>NC_050445.1:91905256-92236923 GCF_903995425.1 Onychomys torridus | reverse complement strand
GCTTTTCTATACTTTGCCACATGGCTTGTGGCTTACCAGTGTCTTTACATGTTGCTTCTCATGGCGGCGGCTGGCGGTGTCTCTCTCCAGCCTTCAACTTCCCAGGATTCTCTTCTCTCTTGTCCCGCCTATACTTCCTGCCTGGCCACTGGCCAATCAGAACTTTATTTACACAGAGAGCTATCCACAGCATTTTGTTTATCCTTTCCCCTGTGGATGGAAAACTGGAAGTGGTTTGTCTTCATCCCTGGACTGCTGTGAAGAGAGATGCTGTGCACACACTTGTGTAGTCTCTCTTAACTCTCTGGGTTGGGCCGATTACAGAAATGAGGACCACTGTGGTGCAGCATACTGAAGATTAAATAACTCAGATCAAATCACATTCTATATCGCCTAACACAACACAGGTAGTTACTAAGCACTGGTGTGTAAGCTTGGAGCCTGGAAGAATGGTTCTGTGGTTAAGAATTTCCCAGAGAGTGTTGCTGTTGCCAGTGGTAGCAAGAGAGCTGGTGGGTAACGTTGCTAACATTTTAAAACTTTAAAAGGAGCCATTAGCTTAATTTTAGAGTATACACAAAAATGTGACTAGTATATATCAGGCTGGCTATTGTGCAACTACAATTGTTTGGAACATGGCTAGAAATTAGGGTTGTTTTTTTTTTTTTTATTTTAGTATTAAAAACAAAACAAAAATGGGAATGGGGGCCGTTGAGGCAGCTCAGCAGTTAAGAGTGCTTGCTGCTTTTCCAGAGGAGGAAAGTTCACTTCCCAGCACCTACATGGGGTTAAGTAGTTTACAATACCCTGTAAATCCAGCACCAGGGATCCAATGACTTCTAACTTCTGTGGGTACCTGTACATGTGTAATACATGCAAACATAGTCAAAAATAAAAACACATAGGCATACATATGCATAAGTAAAACTGTATATTTTTAAAAAATTTAAAAAATGACCAAATCAGAAAACATTGTAATAAATCAGGAAGAATAATCATACACATGACATGGCAAGGGGTGGAATTAAAACTCCCATTTACCTTAATTTATTTATTCATAGTTTATCTTACTTTCTCTCATTTCCTTACTTCCCTCCCTCCCTCCTTCCTTTCTCTCTCTGTCATTTCAAAAAGCATTCCTATCAAGAGAAACTCATTTACCTTGTATGTTTTGAGATTCATACAAGACAAACTACCATTTATAGTCATTTCTTCTCTGAAGCTGGTTTTGGGGTAGGTAATGCTTCCCAAGTGACTGGATCTTTCTCTAACCTGTCAGCATACATGTATTGATAGAACAATCCATACTGAAGGATATTATCTGAGTTGCATCAAATCAAACCTGCCCTTGTATATACTGCTGTCAGCCACAGAGATAGCAGACTTCCAGATGATGTTCTAAATTCATTCATGACATCTAGATAGAGCGACATACTGATTAATATTTCAACCCTAAGTATCTGCCATTGATCTTGTTATCACAACCTTGCAGCTCAGACTTAGCTGACTGAAACTCATTATTAGTACCCATACACAAAAACATTTAAAGTTATGTAGAATCATATTAGTGGCAGCACACAATAAACCAAAGAATGTATAGGCAATACCATTTGGTGTGAGGTTATTCATCCCATACTGTATACTGGAGCTTTTCCCTTCTTTAAGTCCAGCTGAATTTCCCTCATGGCATGAGTCAATGATGATGTTCAGATTTTTTGCAGAGAGGCACTCTGTTTCTGTTAGGTCATTTTCCCATTGCAAACCCAGTTATCCAAATCTCATTCTATGTTTCAATCTACAAGGATGAACTGCTTTAGTACTACTGTAGACAATTGTAATGCTGTTGACAAATGAGTAATGTGTCTGTTGTTTTGTGATTGTGAAGAATCAGACTCTTTAGAGTCCCTTCTGTTCTTCTGCAAACAAATAGGACCTGCCACTTTCTACACCATCCCACACCTCCAACACACAAAAACCCACAAATACCCCCTACCCCTCACCAGTATAAATTTCCTATCTTGTGGTCTTGTGGAAAAACTAACTGTAAATTCAAGTCTATAAAACTCAGAGTTTCATTAATTCTCTAATGTAATTCTCATTAACTTTTTTAGCCTTTTGCATTATTTTTCTCAAAAACTGATTTAAACTTGAAAAATGAAGACTTTAAAATATAGACTCTCTGCTGCGATTTTTCTTGTGTGTAGCTGTTACTTCACGAGAATGAATCTGAGTAATCCTGATTTTTTTATTGCCTCTAGTTTTTCCCATCTCATCATACGAGGAGACTGGCTTAAAAATCATCCACACTTCATTTCCTCTGACTTTAATCTGCTATTTGGCAATCTCTCTCAGTCCCTAGTATGTATCAAAACAAGTCCCATGGCTGCCCTCCACGCTTGATTCAGCAACAAGCAGCCCTCTAGTGGTAGATAGAGGAATTGCCTTTGTTTGCCTTTGGTATGGTATGGTATGGTATGGTATGGTATGGTATGCTATGGTATGGTATGCTGTGCTATGCTGTGGTATGCTATGCTATGCTATGCTATGCTATGCTATGCTATGCTATGCTATAATATGGCATGGTATAGCCAATTTTCTCATAAGTTAAACACAGTAATCTTTTATGAAGAAATACTTTAAAGATCCTCCGTAGTTTTTTCCCATTCCATCTCTGCACTATGAGTTACCAAGGAGAGTACTCTCCTTCCATGAGCCTCCTAGAATATTGAATTGTCTGTTTTATCTGAAATATGACTTTGTGCATAAATCCATTTTAATTTCTCCTTTTGTATTTCAAGCTCCAAGTCAGCCACCAGGAAATGTCGTTTGGAATGCTACAGACACTAAAGTGTTACTTAATTGGGAGCAAGTGAAAGCAATGGAGAATGAATCAGAGGTAACAGGCTACAAGGTCAGTTGTGATTTAGACATGTTTCTCACCTTTGCAAGCATACTCCAAGGAAAGCTAAGTGGAAAGGAAATTTTTTAAATGTTAATGATAGTTTTTTAATATAATTTTCACATATCTATCAAGCTTTTCCTAAAAGAGCATTTCCCAAAAAATACCTGACTTGTTAAATATTGTTAAATGAGATAATTTTGCTTATACTGAATTCAAACATGATGATGACAACTTGTATTATTTACTTTCAATGCTCACCAAATACTATCTTAAAACAACTATGAGTGTTGCCCATGATTTCGTGCCTGCCCCAATAAAAGATACATTTCAGATGGCTGTCTGTTCTATCTATCCTCAGCAAAGCATTTTGGAGGAGGAGAGGCAGGAAGCATGGCTTCCTGCTGTCACCCTTCTCATCCTTAGACTTTTACTGATGTTGGCATAGGCCAAACCATATTCATAACTTCAACCCAAGAAAGTATTTCAGTTTTATGCAGTTTCTGAAGCAGAATTGGGTTTAATAATGTTATGTTAGCTAGTCTTAACCTTTAGAATTAAGAAAAAGAAAGGTGCCCGGAAGGGAAGATGGCACATACTCTAGAGCAGGGATGTGGGCTTCTTAAGAAAAGATGTACAGAAAAATAAGACATACATAAGTGTAGCTACCATATCCTCAAGGAAGGGTGATGCTCATTGTTTTTTATAATGGCATATAAGATATTTATTGGGCTTTGAAATTACTGTAGTCACAAGGTTGCTAAGAAGCATAAATGAGATTGTTGGGAGTTTCCTGAGAGGCAACTGGCAGTGTTACAGTTGGTAAGGTAAAGTCTAAATCAAGAATTCTGGAAAATAGGATCTATTTGCTTTATACAAATATAACAGTTTTGTTTAAGATCCTCAGAGGATAGTGCAGAAAAGAATGAACCCTACCCAAGGACAAGGCCCTTCCCAAGGTCTTACACCTTCTGCATGAATTATTGTTCATTGTTACTTTATACAAAATACATCAGAAACAGAATGTTAGCTTTATGTGTCAACCATAACAAATGTAAATGGTTCAAAATTTTTGCTTCAAGGCTGGAGATACGCTTCAATCAGACTCTGGAAAAAGGGTCTTCTCCTTTCCCATGTCCATAATCTCCCAGTATTTTTATCCTGTACTACTCACCAATGCCCAAAGTAACTGAAGTTTTCCATGGAAAAGATTCAGTATTTACCCAACTTCCTCAGTTTTGAGAATATAATGATTCTATTATGTTTGCTATGTATAAACTTAGCTTGGAGTGCACTTTATATTCTAGGGGTGTAGAGACATAAAGTCATTTGGGAGTGACAATTTGGTAAAGGACATAAAAGCTGGCTAGATAAAAAGTGTGTTTGCTTATGTTTTTTAGGTTTTCTATAGGACTAGCAGTCAAAACAATGTGCAAGTACTGAACACAAATAAAACTTCAGCCGAACTTTTGCTGCCTATCAAAGAGGACTACATTATTGAAGTTAAGGCTACCACAGAAGGAGGGGATGGCACCAGTAGTGAGCAGATCAGGATTCCAAGAATAACCAGTAAGTTGGCTGAACTCATTCCCTCCTTCACTTTCATTGGTGTCATTAGACCCTATAATAAGACAGTGATTGACGTGCTGCTTATCTATTATTTCCAGCATGCCTTTGGTATACATGGGGCATCTACTATAAGGATGGGAGGAAAACATGGGAGATGAAAAGGTATTAAACACTATTTAGCAAAATGTATTTTTTAACTTCTTACTTTGAGTTCTCCTTACATATGCCTTAGGATTAACTTCCCAAGCCCAAATTCCCTAAGCATTGAACCACACAGAGGTTTTCACATTTTTTTAATATTGCCAGGAATAGTGACTCAGGCAAATAATCTCAAGACTCAGGAGTTCCAACTAGGAAGATCCTGAGTTCCAGTCCAACCTAGGCTACATCGTTAGTTCAAGGACAGACAGCCTTGGTTACAAAGTGAGATCCTATCTTTTTCCAATTGTTTGTCCCCTTTTAATTGCAGGCAAAATATCAGTTCTTTCATAAACTCATAATCCAATTATATGTACTGGACAGAAAGACAAGATCTTAACATATCTATTTTTAATTTCACAGGAGCTTCACAACTAACTTTTCCTCTGAAAATCCAAAGAAATTTATTCTATACAAATTTCCATTTCTGAGTTTAGGGAAACAGACTTGTGCATACATAATTTTTTTCAGTGAGAAGGCAAAATAGATTTTATCTTTCCTTTTAAATCCTGTCTGGAGTTCTCCAGCCTTAACTAAAGTACCATAAAGCCCATCTTGCTTGACTTTGTCCTGTGCTTCTCAGTGATACAAATAGAATGGCTCCATCTGTAGATGAACAGTCTTACTAAATAAGAAACACAGAGCCAATTGCAGAGTTAAAAACCCAAGAGGTCAGAGCAATAACTAAGAGCTAAAAACCCTTTGTTACTGTTCACTGCTGCTGCTGTCCTTCCCCTCAGCAAGAGGCCTACTTCCTGTGTGTCTGTCCTTTTATTGACTTTCTGTTCTGCCTTCTCATTGGTTGTAAACCTAACCACATAACCTCCTCGTCACTGCCTGTCTATACAGACCTCCAGGTCTTCCATGGTTGGTATTAAGATTAAAGGTGTGTGTCTCCATGCTGGCTGTGTCCTTGAACACACAGAGATCTGCCTAGCTCTGCCTCCCAAGTGCTGGGATTAAAGGCGTGCACCACCACTGCCCAGCTTCTGATATGGCTTGCTATTAGCTCTGACCCCCAGGAAACTTTATTTATTAGCATACAAATAAAATCACATTTCAGTACAAATAAAATATCACCATATTTCCCCTTTTCTATTTTAATAAAATGAAAAAAGGAGAAAAGTTATAACTAATATAAGAAAAACTATATACAATAGTACAATAACAATATACCATATATACAATCAATTAATACCTAAACAATGTCTAGTCCATTTGCATTTGACAAATTCAGAGAAAATAATTCCATTATCTATCCTATTTTGGTAATTCCAAAATGTACCTGATTCACTTCCTATCCTAACTTATATTACTAAAAGAACTGTCTTATAACATCTTTCAAATTTATACACTTACATCTCTTTAGTGAGTTTCTTTTCTGAAATTCTTAACAAGGAAAACTATAACTGTAACTAATCTTCAACTCCCTCAGAGACCCAAGAAGGAAATAATATTACCTAATAAAACATAAAAACAGGAAGTGCATGTAAGCAGCTTCCCCAAAGAGATGTGAGTTGACAGAAACAGCCAGCTGCCTGGATAGTCACCTGAGGTTTCTCTGCAGTGTAATGCTTGATTGACTGGACATGGACATGCAGAACCCATAGGAAGGTGACCACTGAACTTTGCTTGACAAAATGGTCCTTCAGGTTCCTGCTTTGCAAAGGAAACTGCCAAGCATTCTATAGGACACAGAGGGAAGTGACTGAGAGACTCTAGGTCTGTGGGCTGAAGACAGATGCCCCAACTTTACAGAGGAACTTTGGATGACTGTCCAGGCTGCCAGCTATCTCTGTCTACTGTCACAAGACTCCCAAAAGTTGCTCGTGTCCTTCTTCCATTTCTCAGATAATATATCCTTCTGGGGCCTTTGATGTGGTTGAAGACTAGATAGTTATAATTTCCTCAGTTATTATAAAAGGTAAGTTAGATGTAAAACTTTAGACTCACAAATATAAGATAGATAGGATATCTTCTTTAATATTGTAACTGTAATTCTTGCTTGATAATGGTTTCGTTATATGTAATTTTACTATGTTAAAGTTAAAATCTTCCTTTTTGAAAAAAAAAAAAGTAAAAGGGGAAGTGCTGTGGATGATTGATTGATAAATAAAACACTGGTTGGCCAGTAGCCAAGCAGGAAATATAGGTGGGACTAGCAGAGAGGAGAATTGAGAGAATAGGAAGGCAGAGAGGAGGAGACACCAGCTTGCCATCCAGGAAGTATCATGTAAAGGCAGCAGGTAGAGCCACGGAACATGGGGCAACATATAGATTAACAGAAATGGGCTGAGTATAAGAGCAAGAGCTAGACAATGGTAGGCCTGAGCTAATGGTTGAGCAGTTTAAATAATAAAAGCATCTGTATGTTTATTTTATAAGTGGGCTATGGGACTGCCAGGGCTTGGTGGAACCTGGAGAGAAACACTCTAGCTACATCCATCTTTCCATGTATTGATCTCAACCTTGTCTGTAGCACTGGGCAATCAAGACTGCAACTATAACCTTTAATCTTTAAAAGGAAGTAACTGGCATTAGCAACTGAAGGGGAAATTTTGACAACATGAGGAAATTTTATTTTCTGTGAAAATATCTTGACTAAAGCATACAAATCCAACTATCCTAGAAAAATGGCAGATAATGATTTCAACACTTAACTGTGTAAGTTCAACTGTAAAAGCCATTTCAGGCTGGGGACTATCCCAAAAATCTGCAATTCAATAACGTCTGTTGAATAGACCAAAAGGGAAACTGATTTACGTTTATTATGAGTACTGTAAGTTTGTTTTAAAGTTATTAAAATTGTGTGTGTGTGTGTGTGTGTGTGTGTGTGTGTGTGTGTGTCTGCATGTGCCTCTCTAGGCCAAAAGGGGATGCCATTCGGATCACCTGGAGCTGGAGTTACAGGTAGTTGTGAGGTTTTGAACAACCTGACATGGAGGCTGTGAACTCTGGTTCTCTCCAAGAGCAGTGCTCCTAATCTCCAGGCCATCTCATCTCTTGCTCCCATTGTTTTAGCTTTTAAAATAATACATGCTTCTTATCCTTTAATAATGTGAGGTGTAGAGTTAAAATGACAATACAGACAATGGGACTGGTAATATGACAACCACTGTGCTTCTTTAGAGAGAAGCATAGAGGGATTGAGTTTAGGGACCACTTTTCCCTCTGCCTGCTCTCTCCCTTCTATCTACAATAAAACATCTTCTCCATACTGTAGGAGTAATCATGTCTTCCTTCTTTTATTTCATGTTTTCATTCAGCCACAACTGTGTAGTCTAGAGCATTGACCCTATCTTGTTGCTTGCTGATCTTGTGAAGTCAGGTGAATGCACAGGGCTGGCTTTGAAAATGGAGTTTCTATTGATTCATTTTACAGAGGTGATATTTCATATTGTGTATCTGCATAGAGACAAGCAAATTTTCTAAACCTTTATCCCATGAATCTTTGTTTAATTAAACTATCAAATTATCTCACCAGTTGTTTGTAATCAAGTCTAATCATTTTCACAACGATGAAGTTGTTTTTCCAATTTCAATTAAAGTTTAAGTATATGAAATGAACAGACTGGGGCCATTTACTAACACTTGGACATATTGGTGACTTATAGGTACTCCTAGCAGCCGAGAGAGATAATAAGTAACTGTGATCCTGGGTTAGGCTTGTGTGGTAATTTAATTTTGAAAGAACAGGCCTTACTTTTGTTCTTATGTGTATTAGTTCATTCAAACTACTATTTTTTTTTTAAGAGAAGAGGTTAAAACAGGGTTTCTCTGTGTAACCCCAGCTGCCCTTAAACTCATTCTGTATACCAGGCTGTTTTTGAACACAGAGATCTGACAGTCTCTGCCTTCTGAATGCTAAGATTAATGGAATGCATCCCTACCACCCATTTTGAACTACTTTTATAAAAGTGTCATAAGGCACCTGCAGATTCACAAACATTTTCAAAATATTCCATACCCAAATTTTACCATGGAAACTGAGATTCCCTTTTTGATTTCTTATCTCATTAACAAAGGAATTTAGAAATGGACTCACTATCTCACTTGAGTGCAGTTTTATTAGAGTTTAGGAGAAAAGCAGTAGGGCAGGCAAACTGTCAATCTGGCAGCTGCCAGGAGGAGGGAGATGAAGAATCGGAAGAAGAAAAGTTCATGCTTTTTGCAATGGAGGCCAACAGCTTCATGACACAATGACAACAATAAAAAGGAGATTAAGAGCCTCAGAGAATGACTAAGAAAGCCCAGAGGGTCTGGGAGTGTTTGCTTAGGTTTTTGGCCCATATCCAAAAATGAGACAAAGAAAAAAAAATTAATTAGAACTCAAAGGTAAGCAGGTCACATGGCTAGCCTCCATAATGCTGCCTGATGGAAGGTCTGCAAGTGTTTTCACTAGGGGCTTCTGGGAAGTAAAAGTACATCATCTTATGCAGAGGATAATTATTCCTCCCATCTTAGCATGACTTCAGATGATTCAGCTTTTCTGGGGGAGTGGACTCCTGGCTATATAATTAAATGGCTCAGGGATTGTGATAGAATGTATAATCAATTCTTTTGTCTAGGAGAAAGTGTATCTGCCCTAAAGGGCCTCACCACAGCCCTGTTACCTTGGCCTTTTCACATGGTCATTTAAATATAAAGAATAGCAAAGCTGATGTTTAAGACTCTTGAGTTACCAGGAAAGCCAGGGTTGGGGTCCAAAGCGTCAAAGGCCTGCAAGGCTACTACAATAGCATGAATATTATCACAACTGAAGACAGGATTTTAGCATGATTCCAGAGAGAACAGAAACAAGCAGCCAATCATATCCTGATCACTTTTACTAATGAACTGTTTATCTCATCTTTGACAGGTATGGATGCAAGAGGATCTACGTCAGCCATTTCTAACATTCACCCTGTGTCAGGTTATATACCAGTCCTACTGTTATTTATTGTAAATGCTTTGTGGTGATAGGCTTTTTTTTTTATTATTTACTGGAAAATTAATTGGTAACCCCCAAAAAAGTGCTTTCTGAAACAGTGATTATGCATGTTTTTTCAGCTGTGTGTTTTTAAATTTCTACTCCATTATAAGTAAAATATGAATATAATAAAAACAGTAAGTCCTTTTAGAGGAATCTGAAATGCCTTAATATTTGCTTGGTAAACCAAAGGAATTTGCAATTTACACACTGCAAACTTTTGATATAAATATTCTTATGTTATGAGTTTAAGCACTGCCTATGTGAGGCACATACAAACACAGGATACACAAAAAACATAGTGAACACATGATATGTAAAAGCAAATAATACATATACAGTATACAAACAGATATGTACACACACACACACACACACACACACACACACATACTAATACACAGAGTTTTCCTATACTAAAAACACTTCTTATTTATTCCAAATGTTCTTTTCCCATTATTATAGCATCACCTATCAATTTGAATCGCTCAGAGTGAAAAAAAATGTACTTAGTTATGCTGGGAGTGGCCTGTGATTCCATAGAGTATTATTAGAAAATGCTACTCTGAGCTTGGGCAAGTGACATTTACTTCAGTGTATTGTATGACTCTGAGATTCTCCTAGTCACTTTGTCCTCTCGTCTCTGTTATTCATTCACAAGATGAGTTGGTAATATTTCTCCTATCTGCATTTACTGTGAGAATTAGTTCTTTAAAAAAAAAAAAAAAAAACACAGAGGGGAATGTGAAAAGCACAGTTTCCTCCCACATGCTGTGTTCCTGTGTAGAATCTTATTTGAACTTTCTAAAGAGGCATAAAAACCAGGCACGTTTTTGAAGCTTGCTGGCATTGCATGCTCTCTCGTTGGGATTATCTGTCTCACTCAAAGATGGAGATTGAACCTGAGTGAATATTATAACATCTTTTGTTTTTGCTCATATTTATAAAAAAAAGATGGTACCTGGAAGTGAATACATTTCATCCTGTCTTATTAAGGACTCATTCCCTCCCCTATGTAAAAATAAGCTTTCGGGGTTTTTTGTTTTTTGTTTTTTAAAAAAATAAAAATAAAAAAACAGTAGAGAAAATAAGGAGCAACCTATATCTTCACTCAAATGTGAAACAAAATGCACACAATTCTTCATTTCCAATTTCTCATTCCATTAAGGGAGACCTCTCTCTGTTTGGATGGCAAGGATGTTTCTTTAATGAAATCCCACTGTCTGCCTCGTCAAGTCAGACAGGCTTTTTCGTTCCCAAGTTAAATTTGTAATAGAACACGGTGATACTGCTGGCTTTGATATGGATGACTCAGTGTTTCAATATGTGGTTTTCAAAAGACTGTGGAAGACATGACTTCACAGCAATATGTAAAAAGTATATGAATATCAGCAGATTGAGTGTTAGACGTTCAAAATCAATTTTTTTACTTCTTGCCTACCAATTTTCATATTTTGCTAGAATTTGCTCATATGATCAAAGTTAGCAAAATTATAAACCAGTGAGGTAGTTCTCAAGAAACACTAAAAATTAGCCAGAGTCTGATACCATTTTAATATACCACCCTTCCTTTGGAGATTCCATTTAAGTCAAGGTCATTATGTAAAAAAGGAGAATGATTTTTTTAGTGTTTCTCTGTAGGGTCTGTATATATTGTACATATCCAGAAGAAATCTGAATGACTAGTTGATTTCATATGACCATTGTTATTTCCAGTCAAGAAATGGGGAAGCACTTTCTCCAGTCCCTGTGCTTTACAGTTCACGTAACAGAACTATACCTTTCTGTTATCTGATGACTCCTAGAATTTGTTCCTATGCTTTTCTTTTGCAAGATGGTAATTCACTTGTTTCCTGTTATTTCTATCAGTATATCTCCATGAGATGTAGACACTGTTTCATATTGAAAAGTCTAAATTTTACTCTTTAAATTCCTGTGTGTGTATCCTATGGTTATCTGTATGTATTATTTTTTATTATTCTAATAAAATTTATAATAATCAAATACTTCTACATTGTTCATTGTGGACTGGTGGAGGGAAACACCCTCATGGGAAAGAGGCTTTGGAACTTGCCCATTAGAGCGGCACTGTTACTGCCATTCCTTACACTGTTTCAGTCAACATGTGACTTTCCCATCTATTAGGGGAATGTTTTAAAACTTTTGTTTGTGCTCTACGAATTCAATAAAATCAGCAATTTAATACAACGACTTCTACCTTCAGAATAATTCATAGTGAATCACAGGGCTTGATAGAAGAAACAGAAAATTTGCCCAACAGATTTATGATGGCTAATTTCTTCTCACTTCATTTTGTGGTGGGTAGAAACTCACAGATTTTTGACAAAAGCATTTATTTATTTATTTATTTGTTTGTTTGTTTGTTTGTTTTTAAAGAAACATGGTCAATGTACCACATCCTACTTTGGAATCAGAGTTAGAATTTACTTGAAATAATCACTCTGATATAGTACATTCTAAATATTTATAAAGCTTAAAGTTGTAAACAATTTCAAAAGTTAATTTTGTAAGAAAAGATAATCTAGTTATAAAAGAATCAAGGAGGAAGACTCTGTAAGGTGATGTCTCTCTGTCTCTCTCTGTCTGTGTGTGTGTGTGTGTGTGTGTGTGTGTGTGTGTGTGTATGTGTGTTTGGTGTGTTTAAATTTAAGCCCAATTGAGCTGATTGCATTAGTGTCTTCTAATTAAAGGCAAATACCTGGAGAGGCTATAGATAGAGATTTTTGCCCTCAGCAGTCCTGATGTCCTTCTGATGGGCATGGAAGGAATAGAGGCCAGCTTTGCCAACTTCATAGCACCTTCAATAGTTGCTGATCATGGGCTCTTGCTCAAGTTCCAAAGCCTTGTTCCCTGGCTGAATAATGCAAGAATGGCAGAATTCCCCTTATAGAGCTCTGTCTTTGACGACTGTTTAGCCCCTTGGTGCAGAATATCCTGTTGTGTAAGCTGAAGCTGTTGACACTACCCACTTATGAGTCAGGAAGCTAGTAAGTTAAATGGTGTGTGCAACTCTTCTAGAGTCATACTGCTATCATTATCTCCATAGGTGGGAAATAATCACCATGGAGAAGAAAAGACCTCCTTTGGAAGGTAGTTTTATGTTTCTCTTTTAATTTCATTGTATTAAGGACAAGGTTATATGATTCTAAGAGCTTTTAGAAGAGAAGAGAAGTGATTATGGAATTCACTTATTCTTAGCACAAATGTAATCTCGTTCAAAGTTTAATATGTTCTATAGATGAATTTCTAAATGATTTTGTTAAATAAAAAACACAGATCCAGATATAGAGATGAAAGCCTGGGAAAGATCAGGAAAATAGAGAAGGCCACAGCTAACCTTACCGCAACAACTCGGCACCTTCCAAATGTGAATTACTTTCTGTCTACCAACACCTATAACCTTGCTATTCTGCCATCTGATTTGTTCTCTCTGTTCAGGTACATCACTTCCTCTTCCTGAACAGCTCTATCACTTTCTGCCTGTCTGTACAGACCTCCAGACCTCCATGGTTAGCTAGTGTTGTAATTTAATGCATGTGCCACCATGCCTGGCTCTGTTTCCAATGTGGCCTTGAACACACAGAGACTCTTCCTGCCAAGTGATAGGATTAAAGGCATGTCCTAACACTGCATGACTTCTGTGTTGTGGCTGGCTTTTTCCACTGATCTCCAGGCAAGCATTATTCACTAAAGCCCAAATAAAATATCACCACATTGCAGCACAAATAAAGTATCACCACATTTCCCTTTTTTTTGTCTAATAAAAAAATTATAACTAATATAGGAAAAACTATATAAAACAAGTACAATAACTATATTCTATACATAAGCAATAAATATACCAACAATGTCTAGTCCATTTGCATTTGACAAATTCAGCAAAAATATTCAATTATCTATCCTATTTTGGTGAGTCCAAAATGTACCTAATTCACTTTCTATCCTATCTTGTATTACCAAGAGAAAACTATCTTATAATATCTTTCAAACTTATACACTTACCACCTCTTGGTGAGTTTATTTTCCGAATTTCTTAACAAGGAAAACTGTAACTATAGCTATCTAATCTTCAACTCCCTCAGACCCCTGAGAAGGAAATAATATTACCCAGTAAAACAGAAAGTGAAAACAAGTGACTTCCAAAAAATGAGTTAGGACAGAAACAGCTAGCTTCCTGTGCAGTTACCCAAGGTTTCTCTCTAATACTGGGGCATCATCTTCAGCCTACAGGCTTAGCATGTCTGACAGACTCATTTGTGAAGTAGGATGGATGTACACAAGGCGAAGAGCTTGATCTCACATTTGGTGCGAGTATTCCATGTACCAGATAAACTTGAATTCTGTCAGAGTCATGTCATGGTTCAGGATTTTAAATTCTAGAAATTGCTGGTGTTTTGGGAATTCAGCTTCCAATTCTTCTCAGCTTGTGGGTGGTTTCATCTCCTTTAATAAATGCCAGTCTACCATTGAGAGGTTAAACTCTGTCAGCCTGGTTACTCCTCCAAGAATAACTGTTCCAGCTACTGTTCCACTGCACACCAAGAGCCATCAGCCCACTACCTGGTCAGCTGCCTTAGAAGGAAGGTGCATTGTACCTTTTCTGAATTGCAAAGCCATTTTAGTGATGGTGCCATATTGCCCTGGCCTCAGAGTAGAACTCCTGCGAAAGTTGCAAATGCACTCGTCTTTGGCAAGGATCGGTAGTCCATTGTTTTGTGTCCTGCTTGTCCATTTTGGACAAAATACTGTCAGCAGTTGATTCAAGGGCACTTTCTTGCCCCGTGGCTAACTTTTGCCACAATAAAGGTTAACTCCATGTGCAGTTTCTCCAATGCCCATATCTTTTCTGAAGTAGATTGGTGCTGCCAGGAGCAAACATGGCTCATAGTTATTAAAAAACAAAAGAAAAAAATCTATGTTATTAATACATCTTAAATTCCATATTCTAAAGATCTCTGAAGGGTTTGAAGATGACCTATCTATCTAAAATATATCTCTGCTTGACCTTGAAGACATACCTGATATGACTACAAGTTTGATTGTAATGTCTAACTACTAACTTTCATTTTTATATCCTAATTGTTGGCAATAATAACATTCAAGGATTAGCAAATAACATTGCATTGTTAAATGAAATGTATAGGTACAATATCTGGAACAGGATTAGAAATATACATACAGCATTTCCTAACAAAATCAATCTCAAATTTGTATCAATATATATAATTTGTATACAATATACAAAAATCCAACCCAATGTAAAATATTTAAAACTAGTAGTTGCTTTTTAAAGAGTAGATTCAATAATCTACTTTTTTATCCAATTCATATCTATATCTTCTCTTTTATCTTTCCAGGGTAGATTCAATAATCTATACTTTATTCTATCATTTCTATATCTTTTTTAGCTTTTTTTTTTTTTTTTTCCGAGACAGGGTTTCTCTGTGTAGCTTTGCGCCTGTCCTGGAACTCACTTTGTTGATCAGGCTGGCCTCGAACTCACAGAGATCGGCCTTTTTCTATATCTTTTTTAGAGTAGATTCAATAATCTACCTCATCTATATCCTCTTTTTTCTTTTTCAAATTAGAACCTTAAATCTAATCTCCTTTCTTTAGTCTCTTTCCTGACCATTAACAATAACAACTTGTTAACAACCATCATAAACAATGACAATTATCCCAAACCCAAAACCCATTGAAAGACCAGAAACCACCTGCCCTACCTCCTGGGAATGTGAGCGTAGTGTTCTTAAAATTTTTTTTTGTTGTTTGTGGGCAAAGAAATCTTTATGGTATCCTGAAAAGAAAAATTTGGGGTTAATTGTCAAGTCCTGGGAGAGATAGCTGTATCATTTTTTGTCCAGTCTCTGCATAATATAAAACTGTAGGGCTTATCTCAAGTCCTTGTTGGAGTAGTCTGTGAGGCTGGATCATCTCAGGTAGTAATCTTGAAATTGTCCTGAGCAGTTTGTAGTCCAAAGCTGATCTTTGGGTGGTGTTTGTCATCTTAGTGGTATTATTATTGTCTATGTGGACCTCATTTACCTTTCTGGAGACTTCATTGTTGTGGGGCCCCATTATCTTTCTGGAGACTTCATTGTTCAAAGTTCCGTATTTACTCTTCTTGACGCACTGAGTTAACCCTTCCATCATGTCATTAGTTGGGTCCCATGAAGCCCATATCACAGGTGATGAACATTTAGCAACTTGCACCAGGTCCCCCTGTGACAGGCATAGTAAAATGCTACTCAATGTAATTCATTTTCAACCTTTGAACATGAAGTGGGATGAAGCTCTTTGTCCCTCTTAGCATTAGACACACCAGTCTGGAAGGCATAAGTCTCTCTGTTTGACTTCATATGGACTTTGTTCCTCCTCTATTGAATACATAATCAAGGAGCCTAAATATTCTGAATTAATTTTCATTATACTTTTTCTTTAAAACTTTTGAAGATGGCACCAGTTGATTTTCAATCACTTTGCCACATTCAGTGAAAACCAACCAGGAAGATGAAGAAAATGTGAAGTGATTAGAATGTTACAGATTCTTCTTTTCCAATTAAAATCCCTCCTGCTGGTTCCTATTCCCACAATGCCAGCTTTTTATTTAAAATTAATCTTAATTGGGTTCATTCTTTCTAAAGCATTTACCCTTTTTAAAAATGAAAATAAATTGTGGATATTCATTGTAATTTGGACATACTTCAGTAAATATTGGAAGTAAAACCAACCACAACAGCAATTATGAAATCAGAAATTAATAAACTCTACCATTATCTTGAAAGAAAATATGTAAACAGATTAGGTTATAGTGCAGATCAATCATTAGATTGTTTTTGTTTTTATTTAGACCTAATTTAACATGCCTTAATTTACATGTCGGTAATAATTACCTCTTAGACTTAACAGAGAATCCATACACTGATAAGAAAATGAAACTTGCAAAGGATGAACTCTTCCCATACTTATCAGCCTTTATTCTTATTTTATTCCTACTCCACCCTTAGAAATTATCTTAGCTCCTCTGATTCTGCCTTGATCATCAATACTGCAGGGAAAAGAGAGAATTAGGCCCTATGTAATTGGATATTACCTGAGGAAACACAGAAAAGACAGCAACAAATGATAAGGCTGGCAAATGAGCACATTTACTCTGGTCTTAGACAGTAGAAATTGACAGTCACGAAGCTCCTGTAAAATGTACATTGCGCTTGGCTAATGAGGAAGTGAAATGTCTCTGACAGTGTGATTCTTGCAGCAGCATTTCCATGTTTCCAGAATATCCTCAGCGGAAAGGTTTTTGCCAGCTTGAAGTTTAAAGATGAATACACAGGACCTCCATTGGGACGATAATCACTGTACCACACTGTCTTTGTAAGAGGCTCCTCTATATCAACTTGATGAAATAACCAGCCAGTTTTCACCATGTCCACTTTCTCTCTCTTACCTTACTTCTTTTGTTTTTCTTCCTGCAGATGATAAATGATGACCATTAGGAAAATAAGGGGTGTTATATAATGTATATGAATCAGTTAAAAGCAGCAGCCACATTGTACTGAAGAAGTTAACACATCTGTGAAGAAAGTTGCTAAGAGCATTCCAGACAGAGTCAGAATAGAGTCCTAACCATGCCCCTTAAAGAACATGTTACCTTTGGTATGTAGGTTAATTCTTCCTAATGTCTACAATGACACACACATACCAAGAGACCTGCCTAGTAGGTCTGTTATGGAAAATAGTGGATGTGATTGCAAGAGTTTTTTTTATCAGACTTTGGCTCATGGTTACTCAAAAACACTGTCTAAAAAATGAATAATTTTGACTGTTCTATTATTATCCATTAGATTTTGGATTATTCTTTAAGGGTCAGTAAATCCTAACCAGAACAAAATGTAGCACAAATTGTGGTGCATTGACTCCTCAGTTTCAGGTGATTCTCTGCCCTCTGGGTTAGAGATAGAAAAGAGCTTCCTCTCACGTTCTCACACTGAAGCAGGGAAAGAGCAATGGAAAAAGGAATCTTAGAGTATATGCTGAAACGATTGTAAACACTGATAACTTTCTAAATGGAGCTTCTGGCTTAATGGTGCTTGTTGGGCACATGGGACAATTGTAGACTCTCCTGACAAAATTCTTAGTCACTCACAGCAGGACCCACATGCACTTAAAGATGTTGCAGGTGAAGACCAGAGGAATTATTCACAAGATTCCATTCAGAGAGGTGTGAAATTAGAAGATAAAAGTTTGACTTGTACTTTAAGAGTGTTGAGTGTTTTCTGTCAATAAAACCTGCATACAATCAATAAATTCCTCAGGAATTGTAGTTATGGAGTTGAAACAAGAAGCACAGAGCTGGTCTATTCTTCTGAAGACTTTCAGTTAGGAGCTTGAAAAGTCCAAGGCACTGAGGAACATGCAGAGTGTGGACTCAGTGTAAGTATGTTGACCCAACAGGATTTACCCTTCAGAAGTCACATGGGGAATATCACCTCCAGACCTCTTTTGAGAATATACTGTTTTATATTCTTCCATAAGACAAATTCCTTCACACTTCCAAGTCTGCTACCAATGAGTAACAGGATAGATCTTTTTGGGACTTAATTTCCTGAGAAGGCCTCACTGGCTGTTGTGAAAAGGACATCTCCCTGCTGTATTTGAACACATATATTTATCTTTCTGCCACTTCTGCTTAGGCTTTTTCAGAAGGAAAATAAATAACCAATCTTCAAAGTCTCTCTTCTTCTATAAGAGATGATAAAAGGTATGGATAGAGCCTGGGAACCAAAACCTATTTGCCTAGTAGCACATACTGGGAAATATTAGTTTTACAGCAATGACATGTATCTTAAAAAGGAAGAGAGTAATGTCTATGGTTCAATATTTAGGCTTTATGAAGAAAAAAAAGGGGGCTATTTTGGGAAGAAAAAAGTGAATAGAAAGAAGAATGGAAAGGACAGGATAATAGGAATATGATAAACGTATGTGGTTGTGCACATACATGTGTATACAAATAATATATGTATATAAGTATAAATATATAAAAATAAAAATAAAAATTATATATATATATATATATATATATATATATATATATAGAGAGAGAGAGAGAGAGAGAGAGAGAGAGAGAGAGAGAGAGACTTGGTAGCAGAAAATGTGCCTGGCATGCAATAGTCCCTAGGTTCAATTCTAAAAAGAAATATTTCTCTTGAAAATATTAGGGTTTAACCCAGTAGTTCTGAAAAAGTTAAATAGTTATGACTATTATACAAATAAAAATAAAAAAAAATCCCCTGGTCTCAATATACTGAATCTAAAACCGTGAAAAATATTTTGTGGACCAAATCCCTTTTTAAATCAATAGTGAAGGATAATTGTTAAAACAAAAAATGAAAGAAAGTGTAGGTAGTTAGGGTTTCTGAAGCGACACCATAACCACAACAACTCTTATAAGAAAACATTTAATCATTGCTGGCTTATACTTTCAGAGGTTTAGTCCATTAATGCCATGGCAGAAAGCATGGCAGAATACAGGCAGACATGGAGTTGGAGAAGAAGCAGAGAGTTCTACATATTGATCTGCAGGTAGCAGGAATCTACAATAGGCCTATCTTGAGCATCTGACACCGCAAAGTCCAACTCCATAGTGACACACTACCTCCAACAAGGCCACACAACCTTATAGTGCCACTCCCTATGAACCAAGCTTTCAAACACAAGTACCTGGGGACCATTCCTATTCAAACCACCACAGTGGTTATGTGTATTTTCCAATGAAATAATGACTGAGAATATTTCACTCCTTTCAACACATATCTGCCTTTCATAGAAGTCAGCCAATGGCAATCTTCCTAAAGACTGAGTTACACATCCCTCAGGTGAAGTAAATTAATTTTCAAAGCAGATCCTCTTTGCTACTCCATGAGGCTTGAAAGGTGGCTAACAAGTTATGGGTGTTGAGGAAGCTGGCTGAACCCCGAGCTGCCCAGCCAAGAGGCAAAGAATGCCAGTGTTCCCCAAGAATCTGCAAGTTACTGACTACATAAGGGAACTTGCCTGGAGGAAGCTTTGCCAAATCTAAGCAACAGGTTGGTGGGAAGGAAATTATGCAGAGCTGCAAGCTCAGCAATCCACTCTTGGTAGTTATATATAAATTGTACTTTTGAAGTGATGATGGAGGACATTTGGGGAAATCACAAATATTATGTGCTTAGAGTAAGCCAGCCAACAAGGCTGAGAGCTGCCATTCAAGGCTCAGTGGTTGCAAAATAACTAAACTAACTACTCTAAATCCCCCCTTCATTTTTTTGCACTATAAATGCCTTTAATACATTTGAACTCCAACACACAGATTAAGTAACTTAAGAACCTGGGAGACACAGGTGATTTCTACTAATCAAGGTGAAGGTAGTTCTCAAAGCCTGGGTTTTTGTTTGTTTGTTTGTTTGTTTGTTTTTTGTTTTTTAGATTTATTTGAACTAAAACAGAAAACCTCTGGGTAGTTGCAAGGCACCATGTAATGTTGCAATATATTGTATATTGTGTAATGTTGGTAGAAGGTTAAACATACATAACTTCTCAAGCATTTGTGATTGTCTTACTGTAGAAATGTTTAACATTGCTGTATTGACGGTGAACCTCATTGGTACTTTCTCTCATCCAACTGTGACTTAGTGTGCTTTAAACAACCATTCCCCAATTCCTTTCTTTCTTCCCTCTCTCACTCTCTGATAACTTTCCATCTCAATTTCTGAGATGAGCTTTCACAAATGTATTAGCTAAGGTTGTACTTCAGTTGCTGAGCCTGGCTTATATCACTTATTTCACTTACAACAATCTCCAGATCCATCTTTGTTGTGACAAATAACAGGCTTTCATTCTTTTCATAGCTGAGTCATATTCTACTATGTATTTTTTTTTTATTCCTTGATAATAGCTATTCTTACTGTAATGGGGTGATATTGTGGTTGGATTTGGATTCAAATCTTAATCATAAATGTTAGTTTATTTTTCATATATATGATCAAAGTTTATCTTCTGAGAAATGTGAAGCAAGGTATATGTCTCTTAGCTACCTTTCTATTGATGTGAAGAGATATCATGTCTAATACAACTATGAAAGATTTTGGAGCTCAGAGCTCCAGAGAGAGAGAAGTACCATGATCACCATGACAGGAGCTCGGCAAAAGGCAGGTAGGCCTGCATGGTGCTGGAGCAGTAGCTGAGAACTTACATGCTGAGATAACCACAAGGCAGAGAGAGAAAAAGCTAAGTGGGAGTGGCATGAGCTTTTAAGACCTCAAAGCCTATCTTCAATCACACACCTCTACCAGCAAGGTCATGTCTCCTAAAACTTCCCAAGTAGTTCCACCAACTATGAAACAAGCATTCAAATATATGAGCCTGTAGAGACTGTTCTTATTCAGTAAATGACCTATTTCATATCAGGTTAATATCATTTGACACATTCTGAGTTCCTTTTACATTATTGATACCAATCCTTGTCAGATGTGCACTTGGCAATTATCTCCAGTTCTGTAGTTTTTCTCCTTATTCGGTCGTTTCTCTTGTTGGATCCAAGATTCTTGATTTGATATATTCCATTTTTTTCTTTTGTTTCCTGTGCTTTTGGGGGTATTGTTCAAAAAAAAGAATCTATCATGGTAGTACCCTAAAGGATCCCCACTTATGTTTTCTTCTAGAAGTTTCATAGTTTTCAATTGTACATTCAAGGCATTAAGCCATTTTGAGTTGATGTTTGTAATTAGAGAAAAGTGACAGTCTAATTTCCTACTTCTGCATGTGAATATGCAATTTTCCCAAGACTGCTTTTTGACAAGTCTGTCCTTTCTCCAATACACATGCTTAGCACTTTTGTGGCTAATCTGTGTGTAAAGATCCCTGGGTTTACTTCTGTGATCTGTGTAATGACTAATCTTCCAAACTTTATTGGAGTGGGAGATGTTGAAGAGATCAGGTAAGGACATCTCCAAGTGTGTAGCTGAGGCTATTTCCAGGTATGAATGACATGTGGGTCAGTAGCTGAGGTAGAAAGTACCACCATGAATGTTGAGAGTGTGGTCTAAGGGCTTCAGATGAAATAAAAAGGAGAAAGGAGAGAGCCTGCTAACACAGACCTTCATTTTGCTTCCTAGCTATAAATCCAGTAGCTCTGGGCTGCCGTGCCCTTCCACAATTATGGACTGAAACTTACAAAAACCTTGAGCTGAAATATACTTTTCCTCCCATACATTGTATGTCAGATATTTTGTCAGTGAGGGGAAATCTGATACACTATCTGATCTATTTCACTGGACATTTTAAATATCAAACATCAAGAAATTTTGATTTGTACATCTTTGTATTATGTTTGGAAGTCAGGTTGAAAAAATGCCTCCTATGCTTTTCTTTTTGCTCATGGTGGCTTTGAGTATTCAGGTTTGGCAGAGAAGTCTATATAACTTTAATGAGTTGGGGTTTTTTTTTTTTTTCTCCTCAACTAGAAAATAAAATTCCTGCCTCTATTTTGTAAGAAATAGAAATTACACAATGCGCTGGGCACATGCCTTTAATCTCAGCACTAGGGAGGTAGAGCCAGGTGGATCTCTGTGAGTTTGAGGCCAGCATGGTCTACAGAGCGAGATCCAGGACCAGCACCAAAACTACACAGAGAAACCCTGTCTTGAAAAAAAGAAAGAAAGAAAGAAAAACAAAAAAGAAATTATACAATGTCCAGCACTCTAGAAGCTGAAGCAGGAAGATGTTTAAGCCCAACCTAGACTCCACTGACAGACCCTGTTCCCACCTCCATGTTGCAGCCATTCCCTTCACATGCAATGGCCTGTGTTGGGTCCCTAGCCCTGCAAAACAGATAGGGGCACTTGGAAAGTGTTTATCCAGAAAACAAGGCACAAGGCTCTGACTTCTCCTTTCCTCCTCTTTCAGAATCTTGTAGGAAAAAAAAAAACTTGACTCGAACTTCTGAATGCTTAAAAGGCTTTGTGCATTTAATCCATGTATTATATTACTTCCTGTGATCCCATTTGCAATTTTGCTACTCAAGGCAAAAACTGAAGGAACAAATTCCTTGTTGGAAGGAAAGGCCCACAGCCCTTTGTGAGGTTTAAACGGGTGTCAGAAGGGAGAAAATGCCTTTTTGAGTGTTCATGAGTCTTTCACCAAAATAATCATATGTGAATAATTTCATGGCCATGAATCCCAAAGCATTCAACACTAATCACCCTTCCTTGAGACTAAATATTTCTGTAGCGTTCTCGGGCCTCAGTGCTTTTGTTATCTTAAGTCCTTTATATATGCATGAGGAGTAACCATGGCTTTCAGAACAGGAATAAAACTTACATGACACCTTAGCACAGCATTTGGCTTCTTCAGGGGGACTTTTGAGAATTTTAGCCCAATTCTTATATGACAACAGAGTTCAATCTTGACATTTTGACTTGAAGAAAAAAATCCTTAATTAAACATACAGATAAACTTGAGATCCATTGTCACATCCTGCAAGATATGTCACTTCCCAGAAGCAAAAAGTCCCAGAAAGCTTTTCAACCATTTAACTAAATGAAAATAAGATGTCTTTGAAGTATTTCTTGGCAGATTTCAGTAAAAAGCTTTGGCTTTAACTGACAGATATAATGTATATGTTCATGGCTTACAAAGTGATTTATGATACATGTATATGTTTTATAACAAATCAAGTAAATTCATACCCATCACCTCTCATGCTCACAATTACTTTGTCATATGAGTATTTGAGATCTCAGTTTTAGAATATTGCATATAGTACTGCATTAACTGTGGTAACTGTGAGATAAAATAGACTTAGTGAAACAACCTGTTCGAAAACCTTGTCTCGCTGACATTTATCTTACTCTTGCTCTGAGGGTTTTGTAAGCCCTATGATTCTCAGCCCAGTGGGATCTATGCATGATCTCCAGAACACATAGAAGATCTTTACTGTCTTAGGGGCTTAGAAATACCAGTATTTCATGCAACTTTTTGCCTTAGAGCATGAGAGGTGATGAGTTGAGCTACTGTTGTCTTGGTACTTGGAAATGGCTTGGACTGAGAGGTGCATTTGAGAAAGGTTTCACAGAACAATAAGGACTATTTCAATCTCGCTACGCAGATATTGGGTCTCCCTGCAGCTACTTTGAATCAGAATCACAGGAAGTCACGAATGTGGAGGTTTTCAACTGCCACATCAAATGACATAACTAGAGAGAAAACGTATTATGGGACATAAACACTTCTAAACATGATATGTAAAGATACCATCAGACAACTTTGATTAAAGACAATAAATGAAATAAATTTAAAGGATTGCATTTAGGTTTTTTTTTTTATATTGAGACTTGGTTTTATTTACGCTACTAACTAGGTAAAAAGTATACATGTGTATACATGTGTCTGTGGTACAGTCAACTCATCTGCAACTTTTCTATTTCAGTCTCCTATACAAAGTCACTGATGACTGATCGATGATGTCAAACCAAGGGCTTAGAATAATAACCAAAAGGTATAAAAAAGTTTGCAGTCTTGCCCCAAGATACAAAACCTGAATTTTAAACAATGTCAAAACATACATGATTTAAACAGTACATGAAAAAAGTCACACATCAAATCAAGTACAAAAATATCCGAACTACCTATTATGAACTGCAATGTTTCCATTATTCTGCACAGTATTTAACATAGAATTTAGCAGTTTCCAAAATAGTATTTACTTTCATGAAGCACTGCCACCTTGCAGAACAGTGAGGCATCGGCAGAGCAACACTGCTTTTAGTGTCTTAATAAATACAAAACCTTTTCCCTATGAAGGAAGGGCAAGAAATCCCCTAGGCTCTTTCATAACCCACTGTATGCCTAGAAATATAGAAGAATTCATCTACTGTTTAACAGGGCAAAAGTACACATCCTGATAATGGTCATCTATTAGGTCTAAAACAAATGTAATCTTAAATGGCATTTCTTTGACAATTGTAAGGAATTGTCACTATGCACACCGATTAGTGTTTTGTCTTGGGGAATAAAACCCTGAAGTCTGTGAGACAGTATGAATTTAATTCACCTTCACTGTTTAACTTGCAAAAAACATTCTGGATAAAAGGTTTTCAAAACAGAGTGAAGTTGCTTTCGGTAAAACTGACTCACCCACACAGCACTTGAACACAGTGTGTTCAACAATAACATGCTCACTAAGTAACAGGTGAGCTTCCTTTGAGAATTTCTCAGCCTTAAAATTAGCAACACTGAATGTACGCTGCAGAAGAACACACCAGTGTCCAGCATGTCAGCAGCTGACACATTAAAGGGCTGAGTTCCCAGCACTGGAATGACTCCTTCATACATAACAACCAGTGAAGATTTAGTAAGAATTGGTTCTTCCTGATCTTCCAGCTCTGAGCCATGCCTGAAAAGTTCTAAAGTAGAAAAAAAGTTTTAATTTAAGAGTTCACTAAATGTTGTATGTACAGCCTAATAATTGGTATAAAGGATAGTCAATCTTTTCTGGTCTATGAAAGAAATAATTTTTAATTCATCTTTTTTTAGAATTTATTATATTTGTGTTTTAATTTTACACATCAGCCATGGGTTCCCCTGTCCTCCCCCCTCCCGCTCCCATCTTCCCCCCAGCACCCCCCCTCCATTCCCATCTCCTCCAGGGCCAAGACTCCCCTGGGGATTCATTTAAACCTGGTGGATTCAGTACAGGAAGGTCCAGTCCCCTCCTTCCAGGCTGAGCAAAGTGTCCCTGTGTAAGCCCAAGGTTCCAAACAGCCATCTCATGCTCTAAGGTCAGGTCTGGGTCCACACTGCCTGGGTGCCTCCCTAACAGTTCAAGCTATTCAATTGTCTCACTTATCCAGAGGGCCTGGACAGCTGGGGGCTCCACAGCCTTTGGTTCATAATTCATGTGCTTCCATTTGTTTGGCTATTTGTCCCTGTGCTTTTCCAATCTTGGTCTCAACAATTCACACTCTTACAGTCCCTCCTCTTTCTCGACAATTGGACTCCTGGGGCTCCACCTGGGGCCTGGCTGAGGCTCGCTGCATCCACTTCCATCAGTTATTGGATGAGAATTCCAGCAGGACCGGTAGGGTGTTTGGCCATCTGATCACCAGACTAGGTCAGATCAGGCTTTCTCTCGACCACTGCCAGCAGTCTACAGAGGATATATCATTGTGGATTTCTGGGGACCTCTCCAGCACTCTGCCCATTCCTGTTCTCATATTACAGTGTCCACCAGAAATATAAGGGAGGAGTTTAGACATAAGTTTATGCTACAGATGAGCATATGGTTCTTTAAAACCATCTGTTAGTAAAGATTTGAAAGGCAATTGTTAAAAGTAAATTTAAAAAGAGAATAAAATCTGTTTTAATTTACATGAAAACTTTAAATGATATGTTAATACATATTATTTGCTGGAAAAGCACAAATAGGTCTAGTTTGGAAACACATTAAATGAGCAACAATGATTGTTTCTGAGGTGAGATGTCAGTATTAGAAGTAGGAGTTGGATTCTAGTACATTTAGGCTTATTCATACATTATCTTATTAAAAATAACCTTATTAAAATAATATGTTTTATGCTTTATTGTTTGCATGAGTCTATAAAGAACAACAGTGGTATAACAGTATTATAAAACAACAGTGAAAAGCAAGATTTTTAGTAGATAGTGAGAAAGCATCTTAATTTGGTGACTGAAATCATAGCTGGTGACAGTTATTGCCTAGCTTGTATAGAGCCCTGAGTTCCATCTCCATCATAAACGCATGTACACATACACACACACACACACACACACACGCACGCGCACACACACACATGCACACACACAAACACACACACACACACACATACACATATGCATGCATGCACATACAAATATATGTGCATACACATATGCAAATATATATACACACTTACAATGCATACACACTCAAAGACATACACACATGTACACAAGACATATATATTATATATGTGTATGTGTACACACATATAACACATATACTATCATATACAAGGTTTTATTCCATCAGCACTTTAAATACATTTTGAAATATTGAGTCTCTGTCCCTAAGCATAATTTCTGGAAATTCCTATGGCATTTCAGTTTGTAAATTGTCCTCATTCACAATTAACCTTCCTAGCATTAATTCTAAGAAGGAAGGCAATATCTGTCTGCCTACCTTTCTCAGCTCAGCTCTGTTGCAGAATGACAGTGAAAAAAAAAAAAACCCTATCTCAAAAAACCAAAAAATAGAAAGAGAGAGAGAGAGAAAGGGAGAGAGAGAGAAAGAGAGAGAGAGAGAAAGGGAGAGAGAGAGAAAGAGAGAGAGAGAGAGAAGAAAGAAAGGAAGGAAGGAAGGAAGGAAGGAAGGAAGGAAGGAAGGAAGGAAGGAAGGAAGGAAGGATGATAGATGGATGGATGGATGGATGGATGGATGGATGGATGGATGGATGGATGGATGGATGGATGGATGGATGGACGGACAGGTAGATAGATAGATAGATAGATAGATAGATAGATAGATAGATAGATAGATAGATAGATATGAGGGCTCTTTCCCCCACCCCCTTACATGATGTAGCCTTAGCTCTTTGACCAATGAAGGATGGCAGAAAAGATTCAGGACTAAATGTAAGCCTAGGCTTCCAGAGAACTGACTCCTCTGTGATGTCTCTTGGATTCTTCCATTGTCATAGACAAACTGGCTTCCATCATTTTGTTACTGTTAACAGAATTCTATTTTATAGACAAATTATATTCTAATACATACATATAAATGTAATAATATAATTTATTATATGTACATGCCTTTTTAATTTTTGTTCATTCTATTTATATATATATATCCAGAATGATTCTCTATCTTAGCTACTATGAACAGTGCTATGATAAACATGGCTGTTAAAGATACACCTTTTGGTATATTGATTTCATTTCCATTTTTACACACATGCATAGAAGTTGGGTAGCAGTATCACATAGTACATCAGTTCTGTGCTTTTGAGGAACCTCCAAACTGTTCTCTTTTTTTTCCTGATTTACATTTCCACCAGCATCATGTAAGAATTTCTTCTCCACATAACAATAATTTTTTGCTATTTCCTGTAACAGCCATTCTAACTGGAATGACACCTTCAAAATAGAGTTTTGATTTGTGTTTCCTTTGTGATTCATTGAAGAGTGTGAACATCTTAACTGTCAATTCAATATGAATATAGGCTGCTTTACATTATCTGTCTGCATGTCTGTCTATCTTAAATTTCTGTCATAATTTTTGTTTCATCACTTTTGATTCCTTGATTATATTTATTACTGAGTACTTTACATTTCATAGAGATTGGGCGTGGGAATGTACTTGTGATACCCTTTTTAAGTAAGCACATCATTTGTGTTACCAATTCCCATATGTAGATTTTGTATCCTGGAATTTTAACGAATTTATCAATCCTTGTTTCATCATCACATAGTAGAGGTTTGTTTTACATATTTTTCATAAAGAACAATCAATATCTTCCTTTCTTATTTATGTCTTTCATTTCTTTCTCTCTGGAAAATTTTAAGGGATTTCTGTCCTCCTAACAGCATCAAATCATCAATATAGATTCAGATAAGATTTAAAATACAATGTTTGTTTTCTAATTGATTTACATATGAGACTGTTTGGTGATATGTGCACAAAGCTTTAATTTTTGAACTTTAACTCATTCTCTGATTCAACTGAGACCATGACAGTCTCTTAAATGATATAATATACAATAAGCCAAATGTTCATCTGTAGGAGAAGGAGGTAAATGGACCATTTCCTTTTGGAGACATTTGCTGACTAATGCAAAGAGATCAAGGAGTGATGAGATGCTTTCTTGGAGTAAGGTCCTAAAAGTACATAAAGCTTAGACAGAACTGGAGCAGAAAAAATGTTATGTGAATCTGAATGTCACATGCAGAGTTCATACATGTATTTAATTACCCTTTCTTTCCTCTGAATAACACATAACTTTTACTCTATAAATCTAGGATCATCATAAAATGGATAACAATAAAATAGAAAAGAGCATTTTGCAATCTGAATACAGAGTTTCATTGAAATTTAACTACAGTTAGTCAGAATGGATGAAAGTAGGTCTCAAGGAGACGGGATTATGGTGATGGCTCAGTTAGTAAATTATTGGCCTCAAAAGTGAAGAAAATGAGTGCAGATCCCATAACCTATCTAAAACAGGCCAGTGTGGTGTCAGAAGCTTACAGCCCTGGGGATGCTGAGATGGGAAGTGGAAACAGTTGTATTCCCAGAGCAGACTGGCTAGCTACTCTAACCTACATGGTGAAGTTGGAGTTCTTATCACAAACAGAAAGTAGAAGTCACCTAAGGAAAAACACCTGAAATTGTCCTCTGACCACCACCTGTAAATGTATACTTCTGCTCATGTGCCCTCCCACAATATGAACACACACACACACACACACACACACACACACACACACACACACAAATGCACACACACACATGCACACACACTATGGGCCTATATAGTAATTTTTGCCCAATGACTGTGAAAGAAGAAACATGTATTGAACTAAAGACTAAGAAAGGGAACATAGTAGTCTATAAATGTCTTAAGTAAAACTTCTAAAAATTTCAAGAATGGAAATACATTTATGTGTAGTAGTGTCAATTTTTATTTCCAACAATGCTAATCTGAAGAGGTCTTTTTTAAATTTTACTTACCAGTTTAAAATATTATTTATGTTATAAAACATTGGCTGTCAACTCTATTTTATAAATATGCTGGGCATTTCTTAGCTGTGCAGTCTACTGGATTCTTTTATCCTTAAGATTTATTGGAAATCAAATTTATATACTTGCTTGGAAAAAGGAAGCTTTCTCTCTATATATTGTCAAAATTTCAAGTGTTAAGCCGTCTGTCAGGCAGTGACACTTAGGAATTATCTTTCGACATTAGCAATGAAGCTGTGAATGGCAGGAAGCATTAATATGAGAGATTTGTGTCTAAAATAACAAATAGAAAACTCTTTAGAAAATAGATTTTGTTTCCAAATTTATATATATATATATATATATATAATTATATATATATTTATATATATATATATATATATGATATGAATGTGTGTGTATACATCCAACTAGAAAGTTCTGAGTGCGTGTATGTATATACCAAGGTCTCTGATAAGATTGTATTGGTTTCATTTATTTAATGAAGTGTACCTTTCCCTTTTTTTGCTACCAACCTTACATTATCTAATGTAGTGTGTTATGACTCACTTACTTACTTGGAATTAAGTTTATACTTAATTATACTTGGAATTAAGTTTATACTGTTGAATAGGTCTCCTTTAACAATATCTTTTATGAAAGTTATGAGTATTTTTATTAATGATTTACTTGATGACCTGGATGTGACAATATCTCTAAGGCAGGGCATGCAGTGAGCTCATTTTGTATTTCAACCATGTAACATACTTCTTAGTAACTGAGTGATGCACAGATCTATGAGTATAGCAATATGTCTTCAGGTGTCATTTTTATCACCATGTTCCTTTAGCAGGATAATAGCAGTGGGTTTTCTCCTAAGCTGATGATCTATCTAGTCTCAGATTCTTGGCTACTGTAGCAGTGTCAGGCATGAGATGTATCTCTACGAGTAGGACTTAAATCCAATTTTGAAAAGTGCTTGGTTACTCCTATAGCATTTATGCTACTACTGCACCAGTGTATACTACAAGTATGTCTTTGTTGTTGTTTGGAAGTTTTTGTAGCGGGGTGAAATTGATGGCTAGTTTTCTCCTCCAATAGAATCCAAAATACCTTCTAGCATCATGAACACTAGTCACTTGAGGTGAAGTTTCAAGCTGGATATCAGCTCAATTTCTTTTAACCAAACACTATAGTTTCTCTTTCCTCCCACAAGAAACAAAAACTAAGATTCATACATGCTTTCATATGTCTGATGCTCTCCATTGGTGATAGAGTCATCTAATATTTGCTAAACACTATTCTACACCAACTTATTCTGATAAAATGTTGAACTAGCTTTAATAAAACTATTTGAGTGAATCCTTAACATTTTTAATTGAATTTAGTTTAAAAAGAATAGGTCAATGACATTGATATTTTATCAGTTTTAGCTAATGGTGTCTAAAATGAGACTGTGTTATGTTGAACCACTATTTGTTTTTAACTTGTCTAAATACCAGAAAAAAAATGTGCAAGCCAGCTTTACAAGTTGAAACTGTAGCTTGAATGCCCTTTTACTCTTGTATAACACAATATCAAAAACATTTTATCTGCCAATATGTGATTTCTCTGGTGCCCTTTGACATTTTTGAGCGTACATTCTCATGCATCATTAGGGGTTCTGTGTTGAGTCAATAACACACTTCTCTGTTATTTTCAGATGTCTCCTAAAGCAAAAGGTTAATGATCAATAAAGTGCACTGGAATGGTGCTTGCTGTTGCCATAGCTCATCTTCTTTTTCTTTTCACCAACTTTCCACTTGTTCTTAATATTTCCTGAGCAGCTTTTGTTTTTCTATTTAATGAAGAGTAACTAATGTGGTATTTTCTCTTTAGAAAGTAGCAGTATTTCTAATAGACTTCTGTCCACAGGGACCAATGATGCTCAAGATGCCTTTCATCTGTCCTGTGACAGTGGTTAACCCACCATTTGACAATTGTATGCCTTTAAAAATTAAAGGTCAGGCATAAAAAATTCCTCATTTACATGTGTTTATATAGGCAATAAAATTAATATAAATGCTGTCTGGCTTAAGGATCGATGGCATTAGTAGTATTGAATGATAAGAAATGAAATAAAATAAGTCTCAGAAAATTATCTTTATTTCCAGAGGACATGATTCTATTCTTAAAAGACCCCATATAACCTACTAGAAAACTCTTAAAACTAATAAATAAATACAGTAAATTCACAGGATATAAAAATCAATATAAAAATAGTAGCCTTAATATGTGCCAACAATGTGTTCTCAGAGAAATAAATTAAGGAAAATATCTCATTTACAATAGCCCCCAAAAGTAAATCCCCAGAATAAACTTAATCAAAGAAACAAAAGAACTCTATAATAAAAACTTTAAGATCTTTAAAAAAAAAAAGGAAATCAGAGCCAAGCAGTAGTAGTGCACACCTTTAGTCCTAGCATACAGGAGGCAGAGGCAGGCAGATATCTGCCAGATCTCTATGAGTTTGAGGTCAGCTTGGTTTACAAAGTAAGCTCCAGCATAGCCAGAGCTACACAGTGAAAACCTGTCTCAAAAAAAGAAAGCAAAACAATACAACAGAAAAAAAAAAAAGAAAGAAAAGAAAAAGGCAAAGGAAATAAAAAGAAGCCATTAGATGATAGAAAGGGCTTCCATGTTCCTAGATTGGTAGAATTAAATATCTTGAAAATGGTTAAACTACCAAATTAATATCTCTCTATATATAATATTTGATGTAATTAAAATTTTAATGTTGTAATTCACAGATCTATAAAACACAATTTAAGAATGCACATGGAATCACAAAAGACCAGGAACAGCTGAAATAGCTCTGAGAAGGGATCACTGTAAACGAATTTCTAAACAGTCTTATTAAATAAGAAACACAGAGCCAAATACAGAGGTAATAGAACTAGCGAAGAACCATGACTACCTTATCTTACCACCTCACTGCCCTTGCTTACCCAGAGAGAGTTTCTTCCCATCTAACTTGTGGGGCATTTATTTATTTATTTATTTATTTATTTATTTATTTATTTATTATTTATTTTCTGGAACTGAGGACTGAACCCTGGCCTTGTGCTTGCTTGAGGCAAGTGCTCCATCACTGAGCTAAATTCCCAGCCCCTATCAACTTTTTGTTTTGTTTTGTTTTGTTTTTCGAGACAGGGTTTCTCTGTGTAGCTTTGCACTTTTCCTGGAACGCACTTTGTAGACCAGGCTGGCCTTGAACTCACAGAGATCCACCTGCCTCTGCCTCTCCAGTGCTGTGATTAAAGGCATGTGCCACATCAAGCATTTTTTTTTTTTTTTTGTCAGAGCTGAGGACCAAACCCAGGGCCTTGCGCTTGCTAGGCAAGCACTCTACCACTGAGCTAAATCCCCAGCCCTTTTTTTCTAACTTGTGTTTATATTGCCTTCTTGTTCTGCCTTCTCATTGGCTCCCACTCCAGCCACATGACTTCCTAGTCACTGCCTATCTATACAGACCTCCAGATCTCTATGGTTGGTACTGGGATTAAAGGCTCGAGTCACCAGCTTGGCTGTGTCCTTGACCACACACAGACTCTGCATGCCATGGTATTGGATTAAGGGCGTGTGTTACCACTGCCTGACTCCGTTTATGGCTATGTGACCTTGCTATGTGATCTCTGATCTCCAAGCAAACTTTATTTACTAACATACAAATAAAATCACATTTCAGCACAATTAAAATATCACCATAGATCACCATACTTGGACACCTCAAATTAAGCTACAGAACACTAGAGACAAAAACATCCTGGTACAGGTACAAAGCAAACAGACCAGTGGGGAGGGGGTTTAGAGGACCTGTGTACAAACAAACAAAATACAAAGTTTTTGCCTCCTAATTTTTGTCAAAGCTGTTTTAAAACCATGCATTGGAAAAAGAAAAAAAAAAAGATTAGTTTATCAAATATCCTTGGCAAGTCTGAATATCTACATGCAGAAGAATGAAATTAGATTAATATCTTTCATCTTGTACAGAATTCAATCTGAAATGGAGCAGAGACCTTAATTTAAAACCTGGACTGATTAAACCACTAGAAGGAAACTTCACAAGCACTCTTCAGGACACTGGAATGGTTGGGACCTTTCCTACCAGAATTTCAGAAGTACCAAAAGGAGCTGCAAGTATCAAAAAATAGGACCCTATGAAATTATAAGTCTCTGCACTGCAACAGATGCCATGAGGAGAGCAACCACCCCCACCGAATGTGTGCAAATCTCTAACATCTATGCTTTGTATAGAATTTACAGAGAACTACAGAAATTACATAGCAAGGCATTAAAATTGGTAGTTAACATGTGGGTTAATGAAATGAACAGACAGTTTTTAAAAGAAGAAACACAAATAGCCAATAACCATTTTGTAAGCGTTCAACCCCTGTTGAACCAAAGTGATAGCTTAGCAGTTTAGAGCATTTGATGCTCATGTGGAGGACCTGTGTTTGATTTTCAGCACCCACGTGTTAGCTCACAACCATCTGTAACTCTAATTCCTGGGAATTCAAAACTCTCCTGACCATGATGGACACCAGGAATGCAAGTGGTGTACAGACATACATGCAAGCAACACATAAGACACATAATTTTTTTTTGCCTTTAGAAGTTCCTTTATTTTTATTATTATTATTATTATTATTATTATTATTATTATTATTATGTGTTTCAATTTTATACATCAGCCATGGGTTCCCCTGTCCTCACCCCTCCCGCCCCCACCCCCACCTTCCCACCAGCCCCTCCCCTCCATTCCCATGTCCTCCAGGACCAAGACACCCCTGGGGATTCATTTAAACCTGGTGGATTCAGTACAGGAAGGTCCAGTTCCCTCCTTCCAGGCTGAGCAAAGTGTCCCTGTGTAAGCCCCAGGTTCCAAACAGCCAGCCCATGCACCAAGGACAGGTCCCAGTCCCACAGCCTGGGTGCCTCTCAAACAGTTCAAGCTATTCAATTGTCTCAGCTATCCAGAGGGCCTGATCCAGCTGGGGGCTCCAGAGCCGTTGGTTCATAATTCATGTGCTTCCATTCGATTGGCTATTAAGGCACATAATTTTTTTTAAACATTAAGTGTTTAACATCCCTGTTTATCAGGACAGTTCAATACTGCTTTGAGAGACCACCTTAGCCCAGTCTGATAGCTATCATCAAAAAACTGATAACAAAAGGTGATGAGGATGTGGAAAAAGAGGAGCACTCATTCACTAATGGTAGGAGTTAAAATTAATACAGCCATTATAGAAACGTTTGGAGGTGCCTAAAAATTTAAATAGATCTACCATACAGTTCAGCTATTCCTCATCTGTGCATATAGAGGATGCCAAAACCTACCATACAACTACTTGTACATTTATGTTTATTTCTGCTCTATTTATTTAGCAGGAAATTGGAAGAGACCTAAATGTCCATTAATAGATGAATAGATAAATGAAACTCTCCTTCACAAATAAACTGAAATATTGTATAGCACTAAAAATGAAATCATAAATATGCAGAATAATGGATGGATTTAGATGGTATGATATTTAGGGTGGTCACCCTAACTCTGAAAGAAAAAGAATTTTAAAAAAATGTGTTCTTCCTCATGAGAAGATCTTAGCCTATAATGTATGCCTATATATATGTAAACAGATGTAAGTCTATATATATAGTATAACTTTCAGAAAGGAGACCAAGAAAGAGTAATATTAGATGCTGAGGAAGAACTGAATGCAAGCAAATTAATACATATTTCATGAAAAAAGATATGAAGCTAATTGTTTTTTTTTTATTTTTAGTTTCAAGTCTACCATAGATTTTGCTTTTTTTTGTGATGAGTAAGTCCACAAAATCGTAACTGATAATGGAAAAGTAAAACCCTAAGCTAAGCTCAGTAGCTTCAGAAAGATCATTCTATTTTATAGAAGTTCACTGCAAAATATGGAGTAAATTAGAATAAAATTATTTAAAATAATGCTACAGGGGTTGGATTTAGCTCAGTAGTAGAGTGCTTGCCTAGCAAGTGCAAGGCCCTGGGTTCGATCCTCAGCTACACACATAAATAATAATAATAATGCTACAATTAAATTTAAATATACATATACCTTCATGGTATTAAAAAGAAATGTTTTCAACCTATAATCAATAGATATGATTCTTCAAATGATATCAATAGATATCAATAATCAATCATGTGATATGTCTTTCTAAATCAATAGATATGTCTTTCTAAAGAAATGGTAAGAGAAAGACATTTTCAAGTAAAAATCAACAACAACAACAACAACAAAAACTATGGCCCTTTCACACAATTAGCCCACAATTTGTTTCATAAATAAAGCTTTGCTGTGACACACTTAAGTCCATTTATGTACATATCCTTTATGGCTGTAAGCATGCTCCAGTAATAGAACTAAGTAGCTTCCATATGTCTAATAAGTATTTTCTTGTTCTGTATAGAAAAAAAAAGTAATTCTTGGTTCAAATAAAACTCATTCTATTTCTCTTTTGAGAAATATATATATATATATATATATATATATACTTGGTGATGTATTAGATCTTGTCAAAATCAATATTCTATAATTGAGAGACTACAAAAGTTTCACCTTACAAATTAAAATATAAACTAATGTCTTTTAAATTTTTACTGCTGAATTTAAGTTGGTGGTTGAATGTGCCACAAACCCATGTCCAGTGTAAACATGTTTGTGGAGAAAAAAGGACTTTTGTATAATGCTGGAATGTGCTAGTATAGGCATGTGTTATAATCATATACTTTTCTTTCAAGCATGTGGGTTGTTGGCAAAGACTATGCCCTTGTTTACCCTGTTACAACCTGTTATAGAATCAATAATATTTAGTTCACTATGTCAGTTAATTATCTTTGTGATTTTGTTATAATATAATTCATTAAATAATGATGTCATGCTTACTGTGAAACATAAGTGCTCGCAGAGTCAGTACTTCCTTTGAGCTTCATTCTGACCCAATATAAGGGACTCTGTTATTTATTCTGGACAGCAATGGTGCTTTCGTGATATCAGTCTTGTGTGAACATGCTGGCAAAGATACTCATGGCTAGTCACCCTGTCTCTGATGTTCAGGCAATGGCTTCAAACAATTTAACATGTTGTGTCTGTGAACCCCAGTTAAAAGAAGAAAAGAAAAAACAAAAAATAAAAGAAGAAACAACCAAAAATAGCGATGTGAATGTTTAAGTTACAGAGCCATGCATGCTTTTTTCATATGTTACATCGATCATAAATACCTCTGAGCAGGACAGTGTGGTGCCTCCTGGTAGTCTGAGAGCACTGGGCTGTAATAAATTGATCAAGAATGCTTAACACATGTCTGTGGATGAGGCACTGTCTCATTTCTGTGCATTTGCAGAATCAGTAAAATCAATCTTTCTGTACATTCCCTATATATAAGATCCTCATTAGACAGAGTACATGTTTTTTCACTTGATCAGAGCAAAAAGCTGAGAAGCAAGAGAGAACATTTTTTAGATTCACTGAATAATTCACAATTTTCAATTCCTTGCAATCCAGAAATACCTACTAAGCAGATCATTTGCTTTTTCTTCTTTGGTATGACAGAGGACAGTTTTTATAAGATGATGTTGTGCATTTTGCTATTGGTTGCATTCTAGTATTGTCTAGCTATTTCTTCCAAATTGAAATATTCCTTCTGGGAAAAAGGCTCATAAGCCCCAATAAGTTCACAAAGGAACATGAATTTTCAAGCTCAGAAAGTTATAAACTCCACCAGGCCTCTCCCCAACATTATGCAATCACTAAAGGATTGCTAGGGGAGAGGGGAGTCTCCTATGGAGCTGCCATCAGGCAAGCAGGGAGCTCTGAGGACACAACTTTCATGAGCCATCTACCATAATGCAGCTGCCTCTGAGTCACCCAGGCCCCTTTAAGTATTGCAAATAAAGTAGGTGACTCATCAACTATACTTTTATAGACTAATCTCTGTCTTTGTCCTGTCTGGAGTGGATACATCTTTGTTCACATCTGCTAGAGACATCATCACACACCATCTAGAAAAATGAGATTGCTAGTGCACAAGATAGACATTTAATACTGAAAGATGCTGCTTATTGACACTCCTAAGTGATTCTTACAAAGTATAACTGAAATACAGTATTTTTTCAGGAAAGTCCCTTCCCATTGTGGTTTTTATTGAGGTATGATATCATTATACAGATTAATGTCCTTGTTAATTAGTATTTCACATCAGTAACCACAATCTTACTTTTGTCAAGATTTTAGCACATATGTCTTTTTGTAAGAACTAAAATGTAGCTTATAATTAAATACAGCTAATAGTCATTCAGTGACTGTCTGAGAGAAATGTTAAGTGGACCTTGTATAAGGAAGACCCTCTGAACTGTCCTTCAGAGAACATGGCTACCTTGATACCTTGACTTCAGATACCTTGCCTTCACCGTTTACTTTGAATATCCAATTCTGCTATAGTTAGGATATGTGTGTGTGTGTGTGTGTGTGTGTGTGTGTGTGTGTGTGTGTGTGCACGCTTACATTCTCTTTCAGGCATCCATTTCTGAATTAGACCATCTACATGCCTTGCAAGCTTCAGGTTTTTTTGTTTTTAAGCATGTGACTTTGGATATTCCCAACATGTGTTATTTACTACCAATTCTGGATTTGGCTTCAGGATTTAAAAAAATAATAATTCTGATTTACTCCTTTTGGAAGGAAACAGAGCAGAGGCCTGGTCTCTCCATTGTCCTCTACTCAAGTGATTAGAGCACTGATACTGTCTGTCTTGTTCACTGACGTATTGAACACGGCAGAGGCTGCTTGGGGAGGGAGAGTGAATGAGAGTGGTGCTGTACTCTGTGTGTGTAAACATTCAACAGAGCAAACTACACTGCCACTCAGGTATAGATCTCGAACCTCAACACATGGCAGATGTCATAAATACAGAATTGTCTGAACAAGGTTCCTCCCATTTTCATTCATACACCAAACTAAGTTTTAAAAGAGAATGTTTTATTTTAAAAATATCCTCAGATGTTTCTGAATTTAGTCATGACAGTAACTAGAACCCAACAATGCAAACAATTATAGTGCCAGACACATTCCAGTTGGCATTTTAGGGAGTGTGAATTTATACCCTCAACTCTGAGGTTACTAAGTGGATAATAGATGACTAAACTACTGGTACACAGCAAATAAGTCTCCTGATCTTTAATTTGTATTTGTTGATTTAAAAGTAACAATGTTGTTATCAAACATTAGTTTACTCAATAGAATTTGTGTGGGGAAGAGATGTACATTAAAGTAGTAGAGACACAGTAAGAGGAGTGATTTTCAAGTTTTAATACCTGGGGATTTTTAGGATTTTGGAAAATAGAGGCTAATTTATGGGGCAGGACAACTCATGCCATGGCCTGGAGGAGACTGGGGTGCCTGTTATATTTGCAAGAGCAACACCAAAGCATAAAATTCCTGTTATTGCTTTGGATCCTGGGATTTTGTTCTGCTCAAGCATCTTTTCCTTATTTTTCTAATTAGTAAAACATTGTTGAGTTTAAAGAAATGTTTTGATTCCAAATAAAAAACAGCCTTTGTTTAAGACATTAAGTGATATTTAAACTTGTTCGTCCCAGATGCTTTTATGAATTATAGAAACACCATTCTTTCCTCAGGAAGGAAAAATAAACTGCAATTAATTTTGTAAAACATTTCCAAGGTGTGAGGATCTGTTCCAATCTATTGAGAGCAGAACTAGCTGTTGGAGGAATTGACAGGACCTAGAGGTGCTCTTAGCAGTTTGTTGGAATGCTTTAAAACTACAAATCCATAACACAACATTGTTAACTCGTTCAGTGCATACTTTATTCCCTATATAACTGACTGAGCATTAAAGTTCTTAAATGCTAATAAGCACAATATTTTCAAAATATATTTTGTAGGATTATTTAATATATATATTTTTTTGTCACAGAAATGCCCCTTTCACTAAGTTCAACATTTACACAAAACTCAGAGTTAAATGTTTAGCCATATGCCATGCATTCAGTTTAAATCAGGATTTAGCCAAGCTAGAGGATTTTTTTTTTTTGGCAAGGGCTGTAAAAAGAATATTTGATTAGATAGTTATTAAAATCCTACATTTCATACTAAACATGCAGAAATAGAAATAAGCTATGGGGTTACTCCTCTACACTGCAGTGAGTCTCCTTTGTGCATTGAAAGGTTACACATAACTCCAAAAGGAGAAGCTGTTCTACTCACTCAGCTAGAAAAGGCAAGTTATTGAATCCCATACATGGCTGTCAAGTGCCTGCAATAATCTCGAGTGCTGTATTAAATGGCAAATGCTTTAATTAACAAATGTTAATTCTTCCAAGTGGCAATAGCAAGATTTAATGTAATAAGCATCACCAACTTTAGCTCAATTCACAAGACAAAATAACACTGGAGTTACTTACAAATCGGAGTTTCTGCTATGAAGCCAGCACTGATATTAAATCAGTATATTCAGCAGTCTACAAATTAGATTTTCATCCTGAAACTTCTTTATTTTGACTTGATCTTTACTTCCATGTGTCACTCCTGTCTACTAGTAAGGAATTATAAGAAACACAAAACTTTCCCTTGGGGCATTATTAACGTTTTGTAACTGAGGTCCAGAGAGATGATATGACTTGCCAAGTCTGTAGCATTTTTATCATGCAAGAAATGTACTGGATATAGTTCTCCACATGGCCATTCTCAGGAAAACCCAAGTGTGCCAGCTGGATTTTATGCCAGTTTGACATCAGAAAGCAGGGATGTCAATGGAGAGAACACTTCCATAATATCAGACTGTAGACAAGCCTGTACATCATTTGCATGATTAGTGAATGATGTAGGAATATGCAGGGGTGGGGCCACCCCTGGTCTAGTGGTCCTGTGTTAGATAGGAGAGCACACTGAGAAATCCATGAGGAGCAAGCCGCCATTATGCAGCACTTGATCTCTGCTTCAGTTTCTGGCTCCAGGTTCCTGCCCTGTTTGTGGTCATGCCCTGACTTCCTTCAATGATAGACTGTGATATGGAAGTAGTAAGCAAAATAAACCCTTTCTTCCCCAACTTGCTTTTGGTCCTGGTATTTCATGGCAGCAATGGAATGACTAAGACACCAAGGATTCACCATGATAACAGAATAAGAGAACAGTGGAAACTGTCATAGGGATATTCAACTTTACCCTGAGTGACTTAGATCCCCTATGATCATTTCCCACATGAATTCCTCTATTCCCTTCCTGGTTGCTCACACCTCACACTATGTCGCCCTCTAACTCTCTATTTAACCCTGATAGTAATGCTTGGCTGCCTTTTGCCCTCTTCCCCCTAGCCACTCATAAAGTCACTCTCATCATCCTTTTCCAGTCACCACAGTGACTGTCCCGCACTGACCTCCATATCATGACATCTACCCTTTCTGCTCCCAGCTGATGTCTTCAGCTGGATTTCCTAATAATGGGAAGAGCCACAGCTTGCTAAGTTCAATCGCAAAAATCTTGCGGCCAGTCAGTGAATCTTGAAGTAAACTCTTATAACCTTTATGTATCAGATTCTCAAATACACTATTTCTCCTCTTCATGGTCTTCCAGGTCCTGTCCGAACCCTAAAGCTTCCTCTGTCTCTGAGGAAACAACTGTGGCACAGAGATTAGAAGGGAATGGGTAGTAGATGAGTACATTAGTTCACTTACACACACCAACATATCACTCCAAAATAATTCCACATTTTTGCAAAGCAGTTTTCATGTCAGTGATGTTAATCCAATGACGCCTTATGACATGAGGCTACTGTTTAGGACAGCATGGTTAATTGACAGGAACTGACATTGACACTGGTGGGCTGATTTATTTCAAGTGCTTTCTCCTTAAGAATTTCTACTTGTCAAATTTTCAGAAATATAGACATGTATAAATAAGAAAATGTCTTAGAAAGAAACAAGTATGTAAATGCCTTCAGAGTCTTCTGAGGCTCTTTAAACCTTGACTGAAGTATATCGTGTTGGTATAAAGAGACATTTAGAGGATTTCAGCATGCTGGGCTTGGTACTGAAGGATCATGACTATGGCAAATGCTAAAGAGGAGAGAACATTCCATAAGAAGGTTTAGTCACTGTGGGTTTGGCAAAATGGGCAATGCCTGGTATGTTTCTGGTGTTTTATTTTGATTTTTTGATTGTTTGATCTTATTTATTTATATATTTATTATTTGTTTATTGATTAGGAAAAGTATCTAATAATCCTTACCATGTCCACATGTTAAATATCATCTTTCCCAACTTCTTCTGAGAACAGCATCTTAAACTTGGCTGTATTGCTCTGACATTTTCATTTATAGCTAAGGCTGTTCAGCTTTGATATTGGAACTGTTGATATCCAGGTTTCCCCTGAATTACACATTTCATCTTCTGGGTGGAAGAGAGATTTTATGCAAGTCCACTTCATTACATTACACACTTCCATGTGAAATTTCTAGTATAATTCTCTTTTTATTACTCAAAATCGTTATGGAAGAGAAGTGCATTAAAACAATACACACAATGAATGAGGAGTGTGGTTTTCAAGTTTTAGCTCTGTATTCTTCCCTGCCACTGACTTAACATTCCCATTGGCTTGGAAATATGTTAGGCTGTTAATCAATTTCACTCGCATACAAAGAGAGTCTATTTGAATATTTCTTGATTATTTTTGGAAACATAACTCTGGTGCTTTAATATAAAAATTCTCAGCAGTGTTGCTGTATTTTATTTTGGCTCAAAAAGGGGGAGAAGATGGAGATTTTCACATTCTCATAAAAATACGATGAAAAATAGTGCCTGGGATTTATTAGAATGGTATAGGTGATGCCTTTTTCTAAATAATTTACAATTGGAAAATGAACTGAATGTCTTGGGGAGTGGTGATTTTCAAAGACAAGTATTTCACTCCAGTGGAGGCTGCTGCTCACTGGGTTGCTGTATTTCTCAGCTGTTGCACTCAGTCTGAGAAAATGTTTCTGCGGTCTTAGGAGACTAAGCTTTGCGCATCCTGGACACACAAGTTCATGCACTAGAGCTTTTTGAAAATGACCTTTTCCATCCTGTTTTTTCACTTAGATCCTTTGTTTCACAAGGGTAAAAAAATCCCAAGAATGTCATGATATCTTACACAGAAATGATTCTGAAAGAGGTTCCTTTTTTAAAATGAAGGGCTAAAGGGGGATATGCCTTCTAGTGCTCAAGTCTCATAAATGCTGCTTCACAGCTAAGTGACCATGGTTATTTGGCATTAGCATAAATTTCCTTTCACCTTTACCAGTTACAACAAACACACAAGCATAGGTTGTATGTGTATGTTATACATTCATTTTCAATGCAAAGTATTAGCTATATACTTACAATATCAAAGTAAATGGATATGTATGTAGCTCCCACCTCTTAAACTGGTTGAGAGTAAGATACAGTGTACCACAAAGAATATGTTATCACGGAAAAAATGTATCTTGTAAGTTCCCAGTAAAATGTATTGCTTTTCTTGAGTGATAGGGCAGCATGAATTCCTTCAGTCGCGACACAGCGATAAGGAACATTATCTTCCATATTAGAGAGCACGCATTATAAAATGGTAGCTTCTTTAGTAATGCACCTTAAGATGTTCTTTCCCAAATGAGTGTTTGCTCTGATCACTTTGTTCCACTTTAGCTGATGGAGATTATCCCTCTCAAGTTAGTATGTACAAGGAAAACACAAGGTGTGTACAAATATGAAAAATGCAGTGATTTTTACAGCATGAAATGGATTCCCCTTAGTTCCTGGTTGAAGTCTAAGAATTTTAGTTATAGCTTCAAACTGCCATGAAGTGTCACTTTGTAGATGGGGCTCACAATTCAGCTGATAACATCGTTGTCCAAGCAAGCTGATCAGAACATGGCACTATTACCACATTGACTGCTGCTACAATCACAACCAATTTTATAGGGCTGGACTATAGAAACAATTCACAGGGTTGCCAAAAAAAAATACATAAAGAAGTCTTCAAAGAAAGACTGAGTTAGTGTTTGTTTTGGTTATTGATCCATTCCTGCTTACTCTAGCCTTCTGTCTGTCATCTAGTTAGAGTTAAGTGGAAATCCGTTCTGCCTATTTCTTTCTTTTTCTAGACAAAGACCAGGACAACCAGAAGACTAAGGCTATTATAGCAGTACTCAAGGATTAGAACCAGAACCAGAAAAGACAACTGTAGGCTTGTCTGCAAAGCTCAGCCTTTCTTTTCTGGAGGATTCATTATGTCTTTGCTTCTATCCCCAAGCATTTGATATAAAGACTACTCTAACCACTGTGCAGTATTTCCTATGTAGACAGTATTGCCCAAATATGGTTATAAGTCAAGTCAATTTTTCTGAGCTTTAGCAGAGACCAGAATATTTCTGATGTCTGCCTTGGGGTGAAACATGAATATCTCATACCAACAAAAAATAATAGTTTTCTTTGTCCTGGGAGTACATGAGGTCATCATTCACACTTCTGATCCTTCTGTCTCCTTCAGTCCCTGTAGCCACTTTACCACTCCACACTACATTATCTTGATCACACCCTCTGAATCATAATAACTCTGCTCCCAGTGTTTCCACACTCAGTATCATTGTGGTAATATAATCTACCGTGTATCTGGCCTGTAATCCTCCATTCCTTTGCTTTCTCCTGACTTCTCCGAAGTTCACCCTTCATCCTTTGGCCTAAGAAAACATTTTCAAAATCCCATTTGCCTGTGCCACATCTAGATTGCCACTCTTCATATGGCTTTCTTTGTCCTTAAGATGAAGCCCAGTGATTCAAGGTCATGAATGTTGCAGCTTCTAAGCCTCCCATTTTCTGACCCATAAAATTTCCAGCATATAGCCCGGCTTCCTCATACTCAAAGGCTCAATTTCCAGTCTTCCTTCATATATTTGTTGTTGTTGTTTCTTGTCTGTGTAATTCACAAGCTCATTTGTGACCCTGTCTCATACCCTCTTTTATACACCTTCATTTTCCTCTCAAATTGTGCCATAGGAGAGCAATGGCCTTATGTTCACCTGGATCTCTGATTACTAGCCAGTGCCTGGAATAAGTGCTTAATTGAGTAAGTGAGAGAGAAAGGAAAGACCAGGTGGTAGGGATTTTTAGATCATTAGTTTCAAATGTAGGGAGATTTGGCAATATATATCGTTTGTTTCTCTAAGGATCAAAGAAGAAAAAAATGATTAAATTTAGTAATTAACATATAAAGAACCTAGCTAACAAGGACATGAGAAAATTTTGTCAAAGATTTGAGTAATATGTTCCCTTGGATATCTGTGTTTGTGCTGCCTTCTGACATCTCAGAATCCAATAACCATATAAAAACACATGGAGATGATAGTGATAGCAAAGGCCTGTACATTAATTATTATGGCACATGTGTATTATAGAACATGTTATAAAATGCCAGTAATATTCTCACCTAGCTGAGCATTCATTATTACTGCTTCTCAAATCCTCAGTTGTTGATACCACTTATGGCTTAGCAGATGCAGTCTAGAACCAGGGCGTTCCCTCTTGCCAGGGGTGCTTTCTCAGGGTGAATCCTTTGGCCTCAGTGAAGCAGGCTTGCTAAATGTGGGGCTCAAGAATTTACAGCTTGTGGAAGTATGTCCATGATCCAAAGTTGCATATGAACAAGCTTACCCAATCGTTTCTTTAGTCAAAACAAATCCTCAGCAAAGTATCGTGATACATGCCTGTAATCCCAGCACTTAAGAGGCTCAAGGATTTTGAGTTTGAATTTGAGGCCAGCTTGGGGTAAATAGCTGATCTTATCTCAAAAACAAACAAAAAGCTCAAACAAAATGTGATCATTTGGAGGCTATAGATATGCCTCAGTAGTTAAGAACACAATGCATTTGCAGAGGACCCAGTTTTGGTTCCTGTACCCATACCAAGTTGCTTACAACTTCTAGTAACTCCATACCTAGAGGATCAGGCAACTTCTTCTGCCTCCCTTGAGCACTTGCACACTTGGGATGCCCATAAACTCAGGCATATATACACATACACATTAGATAGATAGATGGATAGATAGATAGATAGATGCATACATACATACATACATACATAGATATATAGATAGATACATAGATACATAGATGATACATACATACATAGAAACATAGATAGATACATTGAGAGATACATACATACATAGACAGACAGATAGATAGATTTTAAAATAATCATTTTATTAAAAACAAAAAGCAATCTTTCTTTTTATCTCCCTATATGCTTTCCTCTAAGACAGGCTCTGACCCATTTCAGAGTAAGTCAAGATTGTTATTCCTATTGTGGTATTCTGTAAAATCCCAAGGCTGAGGCCAATCACAGAGTCTGTAGGTTCATATTATGCCATGTGTCAACTCAACAATTTATTTATTTGGCTGGTGGGCTGATGAAAGGAAAGTATTTTTGGATGGAGTAAAGGTACTAGTCTTATAAGTAAGTGTTTAACAGCATGGACAGAAGTCTCTGTTTGAACAACTTGCACAGTTCCTTGAAGACATAGTTCTTTTAAATGTTAACTGTAACAAATTGTTTCAGAAAAACTACTGCTATTTTCCATTTAGGAAAATTTTCATTGATTTTTTTCTTTGCATTCTATTTTGAAGTTTTGTATACCATTTGTTAATGATAGATAAAATGGGCTTTATCCTTCATATCAATGATTTTCAAATAATACTAACACTATGTACTTCCAGTTTCTATGTTGAAACTATTGGGATGGGTCCAGTCCTCTTTTAAGAACTGCTTAATAATAATCCTGATAGATTGAGATCACTGATTAGACCATCTGTCACCCATATGTGGATCAGCATACACTCACTTTTGATAATTTTGTGAATTGACTTTGAACCTGGGCTACAGCATGTAGGTGTTTGAGTAATAGAGCTACTGCATAACCAGACAGCTTGGTCTCTTAGCCAGGCGACTTACTTCTGAGCTTTCCACTCACAGCAGCTCCCAGCAGGCAATTTAAATCCAAATCTCAAAGAAAATTATAAGTGAGTACGTGTCGTGGGTATTTATAGTCACTGCTAATTGTTAAAATCATAAAATATAAGCTTGTGAATGTTAGCAGTTTGTTGTGTTCATTATAAACTGTCCAGTTGGAGATGCAAAAACAGGATTTAAAGACTCAATAATTAGCAGGACTTGTGATTACATTCATACTAAATTTTTATAAAGAAAGTCAATCTATACAGCTGTTTAAAGATTCCTTAGATGTCAGAGATTGTTTTGTCTAGGGAAAGTCAGATCAGTAAGAAAAATGGCCATTATATTTTTGAAATGCTTGCTTGAAAAATTACATACAGAAAGAATGAGATAAGATGCAATTGCTTTTCAAAGGAAAAATACAGATAGTTTTGCATGTTACTTTTTAGAAATTAATTTTGTTTTTTTGATAATGTCATATACTAATGCAGCTCTGATTACTCTCTCCATACTCTCATTTCTCCATCAGGTTCCCTTCCTTTTTACCAGACCTTTACACATACAGAGAGAGATGAGACACTTCTGTTCACTGACCAGTTCAGACCCACCACAGTCGAACTGGATCATCACAGACCTGGATGTTGACTCATTATTGAGGGAGCTCAGACAAAAGGCTCTGCCCAGTTCTAGTGACCTTGAAGTCAGGTACAAGGGAGAAGGGATGGGACAATAAAGCTTTTTGATTCTGACTGGGGAAAGTGTCTTCAATATTCTCTTCTACACAATAAGGAGGACCTAGTGAAGGCTCCTGCAGAAAATCTCCAGCAAGGAAAATGAGACCTAGCACTCCAAAGTGGATGGTGCCCCTCTGTTCATGGGGAGAAACATGACCAGTCAAAGATCTTAACTCATGGATGTGTTCCCCTAATTGACTGTAGAGCACTGTGCTGTCTCCAAGTCTGAGTTAGTGAGGATAGCTCACCAACATGAAGCTGTAAAGTCTGCACTGTCATCTAGAGTTAGCTAGACTCCTCAATAACCCTGGCTTCTTCCTAGTCTCCTCAGTCCTTTAATATTCTGCCACATGAACTCAAAGCTGCGCTTTAATTAATAAGCAACCTCTTAATTAATTTTCTCTATAATTATTTTTTAATTTCATTCTCCTTACCCAGTAGAAGGTGTTACTACTTTGTTAAGAGAGGGTGACCATTCTATCAATGTCACTGATATATATCACCTCTTTCTTGATCTTGTTATGTTCTACAATTGATTTTTCCAGATTCGACTACTGATATTTTATAGAAACAACTGCTGATTAAACTACCATGTTATAGTATGTAAATAGAATTCCTACCATCTTCCTTTTTGAGAAGATCCTTCGGAGTGTCCTTCATGAGAAGTAGGTGTCCTTTTCAGTCATTGTGTTGAGTACTTCTATATACACCAAGACACTTTTGATTTAAGTGAAGATAACTTACGCTTTAAAAATATCTGAAATCCTATAAGAATAGGAATCTAAGTTATATAACATACTAAGCTATGCATCACTACATCCTTCAGAATTCCAAATTCAGGAACAGGAATTCAAAAAAGCAGTGAATCATTTTCCCCAGACACCTAGTAAACTGAAGTAAAACCAGTTGCCACAAGGAGGAAACAGTTTTCATTGCTCATTTCCCCTTTTAACTTTTGCAGTTGGAGAGGAAAAGGTTACAGAAGTAAAGCCAACACACATGGGTAGTTGGATATAGAGAAATAGAAGACGATGATTAAGGTTGGCATAATCTGTTTGTTTATTTTTTTATATACCCCTCAAATCCATTGAGCATCTTCCACACTGATGTAACACTGCAAGGAAGTGCTTTCCATGATACAAATATGTAGCCTTACTGGTACTGAACATTGACTATGCCTTTATCTTAGAGTTCTTTGCCTCAAAAATTGTGAGAAATATATTCTAAGCCACCCAGTCTGTGGCATCTTGAAGGGACTTTGGGAAGATTTCTAGGCTGATCTTTGCCCAGAGAATGCTGTTACAAGTATTGCAACATAATTTAGATTTCTTCTTCCATCTTGTGGGGAATCGTTCCAAGCATGAATTGAAAAAGAGACAACAGTAAATGAGAACATTTGAGGAAAGGAGAAATAGACTGTGAGACTAATTCAAGCATGCAAAATCTTAGGTAAAGGTCTGGAGTCAGGAATATGCCAGCAAGCAGTTTTCTTTGTGTGTGAAAATTAAGAGAGCATAGGTCTGCGGGAGCTTTATAATACTTTGTCTACAAAGCAATGAACTTTGAGTAGGGCCATGAGTATTCTTTTGGTTTGGTCAGAGGTCATATCAATTTTGACTGGATAGTACACCCCCAAAGAGAAGCCAAATTCTAGAGCAAGGCAAATATGAATTAGAAAGCCGTGTCTTACTTGAGAATAATTGCGATCAGACAGAGTGATTGCACAGGGAAGAAGATGCACTGGGGGCTGAATAAAAAGAGGATAATGGGCAATGATACATGCTTGGGGTTCACTGACTTAAGAGAACAGAAATAATATTCAAAAGAAACACAGTATTCTTTCTCTGCGAAGCAGTGCCTTATCCGTTCTCTTGCTTTAGAATAGACACGCTGCTGTCTATTTCTTTAAATTAAAGAGGAAGTTCATGGCATATAAGGTGTTGCAACAGCTGCCAAGTGTTAAAGTGGTGATTGATGCAGCTAGTATCTATGCAGGTATGTGTGTTCCTAGAGAGCAATCACCCCTCTGCTCCTAGACCCAACCATGATTAGGACATTCCCTCTATCAAGTCATTGTCACTTTGGGACTAAACTAGTTTATTACATAAATCATTTGTGATCCTGTCTTTCCCCCAAATTGAAAGTTGTTCCCACTGGCTCAGAGCAATGTGTGCCATTTCTTTTTTTTCCTCTGGAATTTGGTTGATCTTATGTTATAGTCCAGTGTGACTCATTTGTATCTGAAGGACATTGTACTGTGGTAATCACCACCTTGAGTTCAAAACTCTTGCTGTTCAACTTTTCTTGCTTACTAGTTTGTAATTTACAGCTTTGGCCAAAGGGTCAGTAAAATCTAGAATTCCAAGGATTTCCTCTGTTTGTTTAGTTGTACATACCCATGCCCATCCTCCACAATGACTGCTAGGTTATATAGGAATATATATATATATATAATCTTTTAGACACTTTTTAGACAATGGAAGTTTTACAAGTCCATAACTTGAATATTTCAAAGCATTCTTTAACTATTCTTTATTTCCACCCCACTCCTTTAGGAAACCCAGACAAAATCACTCAATATCTGTTTTCAGGAATGACCTCTGTCAGTATCAGACCTAATATTCATGGAAGTTAACATGTAAATTCCAAGGCTAATAACATTTTTAGACTTACCCTAAAAGTAAAGTGAAAAGTCTTGTGCTTCATATGAGAAATTCATGACCATGAGCACCACAGTTTTAACATTGTAGTAATGTCATCTATGTTTCTTTGAGGTGTAAGAATGCAGCAACATATTTGCCTGCAGGGCAGTGTAAATGTCTTTTTTCATCTAGTGAGGGAAAAGGGAGCAAGCTTACAGCTGCCTTGTTTGAATTTACCAAATACATTTGTTTCTGAGAAATGAGTAGTATTTTCCTCTATTGAAACTTAAACATAGACATTGACAATTTGAATGGTTGTTGTCTACAACAGAAAATATCCCATTCCAGAATTATTCAAATATGAAGAAGAGAATATTCAAATACATTAGGATGGATGGATTTATTTTTAGAATAACTAATAATAGACAATTTGTGTGGAAGTTAGATCTTGACTTGTAAAATGTATCTAATCAAGTTTTAAATGCAATGTATTAAATCATAAAATACATTAGGCATTAGATATAATGTTGAATTATAAAAGAATAAAAAGAAAATAATACAAGGCAATAGTGAAGTTTTCTAAATGACAAAGGAAACTACAGGGAAATATGTATTTAAATAAAGGTTAACATATTCTGTATGAGAAATAATTAGACACCAATGAGAAAACTTTGTGTGTATTATACAATAGAATTCATATTCAGACTGGGTAAAGAATACAGAGAGTATAATGATAAAAGATGAATGACTCCCATAGAAAAAAATGAGTCAAAGGTATGAATAGAAGTCATTCATAGAACTAATAAATATGGAAAGTGTTAAGGGCAACTTCACTAGTATTCAGAGAAATATATATTAGAAGAACACATATTAGAAGAACACATTGCTATAATTTTTAACTGATCAAATTGTCAAATTCTTCCATTGGTGCTTAAATAGAAAAAAAAAGATCTATTATAAACAAGTCAGGAATCTTGGCATGTTAGACATCTATAAAAATGACATGTTGTACTTCCTTCAGGGTAGTTTTTTCCTAGTGGGATTTATAGGAGCAGTTTAATCTATTTTTAATAACTATTTCCAAATATACAGAATAACTAATATTACAATATATCCTTCAATACTCACCAGTTTACCTGACCATTTATCAAGATTCTCAGGCAGTTTCTCTAGGTTTGTGTATGTATATATTTGAGTATTTGTATTTGGGTTGCATGTGTGTACACATGTTTGTGGATGTCAGCTTTGGGTGTGGTTCCTTAGGAATTGTCCACCTTTATTTGGAAACAGACTCTCTCAAGGAACTGAAGTGCAATGATTAGATGAAGGTAATGTGATAATTTGAATGAGAATGGACCCATAGGCTCATGAACTTGAGTACTTGGTCACTAGAGGGTGGAACTGTTTGGAGAGAATCAGGAAGTGTGACCTTGTTGGAGGAGATGTGTCACCGGGAGCAGATTTTTTAGGTTTCTGAAGATTGGAGCCATTTCCAGGGTGTATGTCTCTATTTCTGCCTTCTACTTATGGATTAAGAAGTAAGCTCTCAGCTATTGCTCCAGTACCACACCTGCCTGCTGCTGTGGATATCGCTCTGTGTAAATAAAGTTCTGATTGGCCAGTGGCCAGGCAGGAAGTATAGGCGGGACAAGAGAGAAGAGAATTCTGGGAAGTAGAAGGCTGGGGAGAGAGACCGCCAGCCGCCACCATGAGAAGCAACATGTAAAGACACTGGTAAGCCACACGCCATGTGGCAAAGTATAGATTAACAGAAATGGGTTAATTTAAGATAGAAAAGGTAGATAACAAGCAGCCTGCCACAGCCATACAGTTTCTAAACAATGTAAGTTTCTGTGTGCTTTCTTGGTTGGGTCTGAGCGACTGTGGGACTGGCGGGTAAGAGAGATTTGTCCTGACTGGGCCAGGCAGGAAAACTCTAACTACAAATGGCGTCCAACGTGTTGGCAAGAATTTCCACCTAAAACCTGAGAAAAAAGATTCTAAACCAGAGCTAAAAACAGCTTCCGAGTTGTCTTTCTTAAGTTAGCGGCAGCCTGCGGGTTTGAGCTACTGTGGCGGGTTCCTGGCGTGTGCGTCTGACCTGCAGTGTGGCAGGAATGAGGAGTCTACAAGCGGCACTTTACTCTGCTGCATGGTAGATTTAGCCTTTGCTAGTTTAAAAAAAAAAAAAAAAAAAAAAAAAGGTTTCTGGGCTATGCACTGCTTTGATAGAACTGCTTCTGATAGTTGATGGTACACATGGCTCCAGACCCAGAGCTGGCGGTAAACTGTACCACCGCCATGATGGAAAGCTGAGGAGGGCGGAGCCAGCAGCCACAGCAGTGTTTCAGTCTTACAAAGATGGATATTACACAGAGAATCTGGTTTATGTTGTCTTTGGAATTTTTAACTACAGAAAAGATTTGATCGTAAAAGCTGTTGAGTTAAACAAATATGTAAATTTTAAAGGTACCTTGACTTCAAAATTTGGATATAAGGATATGTTGCTTTGGAAAGGAGTCTCTGCTTTTGTTTCCACAGAAAGCCAGAGGCTGTGGATTTGTTCCAGATTAATATATATCAGGTTTGATCAGCCAAGACCACCTGAAAGGTCTCCGATGACACCATGGCCCAGAAGATCCGACATCCAGAATGGTTTCAAGACAACTGGCTCAGAGGTTCACCCTAATGGACTACTCCATAATCCTAAAATTTTCTTTGTGTCCCCATAAGATACAGCGCCCCCCTCCAGCAGGAAGTAGTAAGAAAAACTACGCCCACATTCCCAAAATTATCAAGCTGGCTTTGGAGATGGAATTGGCTCACTCCTTCTCTAAACCCAGACATATTGCTAAAAAAAAAAAAAGGTTAAGAGATTTTTGTGTCCCAAATCAGAAGAGCCCTCTGGTGTGGGACAGAAAAAAACCAATATTTTATTTAAACCAGGTTGATTATAAATATGATCTCTTTCTAAAGAGGAAAAGGGGATATGATATAGATATAATAGGATAAAAAGATAGATTAAGGAACTTACTTCTAAAGAGCAACAACTTGTTTAAAATGTTTTACATTGGTATAGACTTTAGTCTATTGATACAAACTTAAAGTTAATTTTGTTATACTGTATGTATATTTCTACTCTTGTTTAAGGTATTATGTTTGTACAGCTCATTGTAAATTGTAATGGATAATTAAAAATAGATTAATAATTAGTCATCTATGATAATCATACTCGTAGCCATATTAGTTAAGTCTTCTAGATATACAGAGAGATATTTCAGATAAACAGGTAATCCTCAAACACTTCAAAGGTCTACAGAATATGGCATTTAAAATATTTTTAAAATTCAGACTTTCTGGACAATGAGACATGTCTGCTCCTGGCAGCACCAATTTACTTCAGATAGGAGGATGGGCATTGAAGACACTTCATATGGAGTTTATCTTCACCTTGGCAAAAATAGCCATTTGGGCAAGAAACTGTTCTTGCCTGGACTGCTTGATCAACTGGACATGCAGGACCCATAGAAAGGTGACCACTAAACTTTGTTTGACAAAATGGTCCTTCAGGTTCCTGCTTCGCAGAGGAAACTGCCAGACATTCTACAGGACACTGAGAAAAGTGACCGAGAGACTCTAGCCCTGTGGGCTGAAGACAGATGCCCCAACTTTACAAAGGAACATTAGGTGACTGTCCAGGCTGCCAGCTGTCTCGGTCTACTCTTGCAAGACTCCTGAAAAATGCTTACATCCTTCTCCCGGTTTTCAGGTAATATTATATCCTTCTGAGGTCTTTGATGTGGTTAAAGACTAGATAGTTATAATTTCCTCAATTATGATAAAAGATAAGTTAGATATAAAACCTTGGACTCATGAATGTAAGATAGATAGGATATCTTCTTTAATATTGTAACTGTAATTCTTGCTTGATAATTGTTTTGTTATATGTAATTGTACTATATAAAAGTTAAAACCTTCCTTTAAAAAAAAAAAGAAAAGGGGAAGTGCTGTGGATATCGCTCTGTGTAAATAAAGTTCTGATTGGCCAGTGGCCAGGCAGGAAGTATAGGCGGGACAAGAGAGAAGAGAATTCTGGGAAGTAGAAGGCTGGGGAGAGAGACCGCCAGCCGCCACCATGAGAAGCAACATGTAAAGACACTGGTAAGCCACACGCCATGTGGCAAAGTATAGATTAACAGAAATGGGTTAATTTAAGATAGAAAAGGTAGATAACAAGCAGCCTGCCACAGCCATACAGTTTCTAAACAATGTAAGTTTCTGTGTGCTTTCTTGGTTGGGTCTGAGCGACTGTGGGACTGGCGGGTAAGAGAGATTTGTCCTGACTGGGCCAGGCAGGAAAACTCTAACTACAGCCTGCCTGGGGCCATGTTCTCTACCATGATGGACTCTTACCTTCTGAAACCATAAGACCCAATTTAAATTGTTTCACTTCCAAAGTGCCTTGGTTATAGTGTTTTATCAAAATAGAAAACTAACTAAGGGAGCTAATGATCTAGCATGCTCCAGGGGTCTCTTTTCTGTCTCCCTAGCATTGGTATTTCAAGTGAACACCACACCTAGCTTTTTGCTTGTATTAGGGATTGAACTCAGGTTCCCGTGCTAGTGTGGTAAGCACATTAACAACTGAAGTCTCTCTCCAGCTTCTTTAACATAACTTTGAACATTTTTTAAAGAAATATGACCTACTCTCTGATATGATACACATAGATGATCTACATCAAAATTCTTATATTTGAACAGGTTGATTTTAAGCTTTAAAATCACTTTAAGCTGTTCTTTAAGGTTTAGGATATTATTCTAAAGTAATAATATTGAGAGAAATAATGATTTATTTCAAATGTTAAGATATGATTATTGTAAATGTTAAGAGTGATAGTAGAAGTTTTTTGTGTTTTCTTCTTCTGAAAGAACACTATGCTACTTATGAATAAAGGAGAAAATAGTACTTTACTAATAGTGGGTTGGGACTCAGTTCATGTTATTAGACTCCTAGAATTCTGGTCCATTTATCATTTTTTCTCTAACCAAAAAGTATGATGATAATAGATGGTTCATGCTAGTGATCAGTGGTTTAATAGTTTTTACAGCCATTAATACTTAATATAATCCTTAAAAAGCACTGAAGTTGATGCTATGGCTACCTTTATCACTCAGATGAAGATGAGTAAATTGTCACCATTTTTATGTTACAGTCATGTAAGGCTCTGGGAATCTGAACTGTAGACCTTCCATTTTGATGCACATTTCCAAATATGCTATGCTAAAGTAAAAATATAGGACTGCATGATGTGTGTTTGGGAATGCATGCCACATCATGATGGAAGAGGTCAGAAGACACATTTGTAAAGTCAGTTATCTCTTTCTACTTTTATGTGAGTTCCAAGGATCAAATTGAGACTGCCAGGCTTGTATAGCCATCCTGGTAAAGCCATGCCTTAGATAAATTTTAAGAGCAAGATAATTTACAAAATTTAAGATCATTTATTAGGTAGGCTGAGCTCTCCACAAGACTTTTGCTGTTTATTTTTACAGTAAAACAGTTATAAAACCATAAACTTTATGAATTAAAAATTATTTCCAACTGTTTTGTAATTAGTAGTCTAAGAAGTAGATTTGTCTAGCTATCCTAAAGTCCTTTTCAATTGTAAACACTTTCTCAGCCTATACTTCATCATTACTCTATCTTTACAATTTTTTTTTATTCTTCTTTGAGCATCCAAGTACATCCTTATGCACATTAGTTTTGTCTTATCTATTTTAATAAGATATTTGTTATGTCTCTTAATCTACAGGTTTTCCATCTTTCTCCTTTATATTTTACCAGCATAATATCATTTTTGAATTATCCTTTATAGTGATAGCAGGCTCTGCATATAAATAAATAGATCTACTGAACATGGAGAGTTATTCCATATTCAGAGACGCCTGCATTAACCTATAAACCTCAACAAATAACTCTTCACTATCAATCCCTTGATATATATATATATTCCTCTATATTTATTTATTTCAGTGTTTTGTCTTATAGAGAAATTATTTCAGAATTAAATTTAAAAGTTTATTATATTTTTGAGAAATTAAAATGGCTTTATAGATGAAATGGAGCTTTCTAGAATCTTCTAATTGCAGGGACTGTAAGCTCTCTGAGGTTGGCTGAAGACAGATGGCATGCTTGTCACAATTCCAGAGTATCACAGAGTATCAAAAGGTGCACATGAGTATTCATCAATAATAATGTATAAGTTTCCATATTATACATTAATGTACATGAATATGATACAATGATACCTTAAATTAAAAAAAATTAGAAAAATCTAAGGTGGAATTAGAGGATATGCCCTTCTAATGACCTCTATAATGAGCAAAATGGTGTTAGTCCGGGAACTGCCCTTTGAATAGTGATGGTTCACTCACTCATCAACTGAGGCTAGCTAACTGTGGTCTTTCTCTTGGTATCTATGTTCTCTCTATACTTACAAAAGAATTAAAGGGTCTATGTGAGTGGAGTGACAATCACACATACTATAAATCATATGAGGCAACAGGCTTCAATGTAGGATGCCAATATAGAAACCCAAAATGAATTTTGGACCAAATCTGGAGACCTCAGCCCTGAAATTCACCATCCCTTTCCTGCCAGCTCCACCTAACACATTTCCAATATCCCTGCAACATACTCTTCCCTAAATCTGCCCTGCTCTTCTAGAAAATGAAATTCATAATAAAGTCTGGACTCTGCCATGAAAGAACAAGTGCATTTAGTCTATTGCTTCCTCTGTAAATGAAATCATCACTCCTTAAATTCCTTGGATAGCAGAGAATGTTAGAAGCATACAGAAGCAGGGTGTGGTGGTGCATGTCCTAATCCCAGTACTCAAGGCAGAAGCAGCCAGGCAGATCTCTGAGTTTGAGGCCAGCCTGTTCTACAGAGCAAGTTCTGTGACAACCAGGACTACACAGAGAAACTCTGCCTTGAAAAACAAAATAAAATAAAATAAAAAATAAAGTATACAGTAGGCTGTCTTAGGTTTATTATCTAATCCTAACTCTGTCTTCTAATTATGGGTGCATTGTTAAATGAGGTAATACCCAGGCTTATAAATTACCAAGCAGGTGTTTAAAAGATGTCAGTAAGCTTTTCTGCTGTGGTCTAATTAGCACTCTAATACATTTTAAAGTGCATAGTCATCATTATTTCTTCTTCATTAGTTGCTGATATCTTATATAATGCATCTTATAAAAGCATTCTTACAATATTACAAAAATACAGCTGCATACCAAGTATAAGGGTTATGAATGCATCATCATGAAAACATACATCTTATACTCACATATAAAACAAATTTTAGTGTAGATGTGATGTTTATTTACATATGCTAATGTAAATTAGTAAATATTTATGTTTGCCCAACTCTACTTACTGTGTATTGCGATAAGGTACTTCATACAACTAGAACAATAAATTTAATCATTGCCACTGTTGGCAGGAAGTTATAAGTAAAGCAAGATCCACTGTTTGCATTACATTGGATACTTCTGGTAGACATTTTTATACAGATGGATATCAGACTTCAAGGTGAGAAACCTTGATAAGGTAGTCCAAAGGTCTGAAGCCAGCACAGCAAAGCACACTGCAGGGCTACACAGTAATTAGTCCTGGTTGCCAGGGTTACTCAGAAGCTAGAGTGACCTGTCTGACTCCAGATCTTCATGTGAACAATATTCATTCACATTTCTATAACATCTGCACTTTACTTGCTCAGCTGTGTAGTCCAGCTGGGCCAACTTGGGAGTAGCATATCCATAAATAAGTTGCGGTGGTTAGTATTTTTGAAATGGTCAAGTCAAATCTTATTTTTATTATTTTTGTTTAATTTAAGAAAAAGCATTCTGTATGTTTAGTTTGTAATTGTCAACTTGATATAATATAAAATCATCTACCTAGATTAGGTAAACTTGACCATAGGGAGTTAGTTTGATTAGTGGGAAGAAACAACAACTGTGGGTGTGAATGTTCCCTGAGCAAGGGATCTTGAATAGTATAAGACTGGTAAAAGGAAGTTGAGCACCAACATTCACATGTTAATTTGTTGCTCTGTGCTTGTCTACAGATAATGTGACTAGCTCCTTTGAGTTCCTGATGCCTTGACTCCCCACAATTATATCATTATGGACAGAGTTGTTCTGGCCCTCTCCACCTTGTATTTTTACTTTGCTACTGCATACATAAATACATTATATTTTGATCAAATTCATACCTCATGCTCCATCTCTAAGTCTTGCTGAGTACCTCTACCCTCCCCCTCTGAATCATGTCCATATGTATGTGTATGTATAATTATTGGTACATATTATTATGTATAGACTAATTAGTTTATGAGTGTTGCCCTTGTGCGTATGGGTAAAGCTCTGTCCACTGTACCATGGGAAACCCACCTGAGGCTCTACCACTGAATAATTGACTTTCTCTTCCTGGTAACTAATAACTGCCTATAGCATCTTAAATAGGAGTGAGGTCTTGTAAGATATACTCCCTCAACACACACACACAGACACACACACTCACACACACACACACACACACACACACACACACACATATTTTGCAAAAGTCTTGTATTATAGATAAACACAGCTGTGAGAGTTCATTCATACAGCTGTATATCATATCCAGAAGATACTATTTGGTACCTGTCTACTCTGACCACTTTTGTGCCCTCATCTGCAAAGTTCTCTAGCCTTGTAGGGGGCAGTGTTATAGAAAAGTCATGTGTGGAAATTAACACTCAACAGTCACTCATTGTCTACAGTCTGATCATTTGTGGTGCTCTATAATAACCTCCATCTCCTGCAAATGAAGCTGCTCTGCTGAGCAGTGTAAGGTAGACTGTAGCTGTAAGTTTCTCTGGTCCTGCCTGGCCCCACAGTCCTGCAGCTGCTTGTAAAATAACCAATCAGAGGCTTAATATTAACTGCAAATTATATGGCCTAAGGGCTCAGGCTTCTCAGCTGCTAGGTCTTACAACTCAACTCAACCCATTTCTATTAATCTCTATGTTGCTACGTGGCATTACTGGTCTGGTGGCATGTGGCTACTTTGGCAGTGGACTGGCATCTCCCTGACTACACCCTTCTTTTTTTTTTTTTGTTTTTGTTTTTGTTTTTGTACTAGCAAAAGCTAAATCCACCATGCAGTGCTCTTGGAAACAGCCCTGTGTACAGCAGAAGAAATCCCTCATGCTGTAGGTCAGGCCCACATGCCACAAACCTGCCACTCTATAGCTCAAGCTATATAGTAAGAGTCCATCACTGTAGGGAACATGGCCCCAGGCAGGCAAGTGTGGTACTGGAGCAATAGCTGAGAGCTTACTTCTTAGTCCATAAGTAGAAAGCAGAAATAGAGACATACACCCTGGAAATGGCTCCAATCTTCAGAAACCTAAAAAATCTGCCCCTAGTGACACATCTCCTCCAACAAGGTCACACTTCCTGATTTTCCCCAAACAGTTCCACCCTCTAGTGACCAAGTACTCAAGTTCATGAGCCTATGGGTCCATTCTCATTCAAATTACCACATTACTTTCACCTAACCATTGCACTTCAGTTCCCTGAGAGACACAATGAGGAAGCTGCTCTTGGCTCCATTTTAGAACCCTTTTAAAAAGCTTTGTCAGGTTTTGTGTGGAAATTCTTGCTACCACATTGGGCACCAAATGTAGCCATAAGTTTCTCCGGTCTCACCTGGGCCTGTAGTCCCATGTTTCTCCAGTCACATCCAGCCCAGGGTCCACAGCTGCTTATAAAGTAATCACTCAGAGGCTTAATATTAACTGTCTAAAGGCTCAGGTTTCTCGATCACTAGCTCTCACAACATAACTCAGCTCATTTCTATTAATCTATATTTTGCCACATAGCCATGGCATTACTGGTCTGCTGGCATGTGACTCCTTTGGTGGACTGGCATCTCCCCCAACTCCACTCTTCTTTGTCTTGTCTTCAGTTCAAATGTATCACCTAACCTTATTCTGCCTCGCCATTGGCCAAACAGCTTTGTTTATCAACCATTCAAAGCAACATATATTAACAGCATATAGAAAGATCTCCCACAACAGTAGACTAACCTATGAATGTAAGGATAAATATTTAGAAGGCTAGATAATCTATCAATTTAGGAAAATGATAGTAGTAATGTCTCTCTTGGAGTCTATGACCTCAATAGCCATGGGTTCTTGGCCAGGTTCATAGTATCAGGCATGAATTGCCCCCTGTTCAGCAGGCCCTAAATCCAATCAGACATATGTAGGTTACCTCCCCAAAAGCTCATGCCACTGTTGCAATGTTGTGGGGATCAGAGTTGATGGCTGGCAGCCCAGGAGACCAGGTCCTTCCCAGAGGCAAACTAAGAATTCAATGTCCATTTTTCAAAAGAAATAAAGACTCAAAAAGGGAAAATGCAAAAGTGTACTGAGGCAGAGAGCAAAGAACAGAAAGCACCCTATGGGGAAAGGGAAGGTCACCAAAGCTGGTAGGCTACCGAGTGTTCTTTGACAAGAGCCTCAGCACAGTTTTCCCTTTGAGCCCCTTCTTCCTTACTTCATTTTCTTAGCCCAGGCAGAAATAACCTAAACTAGATAGCTTTGTTCAGTGGAAGATCTTGATTTAATGGATGGCCTTTTTGATAGACAGGGTCCAGCTCTTGTATGGGAATGTATCTCTCTTTTCTGCCCCCTTTACTGACAAGATACTCTTTCTTTCTTCCTTCCTTTCTTCCTTCCTTCCTTCCTTCCTTCCTTTCTTTCTTCCTTCCTTCCTTCCTTCCTTCCTTCCTTCCTTCCTTTCTTCCTTCCTTCCTTCCTTCCTTCCTTTTTTCTTTCTTTCTTTCTTTCTTTCTTTCTTTCTTTCTTTCTTTCTTTCTTTTATTCGTTCATTATACATTATGTCCCAACCACAGTTTCTCCTTTTTCCACTCCTTCCAGCTCCCTCTCCCTCAGAGCTACTCTTCTTCCATTTCCCTTAAAAAAATAAGAATAGCCCTCCCTGAGGTGTCAACCAAAAAATGGCATAACAAATAACAATAAAACTAGGCACAAACACTCATATCAAGGCTGGATAAAGCAATCCAGTAGGAGGAAAAGAGTCCTAAGCACCTGCAAAGGAGTCAGAGATACTCCAGACACACACATACACTCTCCCAGTGTTAGGAGTCCTATAAGAACTACAAGACACACAACCATAACACATATGCTGAGTCCCTAGCTCAGACCTACACAGGCTCAGTGATTGCAGCCTCAGTCTCTGTGAGCCCCATGATCCCTGTTTAGTTGATTCTGTGGGCTGGTTGTTGTGATGTTCTCAACCCCTCTGGCTCCTACAATCCTTCCTCTCCCTCTTCTACTAGGTTCCCCTGCTTCTTCCTAGTGTTTAGCTGTGGTCTTTGTATCTGCTCCCAGCAGTTGCTGGATGCTGCTACTCTGATAACAATTGGGCTAAACACAGATCTATGAGTACAGCAGAATATCATTAGGCATCATCACATTGACTTTTTTTTCCAGTCATGCTTGATTCTATCCTTGATCTCCAGGCTGTCTAGCCTCTGGTTTCTGGCCATCCAGACAGTGTCAGGGATGGGTTTGAAGTTGGACCAGTGATTGGTTGGCCATAAAGTTAAAACCTTCCTTTTTGAAAATAAATAAATAAATAAATAAATAAATAAATAAATAAAAAGGGGAAGTGCTGCGGATGATTGATAAATAAAACACTGATTGGCCAGTAGCCAGGCAGGAAGTATAGGCAGGACTAGCAGAGAGGAGAACTGGGAAAACAGGAAGGTGGGGTGGGAGGAGATGCCAGCCTGCTGTCCAGGGAGTATCATGTAAAGGCAGCAGGTAGAGCCATGGAACATGTGGCAACATATAGATTAATAGAAATGGGCTGAGTATAAGTGTAAGAGCTAGACAATGGTAGGCCTGAGCTAATGGCCAAGCAGTTTAATTAATATAAGTTTCTGAGTGATAATTTTATAAGCAGTTGTGGGGTCTGTGGGGCTGGACAGGACTGGACAAAACTCCAGCTACAGGCCCCTCCCAGCACATTAACCCACCACATCTTACAGGCAGGGTAGATTGTAGGACAAAGGTTTGTATGTGGATTGATGTTCTAGTACCACTACTGGGAGCCTTGCCTGGTTGTAGAAGATGGCCAGTTCAGTCTTTGAATCCCTCATTAGTAGGAGACTTTGATAGGATCACTCTTATAGATTCCAGAGAGTTTCCATTGCACTAGATTTCTACATTATCTCCCCCAATACCCCCAATTCCAGTCATCTCTCCAAGTAATTTTTTCTTCTATTCCCCCTTGCCTGATCCCTTCTGTTTCCATTCCTATCCTCCCCTAGCCCACTCACAAAAATCTATTCTATTTGCCCTTCCCAGGGAGATCCATGCATCTCCCCTTGAGTCCTCTTTGTTTCTTAGTTTCTCTAAGTCTATAGATTGTAGCATAATTATCCTCTACTTAACAGCTAATACCAAGTTATAATTGTGCAAATACCATACTTGTCTTTCTGGGTCTGAGTTACCTCACTCAAGATGATTTTTCTAGTTCCATTAATTTGCCTGTAAGTTGCATGTTGTCATTGTTTTTAACAGCTGTGTAATAGTCTATTTTGTAAATATACCACATTTTCTTTATACATTCTTCAGTTGAGGGACATATAGGTTGTTTTCAGTTTCTCACTATTATGAATAAAGCTTCTGTGAACATAGTTGAGCAAGTGTCCTTGTGGTATGGAATATGCTCAAGAGTGGTATAGCTGGGTCTTGAGAAAGAAAGAAAGAAAAAGAAAAGAAAATACTTCCATCAGATGACAATCCCATGGGGCAGTTTCTTCATTAATGATTGATGCAGGAAGGCCCAGCCCAAGAGAAATTGGAGCAAGCTAAATAAGTCATGTACAGCAAGCCAATAAACAACATTCCTTCATGACTTCAGTTTCTGCTTCAAGGATCTCCCTTGAGTTCCTACAATGACCTCCCTCTCTGGTGGACTGTGATGTGCAAGTCTCAGTTGAATAATCTCTTTCCCCTCAACTTTGCTTTGGTCATAATGTTTATCAGAGCAACAGAAAGTAAACTAGAGCAGCATTGGTGATAAAGGTAGCCTTGTAGGTATTTATTATTGTATATCACTAGGTATTTAGTGATGATAGATTCTGGGTGTTGTTTAGTATGAGCTAGATTAAAATAGTAAGCAAGAGTTGATGCTTTGTATGTGGGGAGTTGAAGCAAAGAGAAGCAGGATTGAACATGATGTGTTGTGGGATGTTTTGTATGTTGAATGTGTTGTTTTGATTGGTTAATAAATAAAACACTGATTGGCCAGTAGCTGGGCAGAAAATATAGGTGGGACAAGGAGAGAAGAGAATTTGGGGAAGTGGAAGGCTGAGGCAGAGAGACACTGCAAGCAGCTGCCATGACAAGGGTGATGTAAGGTACTGGTAAGCCACAAGCCACATGGCAAAGTATAGATTAATAGAAATGGGTTAATTTGAGATAAAAAGAATGGATAACAAGAAGCCTGCCTTGGCCATGCAGTTTGTAAGCAATGTAAGTCTCTGTGTGTTTACTTGGTTGGGTCTGAGCAGCTGTGGGACTGACGGGTGAGAGAGATTTGTCCAGACCATGGGACAGACAAAAAACACTAGCTACAATGATGAATGTTTTTTTGTGAGTGAACTCCTTTTCAATGTGATTCTTTCACATCACTGCCTTTTAATTCAGGACTACCAAGAGTCAAATGTGTGCTTCCTTTTTCCTCTTTCCATCTTAACCAAATCACAAAAGTTATTTATCCAAGAAAGGTGAAGCAGACACTTTACATTATAATCTGATATCATAATGGCTCTCTATTTCAAAGGAAGAAATAAAAACTTGGAGAAAGAAATAATTGATGTAACCAAGCATGTCTATATCAACTGTTGCTATATACACTACAAAGGGAACAAATAGAAAACAGAAATTCAGTTTAAGTGGGTGAAATAATTTTGAATATTCTACTATGAGATGGGACATTGAAGGTGAGGGGCAGGCCCACCTGATTCAGGTTTGGAATGCCATCTTTTGTAAGACTCTATAATAATGCTTAGAAAAGCACATTACAATGAATTTTTAAATACTTCCAGTTTTTTGTTTTTTTTTTTAGTTTTCCAGTAGATTGATTGAGTCTGTGTCCCTGTGTCTTTGCTTATTAACTTACCACTTTTCTAATTTTGCTTGTTTTACAAATTAATGAAAATTAAATTTTCTACAGTAAAAAATACAATTTAACTGTTTGCCAGTCTCTTACACTTACACGATGAACTTCCATTGCTTTCATGCCCCTCCCTGTCTAACCCATCCCTTCCTTTCTTCTCAGCAAGTCCCCCACTACATTTTCATGTTTTCCTGTTGGGTATCACCCACTGAATTTAATGAGATTCCTGGAGCAAGTATAATTTAGCAGTGGCCACACCACTGAAGAAAGTGATGCCTTGTCTCCTAGCAACTGCCAATGTCCCTGATGGAGGACTGGAGACTCCTGGGCCCCTTCTGAGCCATAATGAACTACTGGCAGGTCCAATCTTATGCAGGCCTTGTGTGGAAGATTATCTGGATTATGTAAGACTATCACACAATGTAGTCTTGTTATTACCAGCAATCCCCAAACCTGGAAATACAATAAAGTGAAAGTCCAATAGAAATCTCAATTGTGGAGTCAGAATCTGGAAACAGGGTCTAATCTCCAAAGCAGTGTTGCTGAAGATAATGACATAGTTGACTAGGTAGAATGTGACAGGGTGTTTTGTGGTTTTGACAAGTTGCTAAAATGGGTTGGAGAACAAAAGAGCTCATATTTGGTCTTGAGGTTTCTCATTTCAGAAAGCTAAGATTGATAAGGGAAAGCATGACACTACATAAAAATGTCACTCAGTCAAAACTAAATCTGAAATAGCCATTTGTTTTGACACATATTGGAGACTGAAGAGTAACAATTGTTTGTTCATTGTGCAAACTTTACTGAGTGATGTCAAACAGTATAATACCAGGGTAGAATGCCAGAAAACCTCCTGAGAGACATTTGATTGTCAGGAAAGGAACTCAGTACATTTAGAGTATGGAAACTGTATTTGTTTAAAAACAATAACAAGAAGAAAAAGGAGGCAAACTGACCTGAAACTAAAATAGCATTGTGTAATGGGCATCAGAAAAAGTAGTGTTGCTGGGCGTTGGTGGTGCATGCCTTTAATCCCAGCACTTGGGAGGCAGAGCCAGGTGGATCTCTGTGAGTTCGAGGCCAGCCTGAGCTACCAAGTGAGTTCCAGGAAAGGTGCAAAGCTATACAGAGAAACCCTGTCTAGAAAAACAAAACAAAAGAAAAGAGAGAGAAAAAGAAAAAGTAGTGTAAAGTGATTACTATGAAATGTTCAACATTTGTTCTTATACTGAGAAACGTTGCACAAAGATTTAGCTGGCAGGACATATGAAGTGCTCACTCTCACCTCTCCCCTCAAACTCTGTCTCTGCCTAAATGAAAGAAATATTGACAATTTCTCAGTCAGAGCATTGCAGTATATAACCATAAGAAAGTAAAATAGTAAGAAAGTCTCGTAGATACTATTTAAATTCATGGGCCTTATTTCTCACTTGACATATTGGTCGTCCTATATACAATTAGCGATGTGTGAGGTTTCAGTTTGTGCTTATTGGGAATGTTGTTGTCTCCATGCAGAAAGCTGATTGACCTATTTATCAACTAAGTGTTTTATGACCTCTGCAGTTATGTCCATCCATGTTAATGAGCCATGAAGGAGGGTTTGAAAACCTATTGAAATGTGGTGCAGTATTACCTGAATGACATGGTAGATACTGTAATAAATGACCAAGACCTCAAATATTGAAAATCCCTTTGTAATACAGATACCAGGATAGCTAAAAGGGCAATTTCTGTCATAAACAAATTGGTTAATATTTGAAGCTCGTTATTTTATTTATTACTAATACCAAATATTTAGAAATATGTTATTTCAGAAGCTGTGCATTCCCTGATTCAAGCCAATTTGTTTTACACAATTAGAATCAGCAAGGGTAATGACATTCTCATGGAGGGATATGCTCTCCCACTCCTCTCCTGGGGCAAACTGAAAGCTGTATCACGTGGTGCTGCTTCCATTTTTCTTCACCACCTTCTGTTGAGTTTTTCCTGGTGTCTCTAATTATGTTTCTTTGTGTCCTTGCAACTCAGACTCATTAGTGAACTAAGTGTGTGAGAGCAGAGGTTGTAGTACCAAGGAGGTTTTGATCAGGTGTTCCTAGCCAGAGCACTTTTTACCTCTTGTGAGACCTTGAACAGGTTATTAATAATACCCTTCTCTGCTGATATTTTGTAGTGACATACCTGGTATGACCACTGCCCCTTAAAATGTAGGAGATCATTTTTATTTCATAATTTTTCTCATTAGTACAAAAATGATGAATGTTCACATTCACTAATTCAGAAGCATAAAATGCAAAAACAAGGAAAACACACTGTGTTAATTTCAGAGTCCACCCTCCCCAACCTCTAGGTTTGGCACTTACACAAAGATTGACTAATTGGTGACCTGGTTCCATTGGCTAGCATGTATTAAGGAAGAAGTGCTACATAAGTGTGACCCAAGTAAACCAACAGCATACTGTTGGTATTTTTTGAATCAGAAATAAGAATCAGCCTTCTTTTAATAGCCTGAAGTAAGAAGGTGAACTCGGATGTTGTAGGGCATTTTTCATCTGCAGTATACACTTAGAAGCAGTTTAAATTGAGGAGAATAGAGGAAACCTTAGAAGACACACAAGGCTGACCAGAACATTCTGAGAAAAAAAGTAAAGGGTATAAGTATGTAATTGTCTTATTTTTCAGTAGTTCTCCATTGCTCAGTTCCCATCCCTAATGGGCCCCAGTTGGGTCTGGAGTAACAACACAGCAGACTTCATTTAGAATGAATTGACTTATTTTTTAATTAAATTTATTTATTTCACATCCCAACTGAAATTTCTCCTCTCTCCTCTCCTCCCATTCCCCACTCCCCTCTATTCCATCTCCTCCCCCAATTCACTCCTCTGTTTCTGTTCAGAAAGGGGCAGGCCTCCCATGGGTACCAACAAAGCATGACATATCAAATTGTGGTAAGACTAAGTACCTCTCCTTGTATTAAGGCTGGGTGAGGCAACCCAACATGAGTAGTAGGGTCCCAAAAGCCAGGCAAAGCATAAGGGATAGCCCTTGCTCTCACTGTTAGGAGTACCACAAGTAGACCAAGCTACACAACTGTCACTCATATATACAGGGCCTAGACCAGTCCCATGCAGGCTCCCTGATTGTCAGTTGAGACTATGTGACCTCCTATGAGCCCAAGTTAGTCCTTTCTGTGTGTTTCCTTGTGGTGCCCTTGACCCCTCTGGCTCATACAATCCTTCCTCCCTCTCCTCAGCAGGATTCCCCAAGTTTAGCCTATGTTTAGCTGTGAGTCTCTGCCTATGTGTCCAGCAGTTGCTGGATGAAGCATCTCTGATAACAATTGGGCTAGGCACCAATCTATGAGTATAGCAGAATATCATTAGGCATCATTATATTGACATTTTTGTTTTCTTCAATTATGTTTGGTTCTATCCTAGGTCTCTGGGCCATCCTGCCTCTGGGTCATAGCATTCTGGGAATTGCCATGGATAGGCTCACTCTCTGGCATGGGTCTCAGTCTGGACCAGTCATTGGTTGGCCACTCCCACAGTCTCTGTACTATCCTTACCTCAGCACATCCCATAAGCAGAGCAGACTGTAGGTCAAAGGCTGTGTGGTTGGCGTCCCAATTGGGTTTGGGTTGGTGTCCCAATCCCTCCACTGGTCACAGGAAATGGCCAGTTCAGGCTATTATGTATCCACTATTGCTAAGATCTTAGCTGGGGTCATTCTTGTATATTCCTAGGAGTTTCCCTTGCATCAGGTTTCTACCTGACCCCAAAATGCCCTCCTTTCCAGCCATCTCTTTCATAATTCTCCCCTACATCCACTCCCTAACCCAATTTCTCATGTTCACATCCCCACCTGCCCCAAGTCTACCCATAAGATCTCTTCTATTTCCCCTTCCTAAGAAGATCCATGTGTTCCCCTCCTTGGGCCTTCCTTGTTACTTAGCCTCCCTGGGTCTGTGGATTGTAGCATAGTCATCCTTTACTTTACAGCTAATATCCATTTATAAGTGATGAGTACACACTATTCTTGTATTTCTGGGTCTGGGTTACCTCACTCAGGGTGTTTTGTTTTGTTTTTCCAGTTCTACCCATTTGCTTTCAAATTTCATGATGTCATTTTGTTAACTACTGACTAAATACTCCACTGTGTAAATTTACCACATTGTCTTTATCCATTCTTTGTTGAAGGGCATCTAAGTTGTGTCCAGGTTCTGGTTATTACAAACAAAACTGCTATGAACATAGTTTAGCAAGTGTCCTCATGGTATGATTGCACATCCTTTGAGTATATGCTCAAGAGTGGTATAGCTGGGTCTTGAGGGAAATAGATTGCCAATTTTCTGAGAAAACACCATAATCTTGACTTCTACGAAACTCCTGGAGCCTTATGATAACCTCCATCTCTTTTTGGCTAAGTCCATCCTAATGGGTTTCTATTCTTTATACCATTGCAGAAGACAGAGTATGTGCTTACCTCTCTAGTCTTACAACACAGTCTGCATAGGTACCAGATATGTGGAGACTTGCCCTCATACACTGACCAGGCATTACATTTGCAGTATGGCTCACACACATATATTCAAGATGTAATGGTCAAAGCCCAAGGTATCTCATGCAGAGTTCATTCCATAGGCATGCTTGTTAATAGGCTGGATGCAGAAATCCTGTACAGATGGAGGGAAGAACTGATTGTGTTTTAAGTGTGTCAGTTAGCCTTCCCTTCATGATGCAGGAAAGGACTCTCTCTGAAATGGAGATTTTACTATCTACCAGACAAATCATGTCAAAAAAGGGGGAAGGAGATTACAGTTTCTATGACTGGCTGTAGAGAAGACAAATTCTGGATTTTATGAATGCCTAGGAGAGGGAGTTATGGGCCATTAACTTTAGAGTAAAACCAAAGTATGTATCTATGAATGTGTTTATGTATCTATATGTATGATACATACACACACACATATATATCATTATTAAATAATCACAACTGTCTTCACAAAGAATTTTCTAGAATCCCTTCATCCAGTGATAACCAAATTTCTCTTTTTGTATGTGCATTAAAATAGCCTTATAGGGACTTACTACTTGTCATGTCCCCTTTATATTATACATATATGGTGGAGTTCTTCCTATCTCATTGCAAATTCTCCTGTGAAAACACTTTTAAAGGTTTCAAACTCCTCTGATGTATAGTTTAGCAATAATTTATTTACTATGTTTTCCCTGAAACATTTTGTTGCTTTTAATATTTTACCATTCTAAGTTACATAGAAATGAATGGCTTTAGAATGGCTTGTTCTCAATACTTAGTATTTCAGAATTGATCTTGCTGTTTCAAGTAGTCCAGCAACTTTTGCTCTGCAGCATATTGTCAAATTCCCATTGGAACCTTACACTGACTCAGAAGCTCACCAACCCTTTTGATTTCTTTAGGCTCATGGGAGTGAGCCTAATGTGATCAGAGAGGCAAGAAACTCACTGAGTTTTTAATATATAGATATATGCTTCATATTTTTAAGTATCAATTAACTATCAGCATTATGATAATATGAATGTAACCCAAAGTTCCCTATTGATTTAATTAGACAGCCTCAGAGTCAAATATAAACTCTAGCTATACCTCTATTATTGACCTTCTCCTCAAAGTAGGGTTAATCATTTGGACTTACAAAATACATGATGGAGATCAAAGGAGAACATGAAGTAACTTGGCTGATACAGATAGGCTAACCAGTCATGAACTTCAATTTTAAAAGATGCTGATATATTTATTATTGACAGAAATGTTTTTAGGTAGGAATACAAATCTTTTCCAGAAATTCCTACGCCTTAGAAATTGATTATTTACCTTGTTACTGTATTATTATTATCATTCCTACATTTCATTAAACATAATGATTTTGCTAATAATATTTACACTAGTTACTAAGCTCTCTTTCTCTCAAAACAATCAAGCTTTTGTTGGAGTGGAAGCACTTGGTTAGAAGATTATACTTTGGTCTTAAGTGAAGACCTTTTGTGCAACTTATCTCCCAATAGTTCCAAGCACCATTTCCTGAGCATTCACTCTATTAAATCTACATTAGCTACAAGGCTTACATTCAAGTGTGCAGCTTGGCTTCACTACATTAGTTACTTCACTGCATGATGAGTCTGTTATTTTGTCCCAATCTTTGCCAGCTTCCAGCGACTCTTTACAAAAGGAAAAAGCATATTACAAAGCCCCTCACCACAGAACATTTTGTGTGAGATGACAAGTGTGTAAGCATGTCTTAGAAATCTCAGCAAGGTATTCTTTTTTATTATTGAGTAGATGGGTATCCCTGAACTGCCAAAGTTAAAATATGAGATATATGCATTGGGTTAGTCCAAAGTCCTATATCTCACTCTTGAGCTGAGGGAAGAATTTAGTAACCAACAGCAAAGCAGGGTGTATGTGTCAGAAAACAATGTCAATATTTCAGGAAAGAAGAAGCATCGAGTGTTCACTGCACATTAGTACTCACTGCACCATTGGTAGTTCATGGCCAATGCCCAAGAAAATAACCACATAGCTGCTTTCTCTACTCTATTCTTACAGTATTTCAAATCTTACCCATCCTATCTTCTTGTCTTTTATGTTATCTCTTCTCTATAATCTATGAATATGAAGATCACCATGTTTTCCTTTGATCATTGCCTCCTGTCAGATTTCTCTGTACCCATATCTTGTCAGTTTTCTATACTCCAGAAAACCATGCTCATGCAAAGCATCTTTGAGTGATAATTTCCACCACCCTGCTTGAAATCCTTTCATTTTTCTCTTGGTACTGAAGCAGAATCTCAAACTATAGCCTTAGTTTTTTAGTGACATGATCCCACTCACCTCTGCAGACATGTTGGCATATGCCGATTCCATTCCATTCATTCTGGCTGTTCTTTTCCTCTCATATACCTTTCATAGATCAGTTCTTGTGCCATATTATACATAGGAGTAACTGAATCTGCCCCAAACCTCTTTCAAAGAAGAAAGGCAAAGTGGACTAAGAAATTTAATTAGTATAGTGAGGCCAAGGTTTGAACTTAGAAATCAACTCTTAATAGTCTTAACTCTTATACTATACTGCCCCTACTACTAGGTAGTAATAAAACAACTGTATAGCAGTAATAAAATAATGGTGGTAATAGACTGAGCTTTACCAGGTTCAGGCCTGCAAGCTTGCCATAGTATTTTAGGTAAGTATACAATGGCCAAAGAACAAAAAATAAGAGATTTGTTCATAGATCACCTTCTCCACACAGAGAGACTGAGGGTTACAGATATAGAACAGGACAAATGAAGGCAAAGCAGAGATTGATGAAATGGAAATAGAAGTAACATTGCTGAGCATAGGTGTGGGAGGACTTTTAGGAAATCAGATATAAGTTCTTGTCTCTTCTTTATTGATATTTCTTGTTGTGGTGCCTGGTGAAAGAAAGATGGAGGTTAGGGAAATCTAGGTCATGTATTAGAATTCTAAATGAAACATTTCTCCAACACTCCATAGGTGCACACAGGACTTGTTTAATAGAATCTAATCTGAATGGTTAAGGCAGCAAAAGAGACAAATATGGCACAAGGCTAAGAAGCCAGCCATCTTTATTTCACTCTTATCCAGGTCACCTATTTGATTGCTGCAGTTTTGAATAAAGAAAATGTTTTAGGAAAAGTGGCCTTATGTTCCTGCAAAGTAGCCTCAGTAACATTATCTCAGTCCACACTTTAGAGGACTATTGCACAGCTTGGAGGTGAGTGATAATGTTATGTCAAAATATATGACCTCTAAAATGGCACTTTTAGGCCAATTGCCAGCTAATGAAAACAGGTACTTTTTGTAGATTTTTCTTTGGTAATATCAAACAAGAGGGTTATTATAATGGGAACACAATTAAGCAATACTAGGCTTCCATCTGAACGGATTCTGGGGCTTACTGGGGGCATTTCATGGGATGAAGTTTTGGCGGGTTTTTTGGTGGTAAAGATAAGATTAATATCTACTTCATAATTAGAAGAGCCTTGGATCATTCTGGATAGATATTCAATAAATTGTTAAATAATAAATTTCTGCCAAGCCTCCTGTTTGAATGCATAATTTTAACCCAATACAGTAGCATCTGGAATGTTGTCTAGAGCCCTCAGTGAAAAGATTTAGGAATTAATTCTTAGCTAGATGCCTAGCAAGGCTCATCCTGTTTACCTGGTCTTCTCTTCCCTGAGCAAGCCAGTCTTCCAGATAAAGGACAGAGGCAACTGGCCATCTCAATGAAGAACCTCTTGAGCACTTCATCACATGAGATATATTTTAATATTGCACTATTATTTGTAATAGCCATGTATCAGGCTCTTTTCACTAAAGTTTTTCTTTAATGTATAATTTCAAGTACAATTAATGCTTAGTGGTTTTCCAAAGTTGTATTGACCAATGTCTAGGGTTGCTGATTGAGATTAAATAAAAGTTGTTTCCATGTAGAGTTCAATCAGTTCATGTGAAAGAAACATAGTGTGGAAAAATAATAGCCCTTGAGAGTTAACATTTTGAAGCACTTACCATGTGTCAAGCACTGTGCTAAGCATTTCATATTCATTCTTTAATTATTATGTTGACTGCAGCACTGATATTGTTATTAACCCATTTTGAAGAAGAGGTTGATAAGAGGCTGATTATTTTGTTGAGAATTGCTACTAAGTAGAGAAGGCAGAATTTTAATCTGGACAGAACTGAAATCTTAACAATACTGCATTGCAATTTCCTGACATTCAGCATTTTACTTATTTAAATGTCACTTTTGCTATTAACATGTGATTGCTATTAAGTTCATAATAGAGTAAAGCAGTTCACTGACCTTCCAATAAAAAAGGAGTCTGAATGTAAATGTGCCATTCTTGCTATTCTTGCTATATTTAGGGTGCTGGATTTTGTTACCACTCATTTCTGATAATGATTTCTGGGGTTTTATCTAAGAAAACTCTTACCATCTTCACCATGGTGTTCTGTGGTGATCTAATTAAACACAAATATTTTTCCATATCCTGGGGAGAAGTGGATCTGGGCTCAACAGAGAAAAAAAAGATCTCTCTCTCTCTCTCTCTCTCTCTCTCTCTCTCTCTCTCTCTCTCTCTGACATTTGATCATCGACTCACTGATACAGAGCAAAATAAATTGTCCTAAAAGTTTTATTCCAAAGGTGACCCCAAATAATACCAATTGTAGTACTAATGATAAACATGGCATTGCCCTCATCCATGTCTCTTCTTCTGAATGGGAATCATTCTTTGGTTCTGCGCATTGAACGATTTGCCTACCACTGAGATAAGTGTGTGTGTGTGTGTGTGTGTGTGTGTGTGTGTGTGTGTGTGTGTGTCTAGGAGATACTCTGTGACTTAGAAACAAGAAAATCATATAGCTGGGCTTTCTTTCTGGCAACTCTCAACTTTTCCTTTATGTCAATTTCCTTTGTTTGCATGAAGCTTCCATATTTAACCCAAAAACAAAACAACACAGAGATAAAATAAAGCACACAAGAACTGATCAAAACTGCTGTGGATATCGCTCTGTACAAATAAAATGCTGTTTGGCCAGTGGCTAGGCAGGAAGTATAGGCGGGACAAGAGAGAAGAGGATTCTGGGAAGTAGAAGGTTGAAGGGAGACACTGCCAGCTGCCGCCATGAGAAGCAATGTGTAAAGACACTGGTAAGCCACAAGCCACATGGCAAAGAATAGATTAACAGAAATGGGTTAATTTAAGATAGAAGAAGCAGATAACAAGAAGCCTGCCACGGCCATGCAGTTTCTAAACAATGTAAGTTTCTGTGTGCTTTCTTGGTTAGGTCTGAGAGACTGTGGGACTGGCGGGTGAGAGAGATTTGTCCTGACTGGGCCAGGCAGGAAAACTCCAACTACACAAAACCATTTAAATATAATATATACATCCTTATTTTCAATTTATTATTTAAAAATTATAGAGCTGCCTCACTTAAAGATCATATGCCTGATTTTGGTTTTTCTTTAAAAATTCTCTTAATGTACAAAATAAAAGGTTTTATTATGGCATTTTCATACTTGTGCATCACTGTACATGTTGAATTTTTAATTTGGCAGAGTGGAAACATTTTTTTCATGCCTTTATCAGTACGCAACTGGGATTCTGAAAACAACCATGATATATTTAAAACTGGATATGAAGCTGCTAATTTCAGCCCCTTTTATAGCATAACAAAGTTTCTCAAGAACCAAACATCCTCAGCTGTAAGAAGAAAAATGCTATCTTATGAATTCTACTTCAAATACTAACTTACAAGTGTGCTCAACAGAAAAAAAAAAAAAAACAAACAAACAACAAAATACCACCTAGTGTGAAAAATAGCAATGGTTTGGGGCCAGGTTTGCTCTACAGAATTTTAGATTAGAGAGCTGTCTGTGTGTGGCCATTTCTCCTGTAAATCAATTATCAGATAGTGTTGTGCTTATTTTTCAATAATGATTAAACAAGCTCTTTCCCCAAATAAACCACAATTTTTATATTTGTCTCATAATTTAACCAAAATCCCTTTGTCCCTTGAAGTGGAGTTGTTTGACTTTAAAAAGCCAGTAGCATCAGTATAATCCCTAGAATCTAATAAGGATTCCATCAGTGTAAAATCGTTATCCTTAGGCAGAAAAGAGAACCAATTCAATTATGATGTTGGTTGAAAAATTGAAAGGCTTTTTAACTTGAGGGTGGAAAAGTTGTAGTACATATTAAAATGGTTAGAACAAAATCTGTGCATCTCAGCTAACAAATGCTAATATGTTCTTTTGTTACCCTCTAATTTATATGATTCATGTAAGCCTCCAGCCAGCGAAACTTGTACTAAATTTTGTGTGCATTAAAAAATAGCAAAGCAATGAATTGTGAAGTTATTAACATTCGTGCCTGCTTGCATTATTAAGCTGTACACATCAAATCTAGTAGTACAAGGAGAGAAATGTCATAATGAAGTACAACAGCATTTAATCATGAGTTTTTCTAAAGGTCATCAGGGCATTATACTATACCCATCCATGCAGAACAGAAATCTGAAACAGATATCCAGTGTGGCACAATAACAGTAAGTTGAACAGTCATCCATGTGCTCTATCTACTGATGATCATACTTACCACTCTGCTATAGGAGATAAAGGTGAATCTGGTCCCAAATCATCTATGCTGCTCCCTGAATTAATTACAGATTAACATGGAGATAAGAGTGCCAGCACAAAGGACATTTGTTTGCTTATTTACCTTCTACCAGTAAGCAGATGACTGATGTTCCCTATGCAAGCTTATAAAGAACTCTTTGGCTCTTCATCTAGGGAAGCCACAGGCTGTACGATTTAAGTAACCCATCATTTATTAATATTTTCTTACTCAGAATGGAGTTTTATGTGCTTCGGGATAAGTATTCTCATTTTAATACTTAAAAGCTATGAGTATTTGACCCCTCTAACTATTTTACATTATGATTCTAAGGACTGCTACACTTTTTCATGCGGTTGGGCAGCTTCAGTGAGGAAGAAAAACAAAATATATGTCCCTGTAACTGCCTCATGGTAGATAATAGTTGTATGTCTAATTCATAATTTTTCAAATATTGGAATTTCTTTTAAAGCGATTAGAGCTTGTGCAATTGGAAAGAACAAGAGAGGAGCTGAAGGCAATTTAAGATAGTTAACATTGATTTGTGCCTGGTACCACTGTTTACTGCATCTGCCACTTTCTATTGCCGTCCTTTGCAGCTAAATTTGACCCCACAGCCGCGGCCAAAGAAAACCTCCTTCACTCCTTTATAGACTCATGCCTGGCTCAGCCATCTTTTGATGTCTCCCAAGAGACTGTGGTGATACAACCCTATCTGTAATTGGGCTCTAAATCTCCTGAAACACTTTCATTGACTGAACCCATTTTTTCTGAATTCCCCTTCCTCATTCCCAAAGCCCTGCACCCACACTGTTTTAATGCAAAGGCTATTGGCATGAAGTTTCTCTCTGTATCCTTTGCCCAGATCTATAGCAAGAGGGTGAAACTCTTGGATGGTTTTTCTTAAGGATTCTAGTAATTCTAGTTAAATAATGTCAGGACTAGAGGGCTAAATATATGAAGTTGGATACACAAAGCAATGTTTTTGATTCAATAAGATAATATTTATTAAGATGATTTGCCCTGTAAAGTATATACTTGGTGGATAGCTTCTCTATCCATGGTGAAAACATTTGCCATCCTAACATGCTTATTAAAGCACTGTGTGTATGTGTAAGTATTGGTGTTACACCTTAAGAACACAGTGTGTATCTCAACACAAAGTTCCATATAATCAATCCTCATAGCTTTGAAAATTAGAGTGTTAACAGTCTCCATAAAATCTCCAGAGAGTAGGTGTGTATCCTACTGCCAACTGTGCTGAATTTTAACAGCACAAAATTCCTTCTAGTTCTGTTTTGTGTACATGGATTCATCTAGTATATACTCTTTTGTACCTGATTTATGTTGCTAACATTAGAAGACTTACCCACGTTGAGTGCAGTTGACTATTTATTCACCTGGCTAGATAGCTCCTCACTGTGACAGTGTACATTTCCATGAACATGCAACTACTAAGGGCACTTTGCTAGATCCCAAGAGGGGAAGATAATATGGACAAGGCTACTAAGGATCATTAACTACATGTTCTTTGTTATATGTATGAACATGTGCATACAATCATAGCAAAACTGCTGTGTCATTAGCTACGTAGTAGATACAAAAACAGGAATAATTGTAAGACATGTGTCTACCCTAAATCTCTTCAAGGGTAATGTGATATGGAAGCTCAGATAAAATGTCATCTGGAAAAATAACATATTAAACATCAGTTTATTGTTTTAAGTGAAGAATTAGGATTTGGACAAAAAGTCATTGTTCAATTAGAGTCACAGAGTCCAAACCCTGGCTCTATCCATTTATAGACTTCACTGACTTCTCTGTGCTTTATTCTCCTTGTCTACAGGCAGAGAGGGGTGGGGCTCACCTTGCAAGCAAGTGGTGAGGGTTAAAGGAGACAGTGTGTTTTAGCCTAAGATCTTAGGAGAATGCACAGGTTGAATCCAATGGTTGGTTTGTTCTTTCTTTCCATCCTGCCTTCCTCCCTCCCTCCTTCACTCCCCCTTCCTTCCTCTCTTTCTTCTTCATTCTTTAATGATTTATCCATTTATTGTGATACTAGAAATTTACCCTAGGTTCTCATGCATGCTAGGCAAGGACTTTAAAACTGTGCTTTTTCTAGCCAAGAACTGTTTATACAATGTCCTCCATTTAATGTCATTTGGCCTATGAGTTCGGAAATCTTGACTCTAACGATGCCCTTTCTGGGTCCCGTATCTCATGCCACATAGCCCTCTCTGGTATACACAATCTCTTTCCTGCATTTATTGTACTGTAATTCATAATTCACTCTGACACTGTCATTTATACTCATAGTTTCCTCCTTTGAGCAATTGGAGTGTGGACTTTATGTGTTCTACATATAATACATAAAAATACATACATTTCTGAGTTTTAACACTATCAAAATTTATTAAAGTTTTGTAGCAAAATTGTCCTATTTATTATGTTTCAGGGAGAATCTGTAGTGGATAGCCATCCCAGCATTGGCCTGGAAGTTCCAACCCCCATTGAGGCTTCGGTAATGGTCACGCCCACAAGGCAGGGCAGAGGAGGAAGTGGAAGACCAAGGATCGGGAGGAGGTCACTCGCTTGGTTCTGGGACCCTGGACACTGGAGGTAGACTGAGCAGAGTTCTCCAGAGAACACCGCCGGACTATACCTTTGCCAGACCCTGCAACTTACCCCTTCATTTGTAAGTTACCCCACAAAATAAACCTCCCTTTTAACTATGTGGAGTGGCCTTAATAACTTCACCAATAAGAATCCTGGGTGCTAAAAGTTTTAGTGGAATAATTGGCATTAAGGAAATAAAACTACATTTTCCAGAAACTTTTAACATTTTAAGAATTTATGTCTAGGCCAGGGGTTGTGGTGTACATCTCTAATCTCAGCAGAGGCAGGTGGATCTCTGGGAATTTGAAGCTAGTCTGGTGGTCCACACAGAGACTTCCAGGACAGTCAGAACTACATAATAGAGAGACCCTGCCTCAAAACAAACAAACAAAAAATATTGATATCTACCTATTTTTTTTTTATTTTTTGTGTGTTCATGTGTACACACACATGCAGGAATGCCATGGTGCTTGTGGAGGTCAGAGGGCACTTTTCAGGAATGATGTATCTGCTTCCACCAGGTAGGCTCTTGAAACAGAACTCAGGTCATCAGGTGTGATGGTAAGTACCTTTATTCTCTGAGACATCTCACCAAGACTCATACTTTTCAAGGTAAATAACTTTTTATACTTTAATTAATACTGTGTATTCCAGGCATATCAAGAGTTAAGAGTTGTGTAATCTAACAAAACCACTTAACAGTGTTAAGTGAGAAATGTCTTCACCTACGGAAGTAGCTGCCTAAGCGTCAAACAGCTGCAATGCAGTGTATTTATTTACAAGCAAACTCTGGTTTACTGTATACACTAGAAAATCATTCTTAAGCTGAGGCAATATTTGAGAAATACACTTACACCCTCAGTATTCTGACATTATGGCATGATCAGGAATGTCTGAGAATGGCAGCATGTTCCTATTCAATAGCTTTTAATTTTGCTAGCCTAGACTAGACTCAGTTGATGAATGTGCATCGGTACACACTCTGAGCCCTTTGAAGAGCATACTCAAGCCTCAGAACTGTGAGCTGACAGAGCTGAAGACAACTGAACTAGCAGATTCAGCGTGCTTGTGGTTTATTTGCTCCGTGACACTGAGTATTGATTAATGACATAATAAATCTTTTTGAGTCTTACTTTCCATTGCCAACATAGCCTCCTGAAGTGAGAGCTGCAAGCATGGGTAGAGATGAAGAGATGCGTGTCAAATAAGATAAGTTGGTTTGAGCTCATGACTGATGAATAAATGCATTGGGGGAGTTACCTGCTAGCTTTTCCTCATCCTTAACCTGTAAAATTGTTTCTCAAAGCCTTCCTCAGAAACTTTCATTAGTCTGAACTGCATTTATTTGGATTTAAAATTTTCCACCATGCCAATATAATGCGAGGAAGAAATTCAGAAGGTTGAGACTGTAATAGATGATTCTATTTATTCTAGGGATATTAATTTTAACTTCATGTTATCTATGAGTATTTATAAGGGATATTATTAAAAGCAGGGATGGAGACTTAGGAAGACACACACAGATCCTCTCTGTAGTTGTTGTGTGACTGCACTAAATCCCAGTTTCCTCTTTTGTAGTATGAGATTCTGTCATCACATGTTAATTGAGCATTGTTGCAAAACATCTGACATAGTGTTTTGTAGACAGTAAAGATTCAGTACACTGGGACACATTTCTTATTACCCTTTTTAATAAAGAATATAGTTTCTCCCTCCAAATTTAATTGATCTTTACTATTCGTGAAATACCTCTCACATGCCAAGTTATAAGCCAGGGGATATATTATTATTTAATTAATCAAATTATAAAATATAGTATTTATACAAGGACATAAAGAAAGATAATTTGTACATAACAACAAATTGATTTAGAACATCTCCCAGCCCTCAAAGAACATAAATGCCAGAGAAGTAGATTTTAGAGAAAAAAGATAGCATTTGCTAAGAATAATCACAGTTAATATTACACTACGATCCAGCTCATCTCCCTGGCATATAGTGGCTAGAGATGTTTTTACAAGTTATAGAACTAAATATCAAAAACCAAAAGTTATCCACCCTATGTCATTCATGCCTATACTGGGAATCCTTAAACTACATGAAGAAACAAAACTTATATTCAGGATCAGCACGTAGTAGATATCCCATAGGAGAGGTTGACAAATGGACAATTTGGGGTTGTCATCATCATGGCCATCAACATAACTGAACCTATTTATGTACCAATAAGTCTTAGTCCAATGAATCTTTTTTATAAAATCATGGTATGGGGTACGATTAAAACTGCATTCCGTAGCCAGGCAGTGGTGGTGCACACCCTTAATCCCAGCACTCGGGAGACAGAGGCGGGCAGATCTCTGTGAGTTCAAGGCCAAACTGGGCTACAGAGTGAGCTCCAGAAAAGGCACAAAGCTACACAGAGAAAGCCTGTCTCAAAAAAAAAAAAAAAGAAAGAAAGAAAGAAAGAAAGAAAGAAAGAAAGAAAGAAAGAAAGAAAGAAAGAAAGAAAGAAAGAAAAGAAAAAGAAAATGCATTCTATAATGAGAAAGCAGGGTACTACTCTCATTGTAGCAAGAGCTGAGGTGACAGATGACAGTGCTAGGGTTTGAACCTAGGAAGCCGGTGTCCAAAGCTTAGTATCTTTACTGTTAGCCCAACTTTGCAAAGACTGCTGGGAGCTCTGCTGACAGGAAGAGAAGTTTTGGGTAGATGAAGAGTCTGAAGATCTGCAATGTGGTTTCACTATGGCTGTAATGTCACAGAGCTACAGTTTGGAACAAGGTAATTGGGGGTTTTCCAATTGCACAGTAATTTCTACATGTCTCTTTATCTTTAAATTGACATTATTCTTTTATTAAGCATATACAATTATTTTAAGAGGATGTCCTTTTAAAAACATTTTATTCATTCTTTGAGAATTTTCTAAAATGTACGTCATGTTTTGATCATATTCAGTCCTTCCTTCAACTCTTCCAAGACCAATCCCTTTTTCCCATCTACCCAACTTTGTGTCCTTTTATGCATCAAGACCAGTTGGTGCTGCCTAAATATTCTTGGATGTCTGTCTTCCAACGGAGCATAGTCAATTTCCCAGGCGCTACACCCTCAGAAAAAAACTAACCCTTTATCTTCCAGCAGCTAACAATTGTCAATAGCTCCAAGACAAGGTGGGATTTTGTGTCAAATGTCTTTCTTCATGTTGGCAATTGTTTGGCCTGCACAGGTATTGTGCACACTGTTAAAATCTTGATACGTTTATAGGTGCAGCAGCCCTGCTCTGTCCAGAAGACACTGTTTACTTGTAGTAGTCCAGTACCTTTGACTTTTAAACTCTTTCTATCCCTTCTTCCACGATGACTCTTGAGCCTCAGGTGGGGGTGGATGAGGGCAGTGCAGTGTGTGTTTCATTAAGGGCTGTTTCTTTCAATGCTAAGAATTGAACTTAGGATCTCACATATGTTAGACAAGTCTCTTTTGACCAGGTGAGCAAACTTTACACTGCTAAACTACAGCTGTATCTTCCACGAGGCTTCTAGGTTCATGAAAGCCAAGTCTAAAGCTTGTGGCTGGGTCAGAAGTATGTTTGACCAGAAACTACATTCAACCCCACCCCACCCCACCCACCCACCTCCAGTTCTCAAATGGTAGTGCCCTGCATTTTTTTTTGTTTCTACTTAATGTACTACTTAGTTTTTTTGTTTCTACTTAATGTACTGACTGCTTAAGAGTTCACTGTCTGGCAGAAACTCTTAAAGGAGCCTTATCCTCCATTTTTTGTTTGTTTGATTTTTAATCTTTCTCAGGCCCTATGTGGATATTTGAGCCTCACATTGGCACACCAAATTGTAGTTTGTTTGTTTGTTTGGTTTTACTCTTTATACTTTTGCTTTTTTGGGGTGCCCATCACTCAGTCCCCATACCCCAAAAATACACACATGGAGGTTTATCCTTTCTTATGAATGCCCAGCCTTAACTTGGCTTATTTCTAGCCAGTTTTTCTTAACTTAAATTAACCCATCTATCTTTTGCCTCTTAGCTTTTATCTTTCTCTATTTCTATGTACTTTTCTTTACTTCTTTCTCCATGGCTTGCTGTGTAGAAGGGTAGCTGGCCCCTGATGTCCTCCTCTCCTCCTCATTTTTTCATATCTCAATCTTTTCTTCCCAGACATCTCCTATTTATTCTCTCTGCCTGGCAACCCCACCTATCCTTTCTCATGCCTTACTATTGACTGTTCAACTATTTATTAGACCAATCAAGTGCTGTACACAATCACAGTAGTACAGCTTCATAGAGTTAAACAAATTCAACACAAAAGAATGCAACACATCTTTGTATCATTAAAACAAATGTTCCACAGCATACACAAAGGTAACACATCTTAAAATAATATTCCACAACAGTGACTAAGGTAAAAATAGTGCGAAATTGTATGTATTCCAGTTTACCTCTGAAAACGCCTTGTATTTCTCACACAGTAAGGCATACATCTCTATCTAGTAGATAGTATACCAGTATCCTTATATGCTATAAGGATGTTGCAACAAGGTACCTCAAACATTGGTAGGATCATGCCTCTTCTGAAATCACTAGGAAATGACCTTGCTTTGCTCCTAGTATCTCCCTCTAACTCCAGCTTTTCTTAACTTTATTGCTGCACCAGTCCAATCTCTACCTTTGTGCTTACATGTCCTTCCCTGTGTATCTCTGCTTTTCTTCTCTTCTTAAAGGAATACCAGTTATTAAGTTTAAGGCCCATTCTAATCTAGTATGGCCTCATCTTAACTCATTACATCTCCAGTGACTGTATTCCCAAATATGGACATAGTATGAGTTTCCTGGAAGACATTATTTGGGGAGAGGCATGTCTATACCTGACATCACCTATGGAATGAGACTGTTACAAGGGTTGCACATGCAGGAAAGAATTCTTTTACAAAATTGAAATTTTCAGCATTGGCATCTTTAGGCACTAGAATTGGAGGCAGTATAATGAAAGACTAAATTATCATCTGGAAGACATGAACCTATTCATATTAAAATACCTATCTCTGACATGATAAGAAAAAAAATAAAGAGCAGAAAAATGCCAGCATTGTTTGCCCTCTTTCTCTCCTCTCTTATAATTAATTCTGTTTCGCTAAAATGACATTTAACACATTTCCCAAGAAAAATATGATGAATCATTGTAATTATTTTACCTTTTGTGATTTTTACCTGTGCATCTAAATGTTCCCATTAAGTGGAGTATTATTATTTTAGCTAGATCAGAATGTTTTAACCTTTGTTTTGCAAATTTTGAGGTTTTTCTCCTGCTGTTTCTCATTATGAGATTCCTTCTGCAAATTTAGGATTATCAGCATAAACTACTACATGTAGCAGATGCTCTGTCAGAGCCTTATAAAAGTCTCAAGATATTCCAGCAAATGATGGTTGTACACATTAATATTTTGAACCTTGTGGATGTGGGAGGGTAAGACTAACCTGCATGGGAAAGCCATTGGTTAGGCAAAGAGAGAAGCTAGCACAAAATGTGAATGGCAAGTGAGAGGAGACATTTCTGAAGTGTATGGCAGTGTTCTCCAAAAATCTGCTTTTGTCCACAACAGGAATATTCACAAAAACAGGAAAATTAACTTTCTCAGGCCTCAGAAAATTAATCAAAGTCAAGACTAATAGATGACCTTAGATACTAAAAGCCAAATGTTAATGGTTTTATTTTATTATTATTTGTGGTGCTGGGGCTCAAAACCAGGGGCTTACACATGGTAGATGTGTGATCTGCAACCAAATGGCATCTCCAGGCCCCTCTATGGATTTTGCACATGTCCTCCTCTATCTCTGGTAGCCTTTGAACCACCTGCTTTGTGTTCACCATATATTGAAAGGAGACTCAGTACCATCTGCAGGAACAGAATTAGTTTGGAGCACATCATTCCCCAAATTCACATGCCTAGAGATCTCTGAGTGCTTTATTTGCCTATGCTCATAGCAAAATCAAGAGAATTTATAAAATTTTGTCTCTCCCTGATAGCTTACCACTAGACAATGGTCAAGAAGATTTAAACAGATAAGCAAACAAATAAAAGAACACTCAGATGAATAACACATTACATAAGGTTTTGAACAACTCTGTCATAGTTTAGGTGGTCTTGGAAAACCTTTCACACAGAGTTGAGCACACGTCTGGAAAAGACGAAAGAAAATATTGTTTCATCACCAGGAGACCATGAAGCTCTGCACAAGGAGGAAGAGAAGGCTAGATAATGTATTTCCAAGCTTTAGAGGATGGGTGTATCCCATCACTTTGTCCCTTGACAAAGATCAGGAGACTTGTTCATCCAGGGCGGTCAACAAAATATTTAACCACTGTTTAACTGACTGTGAAACTTACATAACTGAGACTTCAGTGCTATATGGAAAAGAAGGCAAGTTTGATGTAAGTTGTCCTGATAAAACATTAAATTAAAAAATGGCTGGAGAGATGGCTTAGCAGTTAGAGTGCTTGCTGCTATGGTAGAGGACTTGGCTTTGGTTCCTAGTACATAACTGCCTCCAGCTCCAGCTCCAGGGGTATCCATCACCCTCTTCTGGCCTCCTCCAACCCATATACTAGAGTTTACATATTCACCACACACACACACACACACACACACACACACACACACAAAATACATTTAAAAAATACAAACTGTTCGAATAAGAACCACAACATAAACGAACCTTGAAGATGTGGCACGGTTTCCAATCTAAATTACTTTCAATTGATAATTTGTTTGAATGTGTCATTAGTACAAATGACAAGAGGAAATAGTCTCAGTGACAAAAGACTATTTTTGAGTTCAAGCATGAAGAAACAATGCAAGACATTAACTAAGGAGATGCTCCAAAGAACTGAATATCTTCAATGGTTAGTTTGACCCTAGAGAGTGAACAATAACCTTCAATTGATATATACATGATCAGCCATAGTCTTGTTTCTGAGGCCATTGGCTTTCTTATCAATGTGTAGCCTTTCTTGTCAGTCCAGCCCTGGATATCACAATGGCCCCATTGCTTAGGTCTGTATGCCTCTCCTACAGGATCATGTCATGTTTAGTTTTGTAATCTAATTCTATAACTTCTTGTTTTCCTTTTTTTCCCCCATGAACACATTCCTTTCCCATTAACCAGCCAATGTCCACTCTGAAATTTGAAAATAAATTCATAATTTCATCACCTATAAAGCAGAATAAAAATCTCTTATCCCTTATATAAATTAAAAAGATTAAATAATTTAGTATTTCCTTGTACCTGGCATATTAGCTCATTCATTCTTAGACATGGATGAAGGTCTCTCTTAGAGATGTATTCGTAAATAAAGATCCCCATCTTGGTAGAGCTTACACTCTGCTTCTGGTCAGAACTAATGGCATTAGCTGTGTATGTCGACTTTCCAGTAAGTAAAATAAAATAAAAAACAGTCATGTTTAAAGTTTGACTCTCAAACAGGTGGGAAAGGGAGTGGCTGTTGCTTAAAGTGCTTGTCGGTAGATGCAACTAAGAAATTCACATTGGACTGAACTTACTGTTTTTGACACCAGTAAACTCTAAAAATGACAATATAATGACTTCCTCTAGAGTCTAAATTGTCCAGCTGTGCAGTATTATGGGAATGGCGCAGTGTCTTTTGTGTACCCTGTGTGGGAAGCCTGGAAGAATTTAACTGACCACAAGATCAATTCGAGGAAATAGCATGGCATGCATACATTCAACGCAGGAGCATTTGCTCTGTAGTTTTAGGCAATGGTGAAAATGTATATTCCAGAACAAGTGTGGTGATTCTCTGGGTCCATTTTTTGCCTGACAGAACATGCCTATCACCACACTGGCTGAAAACACTATTATTGAACCATTGTCTTTCTAAAGAAGAGCAAACAGAGAATAAACTTGTGAAAATAGAATGTTACATGGTAAAAGAGGGATTCTTTAAAAAAAAGCAGTTCAAATTTTAAAAAATTATATTTTTATTTTTGAGATTATAATATAATTACAACATATTTCCCTTCCCTTTCCTCCCTCCAAACCCACTTATATACCTTTCCCTTTGGATGTAAATAAAGGAGTTTGACTTATGTATCAGAATTTACTACCCTGGAATAGATGAAAGTAATTCCTGATATGTTTTCTTTTGTAAAGTCTGACACTTTTGCAAGTTCAAGATTTAACAGTGATTTTTTTTTTTTATTGAGTTCACATAGACTTCAATATGTAAGTCTAGGCAGATCAAAATAAACATAGGTCATCTTTAGAAGTATAGTTTTAGTATTACTGTTGCTGGTGGGAACTCTCACTTCCTCTTGGGAAAACTATCAAGAACGCTGTTGTAAGTTGATTGACAAACCTTGAAATTCACTGTTCCCTTTCAAAAACAATTTGTAGAGTTATGATGAATCTTTTTCTAAGTCACCTGAAGTCTCAATATACTTGAGGGTCGAAGTTCAGAGGCCCAGAACTCTGATTCACTTTGTGGCGCATATAGTTTGACTCTCAGAACTCTGAAAACAACAGATAAACTACAGGAACTAGACAAAATGGCCCGTCTCTTGAAAGCTATGCCGGCACTAAAGATGAAAGATAGGTCTCTTCTTTTAGATCAGTTGTACCTGATTTGAGGCAACGAATTGAGCATCTGAATTTAGAAGGATTCTGAAGCAGTGTTTTTCATCATCAGGGAAACCCATTGAGTGTATTATTCAACTCTATATCATCAAATGTACTGTTTACTCTTGGCAGAAGACCCTAGATGCCCCTGCCAGGATCAAGAGCATCACACATACGATGTCTCTTGAGTCCTTGTAGGTTTCATTTTCTCCTTGACTTCACTTTGCATTAAGCTTCCACTGAAAGGGTGACCTACCTCACCTGGAGCCAGTGAGGTCCAAAATCAGTTGCAGAATTCACAGACTTAAACTGATCTTTCTATCTGCCCCCACACTTGCATCAACTCCTATCCCATACCTGGGTTACAGTAGTCTCACTTACAGAAAAATACTGGCTGATGCATGGGAGGAAAATTATGCATGAGATGGGAAGTGTAAGTTATGATGTATCTTCTGTTAATTTCTAATAGATATAAGTAACTGAGAAAATCTCACCTTTGTCCCTAATTGTCTCACTCTTTCTCCTTTCTTTTAGTCATTCCCTACTTCCTTCTTTCCCTCTCTTTTTCTTTTTCTCCCCCCCCCAAAAAAAATTGGAAAAAATGCCCTTCAATTAGCTAACTAAGGAAACTGTCCATTTACTAGGAGGGAAATTTTTATTAATGTAGTTTTCTTCCTTTGCCCAATAATGTGGAGTTTACAAAATAGAAATTCTCAATTTCACCTGAAGCCACTGTCAAAAATTTCCTAAGAAATGGCAGTATTTCAGCTTATGTGTCTGCAGCTCAATTTCTACAGCTAGTTTGAAAAAGATGCCAAAACTCATATCTGAGAAGAGATAAATAATAGTTTTCCTATTCCAGAAATGTGTGCATAACTCAAACTCAATTTTGACTGAGACATGGAGATGGAATTCTCAGTTCACAGTGAGTTTATTTCACTAAGACAGCAACTTTTCCACATTTTCAACTGTATTCTTAATTCCCTACTTTAAAAATACCTTAAACTGCATCAAGAATCAACTCCTGCTGACTAGTAACAAGTTCAACATAGAGAGCGCCCATAAGAATCTCATGGTTCTTTTTTGTTGTTGTTGTTGTTGTTGTTTGGTTTTTGGTTTTTTTTTTCTCCAGGAACCCTCCTAATTAAAAACAGGTTGGTTCCTTTAAGTAGCTTGAATTACTCTATATTAAGAGCACCATGAATTCTAATCCCCTATAGGAGGTTGCTGAAGGGAGGAAGAGACAACTGCACAGAAGAAAACAGGGTGTTGTCTTGAGTACACCAGTACAAAAGAAATTTAAAGATAAGAGGTTTCATGTTCTTTTGCTCTTCTGCTTGGAATTTTGTTTTACTTTGATCTTTTCATTTCTGATTGTTTGTAGGACTTCAGGATGCTTCAGAATTACCTGTGAAACTTGGTAAACAAATGTTTCTCAGTCTTCTAACAGGTGAACTGACTGTAAATTAAATGGAATTTAGACTTGGAATTTGACTTGCACCAAGTATTTCAGATGTGATTGGGAACGGAAAATTTTGAGCATAGTGAATGACAGCTCCCAAACAATAAACAATAACTAGAAAGTAAAAACCAAAAAATATACCAGTAAGCAGCTAGCAGAGTACTATCGCACAGTTATACAGAAGAAGTCCCTGAACTCTCAGCAGTATTAGGAATCCATTAGGGAAGAGGGTTCTTCAAAAATCTTAAGGTATTAGAGCCTGAATCCAATGCCTGGGCCTTAGTTTTTCCTTATAGATGTTAGTCAGTGCATTTGGCTTGGGACCCAGGAATGTCTACCATTGGCCCTTGGGACTCTGCTATAGGTGGTTTGTGTTGGATACACAGGGCACAAGTGGATGGACAGTTTCTACTGAGGAGTGCTTCAATCATAGTATTGATGGCCCCCAAATTCAGTCTGACAGCTCTGTATTGAATCTGATTTGATAACCTCCTTAACCCTGAGGGAAAGGCTCTTTTCCTCAAATGTTATTCAGTAAAATTTTACATACTTCTGTAATTGGGGGAAAAAAATCTACTGAAGGCTGCTGACTTTGTTTCTTATGAAGTATGTGAGTACTGTGCAATTCTGTTAGGAACTTCCTAGAAAGAAAACTTCAGTTCTTCTATAAGCTAGTTCTCTCTTCTCCTCTCCTCTCCTCTCCTCTCCTCTCCTCTCCTCTCCTCTCCTCTCCTCTCCTCTCCTCTCTCTCTCTCTCTCTCTCTCTCTCTCTCTCTCAATAAAAAAGAAAAAAAAACCTACTTGCCTCAAGAACTGACAAATTCTAGTGTTGTCTTTGTCTTCACAGGTCAGATTGCTTCACCCAGACTGTTCCTCCTCATTCCTTGCTTTGCTTTTCTGCATGCTCACTTCCTCCACTGATACCAGTCTCCTGACTTCGGTAGCAAAGCTGATGATTGCAAGAAAATCTTTTCACCGTGCTTTGAGTTCAACTCCAGTGCAAATCCCATCAGTTAGTTCCTGCGGCACCCTGGGAGTTACTCTAATTGTGCAAACTTAGGTCGGGTTGTCAGTGAAACATGATAGTATGATTGGTTTAGTCTTGGTTCATGCTGGGGAGAAACAACTCCTCTGAGACTAGAAATATTAAGTGAGGAAAAGAGATGTATGTGCTTGGTTGAACTAGTTGGTTGCTGTAGATTCTTCTTACCAATTAGAGGAGGGTTAGATCTGTGGAGAGAGCTCCAACCCAGGTGATATCCACCAGGATACTATGTGTACACTGATGCATCCTGAAATCATGTTCAGACTTTCTTCTTCAAATATTACCAGAGGACTGGTTTGAAAAAACTATTATGGTATTTTGGACAGTCTTTCTGGCAAACATTGTAGAACAAAAATTAGGGATATCAGTATTTGGAGCTTTTTTATGTTAATAATTATCTTTGTGGGATGTCTGGTGTGTACTTGAACTATCAGCCAATCACATGGCGTATGCATACCTTGCTGTATAATGTATGTGTGGTAGTCAACTTCCTGTTACTGTAGCTATGCCTGGAAATAATTAAAGTTTTAGGGAGGAAAAGTTTATTTTGCCCATGCTTTCAGAGGTCTCAGTCTGTGGTTTCTCTGCCATATTGCCTTTGGCCTTGTGGTTAGGCAATAAATGATGACAGAGGATGGTAGAATATGCTGTTTGCTTCATGATGGCTCTGAAGCAAAGAGAAAGGAAAAGGAGGGATCAGGCTCCCAAGAAACTCCTTAAAACGTCTCCCCGGTTACACAGTTTCCCTCTACAGTTCTCCTTGTCCTCAAGGTTGGACAACAGGTAAGACACCCAGCCTTTAACACATAGGCATTTGTGGGAACAATGATCCAGACCTTAGCAATATATATTTATAAATACATATTGCTAAGGTATATATGTAATCCATCCTTTGAGACTTTATCCTTTTCTTGTACCATAGACCCCTCTGAGTAGCTAAAGAGGACCATCCATCCCTCATCAGAGTAATATGTTTAAAATCATGAGTTAAAACCCATATATTATAAATTATTTTTAATGTTATCATCAATGTATCGTAACTAAGATTGTCATATGGAAAGATGTGCTCCTTCAATAATTTATTCAATTGTTCACTAAAAGTAACTGTTTTTTCTCCATTCTTTTATGTTAGTTGATTTTACAGACTTGTGGGACTATGGAGGGTGTCCAGGGACTACAAGTAAGAATTATTGTCACGTAGATCCTGGTAGCATTTTAATAAAGATGTCCATGTAATTCCCTACCTTTAGTAAATATTCCCATGTACTTTCACACCTTTACCAACTCCAGTCACTCTCAATCTCCTTTGGGATAAAGTAAAAAATGTTGAGCCCATCACACAGGCCTGGGGACAATCTGACTGGATTTAGGGTCTCAAGCTCCCACTTTTTTACTTAGAGCTCAGACCATACTGAGCAACCTGTGATTTCAGGAATTAACAGTGCCTCCTCATCATAGCGACCTATCTACATAAGCTTTGCTCCACTGTTTGCTGTTTTACCTGCAAAACCCAAAGCTTCCTTGCACAGAGGCTTACTCCTAAGCACCACTTCTGTTCTGAAAAAGTTGTTAACCCCCCTTTAGCATGAATCTTAAATTGTCTTATTAATAAAATCAAACCTGAGGCCAGTTATTGGGGTGAATGCTGGAAGATCAGAGACGTAGAACAAGCTACAGCTTCCTCACCTCGCCCGTTCCTCAGCTGATCCTATTTCCTCAGACTGGAGGCCTCTCAGTCCTCATCCAGAATGGGTCTCAGCCGAATTGTGCTGCTCAAAGCCTAAATGCTTAACCAGCCAAATGCTTCTAGTTCCTGGTTTTCACGCCTTGTATATCTTTCTGCTTTCTGCCCTCACTTCCTGGCATCAAAGGCATGAGTCACCAAGCCTGGCTGTTTCCAATGTGGCCTTGAACTCACAGAGATCCAGAAGGATTTTTGCCTCTGGAATGCTAGGATTAAAGGTGTGTGCTACCACTGCCTATCCTCTATGTTTAAACTCTTGGCTGCTTTGCAGAACTGGCATTAATAATCACTCACTGTTAGGACTTGGAAAACTTTGAGCCAGATATGGTTTGTGAAGAAAAAGCTATGTCTTAGTCATTGGTCATTTTCCTACCCATTGAGATCTCGGTTCATCAGTTTTGATGAAGATATCTTATTCTTATTATTAATTAATTAAATTTATTCATTTATTTTACATATCAACCAGTTTCCCCTCCCTCCTCTCCTATTTCTCTCCCCTACTCCCACCCCAATCCACTCCTCTATTCCTGTTCAGAAAGGGGCAGACCTCACATGGTGTCAACAAACCATGACATATCAAGTTGAGGCAGGACTAAGCTCCTCCCCTTTTATCTTCTTGATCCAATGATAGGATGGGAGTTCATGTGGGATTTAAAGATAATAAACATTCATTGACTGTTACACTTTAAGACCTAATGACTTCACATTTGAAGTTCTTCATGGTTAAAAAAAAAAAAAAAACAAAAACTAAAGCCTTGCCAAACATAAAGCATAAAGAAATCACAAATTTTAAGGGTGTTTAAAAAATATTTCCATTCTTATTTTCACAATTTATAATGTTTGTATGTGGTGTGTATGTGTGGCTTTCATCTCTCTCTCTCTCTCTCTCTCTCTCTCTCTCTCTCTCTCTCTCTCTCTCTCTCTCTGTGTGTGTGTGTGTGTGTGTGTGTGTGTGTGTGCACACCTGTGTAGGTGTGCTTGTGCAGATCTGAGACTGATGCTGCAAATCATCCTCAGTCACTCTTTTATCTTCCACATTGAGGCAGAGTCTCTAATTCAAACGCAGAGCTTGTGGATGTGGTTAGCTTGCTAGTCGGCTTGCTCTGGAGCTCTCATATCTCTACCTTCTAGGCCAGACTCAAGGATGGACTCCTCTGCCCACCTAGCATTTCCCTAGATTTCTGGTTAATTCTAACTGAACACTTTAACCCACTGAGCCATCACTCCACTTTCTTTATTTCATTCTTCTTTCAACTTAAAACTTTTAAATTGTAGCCTGTGAAATGGATGCTTCTTTCAGTTTGAAATATGCTAATCTCTTTTAGATTTTGTCAAAATTTTCTCTTGTCTATACTTCTAAGAATAAAAGAGTCATGAACATCATTCAGCTCTCCATCACTAATGGAACACCCAAACCAATCAATTTATGAAGATAAATGGCTTGTTTTTGTCCACAGTTTTGGATGTTCCCATGCATGATGGCCCCATTACTTTGGTCCTTTGATGAGGCCACACATCAGGGCAAAAGCATAGTACACAAGCCCATCCACGCCCCCCCACACACACACACTATCCATCTTATCAGCCAGGAAAGAGAAGAGAAAGAAAGGGATGAAGTCCCAGAGACCCACAGCCAAACTTTAGGCAGAACTCAGAAACTCACAGAAGAGGGATAGGAAGGATTGTAGAAGCCAGAGGAGAACACAGCCCACTGAATCTACTAAGCAGGGCTCATAGAGGCTTGCAGAGACTGGAACTGTTCTGTCTCGGTGGGTCTGCTCTAGGCCCTCTGCACACATACTGTGCTTGTTGTGCTTTTGTGGGACTCCAAACAGTGGGAGTGGGCATGTCTCTGACTCTTGTGCCTTCTTGTGGGACCCTTTTCCTCTTACTGGGTTGCCTCATCCAGCCTTGATATAAGGATCAGGCCCAGTCTTATTGCATCTCGTTATGCCATGTTTGGTTGATGTTCCTGAGAGGATTGCCCCTTTCTGAAAGGAAACAGGGGAGCAGTGGATCTGTGGGAGATAGGAGGTGGTTGGGGGATTGAGCAGTAGAGACGCATGTAATGGGGGAATGTAGTAAGCCTGAGCTAATGGCCAATCAGTTTTAATTAATATAAGCCTCTGTGTGTTTATTTGGGTCTGAGAGGCTGTGGACCAGGTGGGAAACAGGAACACTTTCATTTTCTTATATTGGAGGATCTGGTAAGGATGTATTGTATAAGAAAAGAATAAAGAAAAATAATGCACCCCCCCAAAAGAAAGTCCCACAATCCCCCTTGGTGGAAGCCCACATTGACTTGATAACCTTTCATGAGTTCCTGTCTCTCAAAGATTCAACTGCCTCTCAGTCACGTCGCTATGGGGACCCAATTCACTGGTAAGTGAGCTGAGGTGGTATTAGTTGGCCAGTCTATATCCAGTACAGCATTAACTTAATTTTCTAAGCTTTGTCATTCCCATCTTACCTTTACAAATTTTTATTACATCTCTGTATAACTTACTCAGAATATTACTCCTTACTTCTAAGTTGGCTCAAGTTTTCTGTAATGTATTAAATCAAAGGGTATTTGTGTAATGTCTGTCAACTCTCTGTGTCAATATATCTTTGTTGGTCCACATTAAGATAAATGAAATGCACAAAGCATTGACTAGAGATAGCCGGGTCTTGAAAAGTGCTGTGAGTACATGCACATCCTTCAGGAAACACACTGCTCAAGGCTCCACAGGACTAGCCATCTGCCACCCATGTTCTCTCTAAAGTGTGTGGCAGAAAAAGGGGTGCTCTGCAGTCTGCAGCTTATGGATTATACATGCAGCTTTCACCCATGGCATTATGTGTGCACATGTGTCAGCCTTGGTTATTGTCAGGTACTGAGGGGAGGCAAGCCCTTGGCAAAATTGCACAATGAAAGTTATCATTGTCACATCACTCTGCTTCTTCCTTACCCATTTCTCATACTTCTCTAGAACTATAGCCTCCCACGCTCAGCCTGCTCACCCCTCACTGAAGGCCCAATTATGGCTTGTCCTGTATAAGCAGAAATCTTTCTTGGGAGAGCTCATTTTTTTCCTGCTATACTCCTTCATTACCTCTGTTTTGCCTCAAAACTATAACGTGACTTTCCTGGTTAACATTCTCTCAGATATGTGGTTTGTGGCCACCTGATTTAATAGACTGCTTCTTGATGAATTTTCTAATTGGGAAAAATATGACCAAATATTTCATTCCTAGCAAAATATGTCTTTGAATGTTAATGCCAAGAATGGTCTCAAGCCATGTTTTGGTTCTCTAATAATGTGTTTGCAAGAATCTAACATTTTTACTCTGTAGCTAGTTCTTGGGTAGAAACTCATTCAATAGCCCTTAAATCTCACTACAGAATCTAGAAAGTCTAAATCATTGGGCAACAAAGTCCCATTAATTTCCTTATGGAAGAATCTGGGATCCTTAAAAGCAAAATGAATAAAAACATGCAAAATTTTCCTTTAAAAATTAAAAAATATCTCAGTTTTAAATATTTATGCAAATATAACTAGAAATTAGATGGAGGTACACTGCATTGTACCACTTATTTATTTTTATTTTTAAATGAGAATTCATATTTTGCTCAGACTCTCAGCAGAGGTAGTCCCATTGAGAAGCAGCCATGAATGAGCACAGGCAAACATAACTATGAAACAAAGAACACAGAGCTTAACTGTAGGACAGTTTATCATCAGTTGTTTAAGCTTACCTTTGCTCAGTCTAGCTCACTTCCTATCATTCCTCCTTTTTTTCCTTCAGGACACTGGAGTGGACATGACTGAAGGTGAATCTGCTATTGGAGATCAGGCTGGGGGCATTCTGTAGTGCCTTTACAGCATGTCATTGTATGTAATTGAATTATAACCTTGCATGGCACACACCTCTAATGCCAGCACTTGGGTGGCAGAGGCAGGCAGACCTTGTGAGTTCCAGATCAGCCTTGTCTATAGAGTCGGTTCCAGGACTGCAGGGCTCCACAGAGAAACCCTGTCTCAGATAACCAAAAACTAAATTATAAAGTTGTGACTGGACTGGCCAGTCCAGTTCATAAACAAGCTTCTTTCGTTATTTTTCTTATAGTGAAAACAGATTTTTTTCTCACATAATATATCATGGTTACAGTTTACAGTTGCCCCCCTCTTAGAAAACTCCAGCTACACTCTACTGCACCAAGTTCTTCTCTACCTCTTCTCCCATCCAGATCCTGTATCTCATCAGAAAACAAACATTCTTCTAAGGGATAATAAAATAAAATAAGATAAGCCCAAAACTAACACATCAGAATAGGACAAAACAAACAGAAGGAAAAGAACCCAAGATAGGGCACAAGAAACAGAGACAGAGACCCACTCTTTCCCATACTTGGAATTCCATAAAGTAACTAAATAGAAGCTTCTACTGTGTTAGGTTTCCATACTACTCAAATGATTCTTAATTTAAGCTGTCTCACCCCATATTCCCTCACTCATTCCCCTCCTCCCTCCACATTCTCTCCACTTTATCCAGTCCCTCTCACATTTCCACAGCTATCTATTCTCTTCCCCTTTCCTATGGTGATCTATCTGCCCCAACTAGCCCCTTTCTATACCTAACTTCTATGGTTTTACAGAGTGTAGCTTAGCTATATTGACTTAAGGGCTAATATCCATGTACAAGTGATTACATATCTGTATTTCTCTTTCTGTGCCTAGGTTAGCTCACTCAGGGTGATTTTTTTTTTAAATTCCATCCATTTACCAGTGAATTTCATGATTTCATTTTACAATGGCTGAATAATATTCCATTGAGTAAATATAGCACATTTTATTTATTCATCTATATGTTGAGGGACATCTTGGTTGTTTTCAACTTCCAGCTATTATTAATAGAGCAGCAATAAACATGGTTAAGCAAGTCTTTTATGGTAAGATGAAGTAGTCTTTGGATATGTGCTCAAAAGTGATATAGGTAGATCTTGAAGGATATCAATTCTCATCTTCCTGAGGAACCACCACTCTGATTTCCATAGTGGCTGTACAAGTTTGTACTCTCACCAGCAATGGAAGACTGACCAATGAAATCAAATTGAAGACCCAGACATAAATCCACACACATATGGATATCTGATTTTTTTTTTAAAGAAGCCAAAAACCCACCCTAGAAAAGAGACAGTGTCTTCCACAAATTATGTTGGTCAAACTTAATGACTACATGTACAAGAATCCAAATAGATCCATACTTATCACTCTGCATGAAATTCAACTCCTAATGGATCAAAAATCCCAGCACAAAACCAGATACATTTAACCTGATTGATGAGAAAGTGAGGACTAGCCTTGCATTTTTTGGCACAGGAAAAGATTTTCTGAACATAACACTGTTAGCATAGACACTAAGATCAGCAATTCATAAATGGGACCTCATGATACTGAAAAGCTTCTGCACAGCAAAGCAAACCATCATTTGAACAAGGGCATCCTACATAAGTAGAAATGATTTTTACCAACTACACATCTGATAGGACTAATCTCCAAAATATTTAGAGGACTAAAAAAAAACTAGATATCAAGAAACAACTAATGCAATTTAAAAATGGGGTACATAACTGAACAGAGAATTCTCAAAAAGGAAACTCAAATGACTGCACAACACTTAAAGAAATGTTCAACACACTCAGTCATCAGGGCAATGCAAATAAAAAAATACTTTGGGATACTATCTTATACCTGTCAGAATGGCTAATATCAATAACACAAGGGACAACTCATGGAAAAGAGGATGTGGAGCAGGATGAGTGATTTCCACTCTATCCTGATTGCTTGTTTCCTTGCCATTTTTGAAAAGAATGCAATGTCAGATTTTTGTTAAAATATTTATAAAATACTATTGATTTCCCTTGGGTTATATAAGGTGTGTATTGTTTTCAGCTTTACAATATTCACAGTTGGTAGTGACTTTTCATTCAAAATTAATATCTCTTTTTAGATCTGTTTTTATATTGGTAATCTTATATGATTCTTAAAGGCAAACCTTTAGATTGGACAAGCTGTAAGCCATAAACTTTGACTTCCAAGTACAAGGTATTCAGTTATTGCCTCTCCCATGTTTGAAGCCAGGAAAACACTTCAGTAGACTTTGGTCCTTAAAAAACTAGTTATTTAGCTATATTTTGTCTCAAAAATTTTATTTCTGACTATCAACTCCTTGTTAGTATGCTAGCCATGGGTTAAGGCAAATTTCCTATGTTAGTTACAGCTTTCACTAACAGCCACTTTAGTGAGACTGTATCCCACAGTGACACTGACTCATTTCCCATTTTCCTCCCAGGAACTTTTGTTTCATTGCATTTATCCTGGGAGGACTTCTTTTAAACCAGTTCCCTCAATACTCAGTTTCTCTCTCTCTTTTGCTTTGGAACAAACACCCAAAGCCATATGACTTATTTTGGTGAAGCAGTTCTCTGCTATTGTACCTGTGTGTAAACAGGAATTTTTGTTTTGTTTTGTTCAGGGTACTTAAAGATTTTCCTACTCAAAAATCAGTGTGCTTTCCTAGTCTATATCCTGTTCATATCTGTGACTGCCTATGTGTTTGTTTATAGATGCTTCATCAGGATATATGTGGCATTGTATATTTTAATGTCAGTTTCATTGTTAAAAGAGTAACTTTACTTTTCAGTTCCAACTTTCATCATTCCTTGGGCTATAGATTTAAAAACATCGGTTTTACTAATTCCATAAACTGATGAGTCTCCCTAAAGTTTCAAGATGTTCCAAAGATGGTTATATACTAGGCATTTTACCAATTCCTCTTCAACATTCATTTACATTGAGAAAATGCAGTTCTATTCATTTACAGATACTAAATGATTTGTTCAATAGTCTCTAGACTCTTATTTGTCTTCATGCTTCCACCTCTTGTCTGCTCTTATCAGTGGTCATAAACAATGGTCACAGTGGATATTATCCAACTATTTTGTATGTCAGGCTCTGAAATAAATCTCAATAAATATGTTTTCAATGAAAATAGATTAATTTAGTTCAATCAAGTTTAACCTGAACTTTCAGTCCAAAATTTGTTGATGAAAGTGATTTTAAAATTATATTTGTCTATCTCATTGTGTTATCATGGAATCTTTGACATGATTTAATTAAATCTAATTTAGTGTTTGAACATTTTATTGCATCTCTGGTCATTGTTCTGATCAATTCTAACTGTAAACCATTTACAGGAACTATAAATGTCAAAAGGACAAGGTCCTGTACTCAATAACTCCAGAATTAAATTGGAAAATTTTTGAAGTCAGATAAAACCTGTTCTTCGTTTCAATTTTTTTCTAGTAAATTGCATAGACTTAAGAATACTATAAATTATTAAGGCTGTGGATACCAGTCAGAACTTGAATTTCAGTGACCAAGTTTGCTACATAACAAATTTGCTGTCTAAACTACATGGGCGTAGTATTGGTTTGAGTTTGCATCCTATAAGAAAAAGGTGATAGGAAGTTAAAGTAAGTGAAGAGATCCATGTTGGTTTTCACTAGGCAAGGTCAAATATCTGGGTCACAGCTATTAGGCTGACTTCTCTCTCCAAACATCACAGCTTTAAAGTGCTGTACATTTAGGTGGCACTTTCATGTTACATCTATCATTTGAATTTATTCCTACTGTGCTTGTAAGACAAATTGCTAAAGAATCTTATTAATAAAAACTCCAGAGCCAGATATTGGGGTAAAAACTGAGAGATCAGAAAAGCAGAAGGAAGCCAGCCACATTCTTACCACATGGAAATCCTCAGCCAAAAAGAGATACTTCCTGTATACCCACACCCATATCCTTTCTGTCCCTGCCATCTCACTTCCTTTCTCTGCCCAGCTACATCACTTCCTCTTTCTGCTCAGCTCTGTTACTTGCTGGCTATACAGACCTCCAGACCTTTATGGTTAACTGGTGTTGGAATAAAGGTATGTGCCACCATGCTTGGCTCTGTTCCCAGTGTGGCCTTGAACTCACAGAGATCTGGATGAATGTTAGGATGATAGGCATGTGCTACTATTGCTTACATATAATATAGTGGCTGGCTTTATCCTCTGATCTTCAGATAAGCTTTATTGGGGTGCACAAAATATCACCCCACATGCTATATTCCTTTTCCACAAAGATAAAATAAATGTTCCTGTATGTTAATATCTACATGAGGAAAATAATTACTCTCAACAGTAATTCCATCTGTTGCTTTAAAATGATACACTAGGGTCTGGAGCACTTGTTGCTCTTGTCAGCACCCAGCACCCAGTGGTTCGCAACTGTCAATGACTCCAGTTTTAAGAGACCCAATGACCTCTTCTGGCCTCTACAGTCATCTCTCTCTCTCTCTCTCTCTCTCTCTCTCTCTCTCTCTCTCTCTCTCTCTCTCTCTCTCTCTCTCTCTCTCTCTCTCAGTCTCTCTCTCTCTCAATGGGCACTCATATACACACATGCATAACATTTATGAACATAAAAATAAATAAATCCCTTTTCAAATGGTACATTGTATAGAATTGTGTGGAATTCAAGGTCTCAAAGGGTCAATGAAAAAAAAAAAAGAGCTGTCCCCTGTGGTTTATTCATCCAAGTTATTTTCGATGCTAGGATCACCATGGGTCTTTGCTGAGATTTAAATAATACCTTCTAGATCTTGCCTTTATCAGCCCTTAGGTCTTGACACATGCTTTTGAGTTACAAGTTTTGTATTGAGTTGTTACAACTGAAACTTTCTGCACTGTAGAGCCTTAAGTAATTGTATGTCTTCATATAGAAAACACTAGCTAAAACCTGATCTTTACAAATATGTATGTATATCAGTGCAAGTACCAAGCTTGACATACTCAGTTTCACATGGGAACCATTTGAAGCTTAGAAGTACATATGCATGTACACACATTCATACATGTGTACACATACATATTCCCCAATGCATGTATCAAAACATATTGTTTTATACCATATTAGGTAAAAAATATTTGAAGGCTGGGAGTATCACATTCATATAGATAGTATTTGCCAAGAATGTCCTTAGTTTATTCCCTTGTAAAAATAAATAAATAAATAGATAGATAGATAGATAAACAATCATTTCATATCACTGCATGTAAATGCCTTTACTCGACTTTTAGAATTGCTCCATTGATTGTGTTTTGGATAATTTATGTAATTGCTTATTTTAATTCTCACAAGACCTTGTTTAATACATGCAAATAATAAAGCTCAAATTATATGATCTTGGGTCAACTACCAGATGAGAACAGAAAGAAAGAAAGAAAAAAAGAAGAAAGAAAGAAAGAAAGAAAGAAAGAAAGAAAGAAAGAAAGAAAGAAAGAAAGAAAGAGAAAAAAGAAAGGAAGGAAGGAAGGAAGGAAGGAAGGAAGGAAGGAAGGAAGGAAGGAAGAAGGAAGGATGCTTGAACTCTTATGCCTCTCACTTCAGAGCCTGGATACTAGTCATAAGTAATTTCTCCTATTCACAGAGCATTTACAAAATTGGATAACACGGTTCATTTTCATTTATGTGCCTCTTCCATGTAGAGGTAAATACGACTTATTTTGTAAGGAAAGTGGCAGAATCTCTCTCCCCTTCTTCCTTCCTTCCTTCCTTCCTTCTTTCCTTCCTTCCTTCCTTCCTTCCTTCCTTCCTTCCTTCCTTCCTTCCTTCCTTCCTTCCTTCTTTCTCTTTCTTTCGTTCTTTCTTTCTTTCTTTCTTTCTTTCTTTCTTTCTTTCTTTCTTTCTTTCTATTGGTTTTTTCAAGACAGGGTTTCTCTGTGTAGCTTTGGTGCCTATCCTGGAACTACATTTGTAGACCAGGCTGGGCTCTAATCTAACTCAGAGAGATCTGCCTCCTGAGTGCTAGGATTAAAGGTGGGCGCCACAACTGTCTAGCCAAGTGGCAGAATCTTTTTTTTAAAATTATTATGTGTTTTAATTTTAAACATCAGCCATGGGTTCCCCTGCCTTCCCCCCTCCTGCCCCCATACCCACCTTCCCCCCAGCCCCTCCCCTATATTCCCATGTCCTCCAGGACCAAGGCACCCCTGGGGATTCATTTAAACCTGGTGGATTCAGTACAAGCAGGTCCTGTCCCTTCCTTCCAGACTGAGCATGTGTCCCTGTGTAAGCCCAAGGTTCAAAACAGCCAGCTCATACACTAAGGACAGATCCTGGTCCCACAGACTGGGTGCCTCCCAAATAGATCAAACTATTCAATTGTCTCACTTATCTAGAGGGCCTGATCTAGCTGGGGCCTCCTCAGCCATTGGTTCATAATTCATGTGCTTCCGTTCAATTGGCTATTTGTCCCTGTGCTTTTTGCACCTGGATTCATCGATTCACGCTCTTATAGTCCCTCCTCTTTCTTGACAGTTGGACACCTGGAGCTCCACCTGGGGCCTGGCTGAGGATCTCCACATCCACTTCCATCAGTTATTGGATAAGAGTTCCAATTATGACTTCTAGGGTGTTTAGTCATCTGATCACCAGACTAGGTCAGATCAGGCCCTCCCTCGACCACTGCCAGCAGTCTACAGAGGATATATCATTGTGGATTTCTAGGGACCTCTCGAGTACCTGTTCTCATGTGGTCTTCATTTATCATGGTCTGTTATTCCTCGTTCTCCTTTTCTGTTCTTGATCCAGCTGGGATCTCCTGATCCCCTAAGCTTTCTTTCCCTCGAATATTGCCCTTCATCACTCCTACTGTCATCTAGGTTGTTCATGTACATCTCATCCATTTCTCTGTCATTGGGTGATCCCTGGGTCTTGCCTAGGTTCCCGATTTCTAGATAGTCTCCCTGGAGTTGTGTAGCAGTCTAGTCATCTTTGTTTTACATCTAGTATCCTCCTATGAGTGAGTCCATACCATGTTTGTATTTCTGAGTCTGCGTTACTTCACTCAGCATGATTTTTTTCTAAATCCATCCATTTACCTGCAAACCTCATGATGTCATTGTTTTTCTCTGCTGAGTAGTACTCCATTGTGTATATGTACCATGTTTTCTTTATCCATTCATAAGTTGAAGGGCATCTATGTTGTTTCCAGGTTCTGGCTATTACAAACAATGCTGATATGAACATGGCTGAGCAAAATGCCCTTGTGGTATGATTGAGCATTCCTTGGGTATATGCCCAAGAGTGCTACAGCTGGGTATTGGGGGACATAGATCCCCAATTTTCTAAGGAAGCACCATATTGATTTCCAAAGTGGCTGTACAAGCTTGCATTCCCACCAGCAGTGGAGGAGAGTTCCCCTTGCTCCACATCCTCTCCAGCATAAGCTGTCTTCTGTGTTTTTGATCTTAGCCACTTTGACAGGTGTAAGGTGGTATCTCAGAGTCATTTTGATTTGCATTTCCCTGATAATTAGGGATGTTGAGCAATTCCTTAAATGTCTTTCAGCCATTTGAACTTCCTCTGTGGAGAATTCTCTGTTTAGTTGTATAGCCCATTTCTTAATTGGACTGTTGGGCATTTTGATGTCTAGTTTCTTGAGTTCTTTATATATTCTGGATATGAGCCCTTTGTCAGATGTGGAGTTGGTGAAGACCTTTTCCCATTCTGTAGGCTGTCGCTTTGTCTTGTTGACCATGTCCTTTGCTCTACAAAAGCTTCTCAGTTTCAACAGGTCCCATTGATTGATTGTTTCTCTCAGTGTCTGAGCTACTGGTGTTATATTTAGAAAGTGATCTCTGGTGCCAATGAGTTCAAGAGTACTTCCTACATTCTCTTCTATCAGGTTCAGAGTAACTTGATTTATGTTGAGGTCTTTGATCGACTTGGACTTAAGTTTTTGCATGGTGACAGATATAGATCTATTTGCAGCCTTCTACACATTGACATCCAGTCATGCCAGCACCATTTGTTGAAGATGCTTTCTTTTTTCCATTGTACATGTTTGGCTTCTTTGTCAAAAATTATTTGTTCATAGGTGTGTGGGTTAATGTCAGGGTCTTCAATTTGATTCCATTGGTCCACATGTTTGTTTTGTTTTTATGCCAGTACCAAACAGTACAGTAGCTCTATAGCAGAGCTTGAGGTCAGGGATCGTGATACCTCGAGAGGTTGTTTTATTGTACAGGATTCTTTTGGCTATCCTGGGTTTTTCATTTTTCCATATAAAGTTGAGTATTACTCTTTCCAAGTCTGTGAAGAATTGTGTTGGTAATTTGATGGGAATTGCATTGAATCTGCAGATTGCTTTTGGTTAGATCGCCATTTTTACTATGTTAATCCTGTCTATCCATGAGCATGGGAGATCTTTCCATTTTCTGACATCTTCTTTAATTTCTTTTTTCAGGGACTTAAAGTTCTTGTCATATAGGTCCTTCACTTGCTTAGTTAGAGTAACCCCAAGGTATTTTATATCATTTGTGGCTATTGTAAAGGGTTATGTATTTCTGATTTCCTTCTCAGCCTGTTTTTCTATTGTATATAGGAGGGCTACTGATTTTTTTGAGTTCATCTTGTATCCTGCTATGTTGCTGAAAGTGTTTTTAAGCTGTATCAGTTACTTGGTTGAATTTTTGGGGTCACTCATGTGTACTATCATGTCATCTGCAAATAGGGAAAGCTTGACTTCTTCCTTTCCAATTTGTATCCACTTAATTTCCTTATATTGTCTTATTGCTCTGGCTAGAACTTCAAGTACTATATTGAATAAGTATGGGGAGAGGGGACAGCCTTGCCTTGTTCCTGATTTTAGTGGTATTGCATTGAGTTTCTCTCCATTTAATTTGATGTTGGCTTGCTGTAGATTGCCTATATTATGTTTAGGTATGTTCCCTGTATTCCTGATTGCTCCAAGACCTTTATCATGAAGGGGTGTTGGATTTTGTCAAATGCATTTTCTGCATCTATTGAGATGATCATGTTTTTTTTTTTCTTTGAGTTTATTTATATGGTGTATTACATTTACAGACTTTCATATGTAGAACCACCCTTGCATCCCTGGGATGAAGCCTACTTGATCATGGTGGATAATTGTTTTGATGTGTTCTTGGAGTTTGTTTTCCAGTATTTTATTGAGTATTTTTGCATCGATGTTCATGAAGGAGATTGGTCTGTAGTTCTCTTTCTTTGTTGTATCTTTGTTTGGTGTAGGAATCAGGGTAATTGTAACCTCATAGAAGGAGTTTGGTAATATTCCTTCTGCTTCTATTGTGTGGAACAATTTAAAGAGTATTGGTATTAAGTATTATTTGCAGATCTAGTAGAATTCTGCACTGAAACCATCTGGTCCTAGGCTTTTTTTGGTTGAGAGACTTTTATTTACTGATTCTATTTCCTTAGGGGTTATTGGACTATTTAGATGGTTTATCTGGTCTTGATTTAACTTAGGTATGTGGTACCTATCCAGAAAATTATCCATTTCTTTTAGATTTTCCAGTTTTGTGGAGTAGAAGTTTTTGAAGTATGACCTGTTGATTCTCTGGATTTCCTCATTGTCTGTTATGTCCACATTTTCATTCCTGATTTTGTTAATTTGGATGCTCTCTCTCTGTCTTTTGGTTAGTTTGGATAAGGGCTTGTCTATCTTGTTGATGTTCTAAAAGAACCAACTCTTTGTTTCATTAATCCCTTGTATTGTTCTCTTTATTTCTATTTTGTTGATTTCAGCTCTCAATTTGATAATTTCCTGGCATGTGTTCCTCATGGGAGACTTTACTTCTTCCTGTTCAAGGGCTTTCATGTGTGCTGTCAAGTCACTAGCATGAGATTTCTCCAGCTTCTTTATGTGGGCATTCAGTGCTATGTATTTCCCTCTTAGCACTGCTTTCATAGTATCCCATAAGTTTGGGTATGTGGTGTATTCATTTTCATTGATCTCTAGGAAGTCTTTAATTTCTTTTTATCTCTTCCTTAACCCATTGGTGATTCAGTTGACCATTATTCAGTTTCCATGAGATTGTAGGATTTCTGTAGTTTTTTTCTGTTGTTGTAATCTAACTTTAAACTATGGTGGTCTGATAGAACACAGGAGGTTATTCCAATTGTTTTGTATCTGTTGAGATTTGCTTTGTGGCCAAGTATGTGGTCGATTTTAGAGAAGGTTCCATGGGGTGCTGAGAAGAAGGTATATTCTTTTTTGTTTGGGTGGAATGTTCTGTAGATATTGATTAAGTCCATTTGAGCCATAAGTTCAGTTAAGTCCATTATGTCTCGGTTAAGTTTCAATTTGGCCTATCTGTCCAGAGGTGAAATTGGACTGTTGAAGTCTCCAACTATTAATGTGTGGGGTTTCATATGTGATTTAAGCTTTAGTGTTTCTTTTACATATGTGGATGCCCTTGTGTTTGGGACATAAATGTTCAGAATTGAGACTTCATCTTGGTGGATCTTTCCTGTGATGTGTATATAATGTCCTTCATCATCTCTTTTAATTGATTTTAGTTTGAAGTCTATTTTGCTGGATATTAGGATGGCTACACCAGCTTGCTTCTTAAGACCATTTGATTGGAAAGTATTTTCCCAGCCTTTTATTCTTAGGAGGTGTCTGTCTTTGAATTTCAGGTGTGTTTCTTGTATGCAGCAGAAAGATGGGTCCTGTTTTCATACCCATTCTGTTAGTCTGTGTGTTTTTATAGGTGAATTAAGTCCATTGATATTAAGGGATATTAATGACCAGTGATTGCTCATTCCTGTTGTTATTTTTATTTTTTGGTGGTAGTGTGTGTGTACTTCTCTTCTTTGGGGTTTAATGCTGTGGTGTTATCTATTGCCTGTGTTTTCATGGGTGTATCTGCCTTCCTTAGGTTGGAATTTTCCTTCTACTGCTTTCTATAGGGCTGGGTTTGTGGATAAGATTGTTTATATCCGGTTTTGTCTTGGAAGGTCTTGTTCACTCCATCTATGATGATTGAAAGTTTTGGTGGGCATATTAGTCTAGGCTGGCATCCATGGTCTCTTAGTGTGTGCATTATATCTGTCCAGGTCCTTCTGGCTTTCAAAGTCTCCATTGAGAAATCGGTTGTTATTCTGATGGGTTTGCCTTTATAAGTCACTTGGCCTTTTTCCTTTGCTGCCCTTATTATTTCTTTATTCTGTACGTTTAGTTGTTTATTTATTATGTGGCGAGGGGACTTTTTTTGGGAGCCATTCTGTATGGTGTTCTATAGGCTTCTTGTATCTTCATAGGCATTTCCTTCTTTAAGTTGGGAAAGTTTTCTTCTATGATCTTGTTAAATATATTTTCTTTGCCTTTGAGTTGGTATTCTTCGCCTTCTTCTATCCCTATTATTCGTAGGTTTGGTCTTTTCATGGTGTCCCAATTTTCTTGGACATTTTGGGTCATGACTTTGTTGGTTTTAGTGTTTTCTTTGACTGATGAATCTATCTCTTTTACCGTATCTTCAACACCACAGATCCTCTCTTCCATCTCTTGCATTCTGTTGGTTTACTTGCCTCTGAAGTTCCTGTTTGTTCACTCAGATTTTCTATTTCCAGCATTCCTTCTGCTAGTGTCTTCTTCATTTTTTCTATTTTCCTTTTCAGGTCTTTGACTGTCTCCCTTGCCTTTTCATGATTTTCTTTCAAGGACTTATTGTTTTCTTCTGCTTTAATTGTCCTTTCCTCTAGTTTTTTATAGCATTCTTCTCATTTTTTGTTTGTCTGTTCCTCTACTTTATTTTTTATTTCTTCTATATAAGGCTCTAGCCTCTTCATGATGTTACGTATAAGGTTGTTTTCTTCTGCTTCTTCCATTCTGTGATATTCAGGTGTAGCTGTTGGAGAAGGGCTAGGTTCTGGTGATGCTGTATTGCTCTTTATTTTGTTGTATGTACTTCTGCCTTGACCATCTCCTCTTGGGTTTGTTCTTGTTCTTATCAGTGTACTTGGTCCAGAGAGAGCTGACAGATTTAGGGAGCCTCTCTCTGATTTAGGGAACCTCTTTCTGGTCCAGATGTAAGCTCTAGGCCAGATGGTAGTGCTGGTCCACATAAGAGTGCTGGTTGGATAGGAGCTGGGAGGCTGGACTCTGAGTCTCGGGAAGTCCCTGGGGTCTCCTTATTTTGTCCAGATGGGAGCTCCTCTTGTCCAGATGGGAGTTCCTCTGGTCTCTTGTCCAGATGGGAGTTCCAGGGCAGGATTGAAGAGCTGGGTGCTGGTCTCTGATTCTCAGGAAGTGGCTGGGGTCTCAGGCAGATGGGTGTGGGGGCAGGGTGTGGAGACTGCAGGGTCTGCCTGCAGTCTTGAAAAAGGGGAGCCTTCCCGCAGGGCCTGCCGATTGGCCTGAAACTGGGGCCAAGTTGGTCAGATCCTTCTGAGATGGCCTGTGTCCAGCGGTGGGACCCAGGGGCACTTGCCTCTCTAACTATAACTCCAGCCACTCACCTCTGGTCCAGGTGGGAGTTCTAGGGCAGACAGGAGCTGGGGGTTGGTCTCTAAGTCTCAGGAAGTGACTGGGGTCTTGGGCAAGTGGGTGTGGAGACTGCAGTGTCTGCTTGCATTCTTGGAAAAGGGGAGCCTTCCAGCAGGTCCTGCCGATTGGCTAGAAACTGGGGCCAAGTTGGGCAGTTTCCGGGATGGCTTGTGTCCAGCGGTGGGACCCAGGGGCAGTTGCAAGTGGCAGAATCTTAATCACCATGTATTACAAGCATATTCAGAGGATGATTTGGTGCTTCTAAGCATGGGAATCTGGATCTTTCAGGCTCACAGTCATCCTTCTCTGGGATGCATTGCAGAAGATCTTGAAGGGGCCATAAACTATATTGTCTACAGAGAGTAAAAATGACATGGAGATGGGTTTTATTGTAATTCTTACATGGTATTTTAGTTAATTTTAAGTTATTGTGACCATAAAGATAATGGAAGCCATTTAAAGGAAGAGAAGTTTATTTTCACTTGTGATTCATGGGATATAATCCTTCAAGGTTGGGAAGGTGCAGAAAAACTGAAGCAGTGTAGTCAGTGGTAGTGGGAGTTTCCCATGCAGCACATTAACATCTCAGTAGATCAGGAAGCACACAGCTTGGACTAGAAGTATCTATCACATCCAAGGCCCATCCCCAGCAAGCCAAGTCACTGTCTGGAAGGTTTCACAAACTTCTAATACAACACCACTACCTGGAGACTGACTGTTACAACCATGAACCTGTGTGAGACATTCTACATTCCAATAACATTCCAATACCATAACTCACAGGATCAACAAACACTTTTAGAGGTTGGAATTCTGAAATAAAATGAAAATTATGTTTATAAAATTAACCTGGGTAATCGATGTGATTTCTCACAAGGTGTAGCCGGCAGTCACATAGTTCCTCAGCAGGCAAAGTCAATGCTTTCTGTGGGGCTGTTTGCAGAGTCCAAGAGATGAAGGTCTCAGCCGATTTTTAGAAAATGTGCTGCATATAAGTAGGTGTTAGGTAGTTTGCCTTTTCCTCTATAGCAGTCACCTACTCAAGAATTCTCTATACAGAATGTCATGTGCCCACAGACTATTTTAAATCAACAAACACTTTCAAGGTAATTTTGGCCATTCTATAGATTTCCCTGCCCAGCCAGAACAGGTCTTTTTCTGAAGTATTACAAAACATAAGCAGGCCTGTAAGATGGCTCTATGAGTAAATCACTGTATGTGCAGGATGGACTGTCTGAGTTTTATCCCTGGGACCTACCTAAGGGTGGAAAGAGAGTACCAAATTTGTATGAATATTGTGGATTGTACACATGCACACACAGCAGTAATAAACAATAAATAAAGAAAAAAACACAAGATATCAAAACTTATGAAAAAATACCTTACTACCTAGGGGAACATAACTCTAGTCTTCAGGTAACACCCAAATTAAAGAATTTTGAGGCCATTATGTGATGATGGATAAAGTTGTCATATTTTTTAAAAAATGAGAAAAAATGTTTCACATAAAATTATTTCACAGTCAAAATAATGATTTCATTTAGGCATATGATTAAAATATTTTCTCCACAGCTGTTTGTTGATGAAAGATTAGCATAAAACCACCTTTTCTCTACTCACACATAAGAGTAATGGGTTGTATTTATCACAATGAAAAGCACTTAACATTTGAGATCTTTGTAAGAGTTCAAAGCTCCTCTAGATATATCTTTCCTAATCAAGACCAGGAGACTTTGAGGAATATGTTTGCTTTTCAAAAATAGCAATTTTTCTATAAAGCACTTGAAATATCAATGACAATTCAAAAGTGTATATTATTATATATAAACCATGGCACTTTCACAATGTCATCAGAAATTACCTTTATGTATTTCTTGGCATTAATTTTAAAGTAATGATGAAATTAGAAGAACAGTCTTTTTAGCATTTTATTGTAATATAATTTTTAAACTTTTATTTTTATTTGTGTGTGTGTGTGTGTGTGTGTGTATTTGCCTGTATGTATGTTTATTCATCATGTGCTGCATACAGTGCCCATGAAAGACAGAAGAAGATATTGGATACCCTGGAACTGGAGTTAAAGGTGATTGTGAGCATCTTTGTGGGTGCTAGGAATCAAACCTGCATCCTTTGGAAGAGCAGCCAGTGCTCTTAATCACAAGCCCTCAATCCAGCCCTTGAAGTGAACTCCTCATGATCCCGTATCATTAAAGAAATAAATGTGAAATGAGGCAGCTACATTAATGCCACTAGGCTATTGAGTTTCAAGTCACTGTTTATAAAAATCATTGCAATGTTACAAGATAAACATAAGGAAAGCATTGTGTTATGCTACATGGTTGTTCTAGAACCCAAGAAATAGAATTTCTCTCCAAAGAAAAAAAAATTAACTGCTTAAAAACAACTCTAACAAATCACATCTTTTCTCAGCCAGCAAATTTCAGATGACCCTGTTTGAGCCATGAATTGTGAAGATTAGAAAATAAATTTCCTAAGCCAGTGTTGAGAAATCCAAGCTCACAGTCACAAGAGTGAGAAAGTTATAATAATACCTTTCAGCACAAATATGTCAGGATTTTATATTTATTGAAATGATAGCCCTGATGAGCACAGTCAAAACAGGACACCAATAATTTCATCTGATCTCACACAGAGCCCGCAGGAGCTTTGAAATCCATGGGAGTGTCAAAACACTCACTTTCAGGTAATCTGGGTACCCACTTTTGTTAATGAGTTTAGTGCAGATAGTGGACACCTGATAACCCAGGGTTCACCTGAATTTCTGAGGTTTTGTTGTAGTCAAACTGTGGCTACACTCTTACTTATACTAGGTTGATAACCCTCAGAAAATTATAAGTCGATTTAAGACTATATCAATTATCAGAAGACAATTTTCTGCTCCCTCTTTCATATGTGTACATGTGAATTTATGTGCATGCAGGTGGAGGCCAGAGTTTGATGTTACATATCTTTCTAAGTTGTTCTCCACCATATACATATATGTATATATGTATGTATGTGTGTATATGTACATTTACATGCATATACTTTTATATATCTATATACATATGCATATGTATATGTGTGTGCAGGTTTGTGTGTGTGTATGTGCATGTGCATGTGTGCTGGTCAGAAAGCTTCAGGAATCCTCCTGTGTCTCTGCTTGTTCAGCTAGCACTATGTCCAAATTTTTACTTTCTGCCATTTCTATTGCTGTTAATATCCAACTTTAATCCCTTGTGGTCATATAGAATGCAGGATATTTCAATTTTCTTGTATTTGTTGAAACTTGCTCTGTGTCCAAACAAACAATCAATTCTGGAGAAAAGTTCATGGGCTGCTGAAAAGATAGTATATTCTTTAGTGTTTTGGTGGAATCATCTGTAGATGTCTATTATGTCCATTTAAGTATCTAACTCCAGAGTCTATCTACTGAGATTTTGTCTGGATGACCTATACATTGGTAAGAGTGAGGTATTGAAGTCATCTACCATCATTGTGTTAGGGTTGATTATGTGCCAGTGCTACATCCAACCTCCAGGCCCAGTAAGGCTGCACATCCTATACCCTGCCTAGTCTGGTTAGTCCACAGTCCTTGCTGTTCCTGAGCCATTCCAACCTCCAGGCATGGCCCCAGGTCTACATCCTGTGTGCTAATGCAGTCTTGTGAGGTCCCCAGATCCTAGTTTGCCTACATTATATTTGGCCTCCAGGCCTAGCCAGGTTCAGACACTGGTAAATCAATGCAGCCTGATGAGTGCCTGGGACCTTGCCCTTCTGCACCATCCCCAACCCTTAGGCCTAGCCTCAGCCACATAGCCTGAATATTGTCCTTCTTGGTAAGGTTCCAAGACCCTGGCCCTCTCACACCAACCTCACAATCCCAGTCCTAACCCAGGTAGCACAGCTTGCACAAGGCCCACATATATTATGTCTTTTGTTTCTTCTGCATGATTTCTTGTTTACCACTAAATTTAAAATTTCCCCATACATTCACTGCAAAATCAACTGAGTAAAGGGCTGACCTACCAACTCCTCATACTTGATTTAATCAATAAGGCTTGAGCAAGAACAAAAACAAAACAAACATCCACTCAACAGAAGCAGCCTAGAATTTCATTTGAGACCACAGCCAAGGAAAGAAGTCCAAAAGCCAGGACTCATTGCAAGAACACACACATTGTGGAGAGACAAGAGAGGACACCCTTACCACAAATTCTATTCCAAAAGAAATTTTCTCCACTAAAAATTACCTAGATAAACCCTACATAGAGCTGGAATTATGTCTCAGCAGTTAAGAACATTGACTGCTCTTCCAGAGGACCCAGGTTTCATTCCCAGCACTCAGATTATGGCTCACAACCATCAGAAATTTTAGTCCCAGAGGATATGATGCCCTCTTCTGACCTCCCTGGGCACCATGCATGCACATGGTGAAAAACAAAAATGAAAAATAACAAACTTCATAAAAGAATTAAAGGAGTTTAAAACAGACAAGAACAAACAGTTCCACAAACATAAAGAAAATACCAATAAATTCCTGAGTGATTGACAAGAGACGGAAAAACTATAGCTGAATGAAATGTCAAAGATAATCCAGAATTTGAAAAGAGAACTATTGAAGAGAGTGCAAGCTGAAGTGAAAATTGAATTGAAAGACTACTAACTCAATTTGAAAACCCAGGTGAAAGCCTTATAAGTAGAATGGATCAAGTTGAAGATAGAATACCAGGACTCAAAAGTAAAGTAGAGGAATTGGAACACTCTTGAAAAGTATGTGAAAAATTAAAGTACATGCATGTGCTTGTGTGCACACGTGTGCATGCATGCACACACACACACACACACATGCACACTGAACATTCTGGAGTTTGAGATACCATATAAAGACAAAAATTTTTGAATTACAGGCATAGAAGAAGAATCTCAGGTCAAGTCATAGTTCAAATCTTCAAGAGGATTACAGAAGAAAACTTCCTGAAATACCTGTAATCCCAGCACCTGGGAGGTAAGTAAAGTCAAGAAGGCCAGAAATTTAAAGTTGGCATCATCTATATAGAGTTATTTGAGGCCAGCCCATGCTTCAAGAGATGCCACCAGAAAAACTAAAACAACCACAACAACTGAAATAAAACAACCCAACTAAATTAAACTTCAAAAGAATTCATCCAATGAGCTTGGACTCAGGATTAGAAAGTTATTTCCAATGGTTTCTGAAATGGCCCTGGAGATAAACATTTATTTGTTTTATATATATATATGTGTGTGTGTGTGTGTGTGTGTGTGTGTGTGTGTGTGTGTGTATGGTGCCATAGTGTATGTGTGTATGGAGGTCAGAGGACAGCTTGCAGGAGTCATTTCTTTCCTTCCACTGTTTGGCTCCCATGGATTCAATGCAGCTCTGGTCCTAAGTGCATTTACCTGCTGAGCGATCTCATCAACTTTTGCCCCTTTTTATTATGTATTTACATGAAACAGCATTCTAAGCACTGACATTTACAAAATCAAAATATTGAAAAACATTGAAGATGCCCTATTTTTTACATTCTCAATTAGCCAGGCAAAATTTAATGAAAAATCAAACACACAGAAGAAATTAAGAGAGAGTATATAAGGGAGTTTGGAGGAAGGGGAAAATGATGTAATTGTATGATGATCTCAAAACTAAAGAGAAATAATGAATTAAATGAATATATTTATCTCACTAGTATGCTAATTGGCTCTCATCTTTACTAAGTTGTACAATTCTATATATAAGAAAGATATTTTAGAATAAATTTCTTTATAATTTATTATAAGAACAGGATTCTACTTTATAATTCTATATACCTTGGGCATATAAAAAGTGTCTTGGGGGTTGTGAGTAGAAAATGTTGAAGGAATTCTGATAAATCATGGACAAAGCAGTGACAGCAGCCAGAGTGATCTGGGTTCTTCAGGAGAATCATAGAGCTTTGGAGAGTGCTCAGAACTATTTCCCTGATCCTAGATTTCAAAAGTGACATTGCTTGGCAGACTCACATGCATTCTGTAGAATGTCACTGAGCGTTACCTACATAATAAACACCATGGCAAAAACTGAATACATTTGTAGGCAGACATAACTCCCGCTTTTTGAAAATTTGATTCAACCGGGGTAAAACAATAGAATAAAATGAAGCTGGTTGTATTTTATGTTCATCATGCCTTTCCCTCTTGGTTGTAGTGGGAGACATGTCCACTTGCTATATAGAACAGCAATTAAAGCTTTAATATGTTTAAAATTCACTTTACCAAAATTTAGTATCTGGTTTGTTTACTTTAAATATTATATCACAACTATATGAATATAACTATTATGTTGTTTTTATCCATTATTGTTTGTACATGTGTGCATTCATTTGTGTGGAGAACAGAGATCTACTGTGAATATATTCCTCAATAGCTTTTCACCATTTTTGACAATTTTTCACTGAACCTGGAGTTCACTAATTCAGCTAAAATAGTCAAACAGAAAGCCTAAACCCTGTCTCCGCCTCTCCAGTGCTGGGATTACAGATGTGTGCCTCCTTTGTAAGGTGGGTACCAGAGAATGAACTCAGATCCTCATGCTTGCGTGAAAAACACTTTTGATCTGAGGTCATCTTTGTGGATTCCTGGGAATTTCCCCTAGCACTAGGTTTCTCCCTCACCCCACAAGACATCTTTTTCATTGCTCTCCCATTCTGTCCCTCCCCCAGCTCTACTACACAATCCCATTCCCTCATGTTCTCATCCCCCATCCCATCCACTCTATTGTTAGGTTGGCAGGGGTTGGGGTGGCGAGAGGGAGGGTTGATGAGAGGGGAATCTGTAGTTGGTATGTAAAATGAATAAAATGATTTCTTAAATAAAAGAAATCTTATTCTAAAATGTATTAACAACAACTAGAACAACAAAAGATTTTTTTAATAACTGAGCCATGTCACCAGCTTCTCATCTGACTTTTAAACTCATAGCTTAAAGACACAGTCCAGTTACTGCCCAGTTATGAAAGAAGAGGTGAGAATAATGATTGTCTATTTTCACAACTAAGTTTGCTAAAACACTCCAAGGACTCCACTCCCACAGCAAAATTAAAGATGCCATATGTGCACTGTTTCTAGGAGCTCAGTTGCTGCAAATTCTGATAGCAAGATCCAACAAAGAACCAGTGACAGGAAGCAAAACATCCTAAGGATTGTAATTGAATTTTTAAAGCAACTTTAACACTTTTTGAAATAATTAGGTCAGATATAATATTTGAAATGTAAATGGGCCTTTCAAAAGGAATCAAATCACAAAGTCAAACCCATAGCATTATTACCTCTTTGGAATGTTTTAAACTTGCAATGACATATTGAAATTTTAAATTGCTTGCTTACTTCTGCAGCTTGGTGCATTTTTTTTCCTTCTTGGTGCAAATTAGTCTCCAGTTTTTATTTTAGGATGTATTTAAAACATATGAATCAGAGTAAGTTGTCTTCCATCTGTACAAATGTGGCCAAATTTTCTTGCATTTTGTGTCAGCCAGCAAATATTTTCTCCTCTAACATCTACTTCAGCTATGAGGTTGAAAAAAAAAAAAAAAAGCTAGACAGAACAGAAAGATGTACCACCATGATCTAATTTCTTTCAATTACTTTGGGTCTTACTGGAGCATACATCTTATATCTTATGGTCACTCATTCATCTCCTGTGTTTTGCTGGCTTTGTAATCTCATCGTTAACAATATATGAGAAGAGTGGTCCCTCAGATTCAGGCATAACTGTGATTTGTTCATGGATGCTGGCCCACTGGAGTGGGTTGGCTTTTGTTATGAATCATTTGTGCACATGATTTAATATATGTTTGGACCATAAGTCTGCCTTTGATTTTTAAACATTTGACAGGTTGAGTCAATCTTGCATGAATATAAGAAAAATGCAATGTGCATTCAATATTATCTCCCTAAGCATGGTGTTTTCAGGCATGTAATCATCTGTGCTCATGGCTGCTGTGAATTCAGAATCATTTTGAATTAGAGTTTAACCAGCAGCCTGTGCCCAAAATCTTGAACAAAAATAATCATTAAGCAAAATTGAAACAATACCAAATTGAAAAGTGTTGGGAAATTTATTGTGTAAATACAACATGAATTTGCCATCATAAAGAGTTCAGAGCTCTGGATGCCTCATATTCTTAGAAAGTTAAACAACCTTCTAACATTTATTTCTGTTTGTAAAATAGAACCACATTCAGAATCTGCTTCCTAGATTTATTTTAGTATAAATTAATACTACCTTTGACATGTGATGACCTCAGTTGCTTACTAATTGTCTAAAGCAGAAATCTATTTTGTCCAGTTTACCATACTTGCAGAAAATTGTATGAAATCCAAGTTCAAAGATTAATAACATTCAGATACAAACACAACACTTGGTAAAGAATGTACCAGATGAAAAGGTTGTATATTATTTATTATTCAAGAAGTTAGCCCCTACCCCCAAACCAGAGGTAGTTATTAACTTGACTTCATTAGCAATGAGTTGGGCTTGGATATTACTTTATCAATAGATGCTTCTAAATTCCCTCTACATTTGTCATCTCCAAGAATAACATCTTCTCCTTCCTGTGTTGCTCTGCATAGGGATGCTAATAAAATGACTTTGTCTTCTTTGCTATCAGATGTTTAACAATCAGCATTGTGTATGATTTTGCTAAATTTTATCACAAGTTTTATTTGTACCCATGCACATATATTTTTTCCTTGTTTTTAATTAATTTATTTGTTTGTTTATTTTTTTATCTTTCCAGAAATTTTTTTAATAAATATTTTTTTCTTTATTATTATGTGTTTTAAATTTTATACATCAGCCATGGGTTCCCCTGTCCTCCCCACTCCCGCCCCTACCCCCACCTTATTCCCAGCCCGTCCCCTCTATTCCCATGTCCTCCAGGATCAAGGCACCCCTGGGTATTCATTTAAACCTGGTAGATTCAGTACAGGCAGGTCCTGTCACCTCCTACCACACTGAGCAAAGTGTCTCTGTGTAAGTCCAAGGTTTCAAACAGCCAGCTCATGCACTAAGGACAGATCCTGGTCCCACAGACTGGATGCCTCCCAAACAGTTCAAGCTATTCAATTGTCTCACTTATCTAGAGGGCCTGATCAAGCTGGAGGCTACACAGCCCTTGGTTCATAATTCATCTGCTTCAATTCAATTGGCTATTTGTCCCTGTGCTTTTTGCAATCTTGGATTCAATAATTCACGCTCTTGCAGACCCTCCTCTTTCTCGACAGTTGGACACCTGGAGCTCCACCTGAGGCCTAGCTGAGGATCTCTGCATCCACTTCCATCAGTTATTGGATGAGAGTTCCAAGACAACTGTTAGGGTGTTTAGACATCTGATCACCAGACTAGGTCAGATCAGGCTTTCTCTCGACCATTGCCAGCAGACTACAGAGGATATATCATTGTGGATTTCTGGGGACCTCTCGAGCACTCTGCCTATTCCTGGTCTCATGTGGTCTTCATTTATCATGGTCTGTTATTCCTCATTCTCCCTTTCTGTTCTTGATCCAGCTGGGATCTCCTGATCCCCTAAGCTTTCTTTCCCTCGAATCTTGCCCTTCATTACTCCCACTGTCCTCTAGGTTGCTCATGTAGATCTCATCCATTTCTCTGTCATTGGGTGATCCTTGGGTCTTTCCTAGGGTCCCGTTTTCTAGGTAGCCTCCCTGGAATTGTGTAGCAGTCTAGTCATCTTTGTTTTACATCTAGTATCCTCCTATGAGTGAGTACATACTGTGTTTGTCCTTCTGAGTCTAGGTTACCTCACTCAGCATGATTTTTTCTAGATCCATCCATTTGCCTACAAACCTCATGATGTCATTGTTTTTCTCTGCTGAGTAGTACTCCATTGTGTATATATACCATGTTTTCTTTATCCATTATTCAGTTGAAGGGCATCTAGGTTGTTTCCAGGTTCTGGCTATTACAAACAATGCTGATATGAACATAGCTGAGCAAAATGCCCTTGTGGTATGATTGGGCATACCTTGGGTATATGCCCAAGAGTGCTATAGCTGGGTCTTGGGGGAGATGGATTCCCAATTTTCTAAGGAAGTGCCATATTGATTTCCAAAGTGGCTGTACAAGCTTGCATTCCCACCGGCAGTGGAGGAGAGTTCCCCTTGCTCCACATCCTCTCCAGCATAAGCTGTCTTCTGTGTTTTTTATCTTAGCCACTCTGACAGGTGTAAGGTGGTATCTCAGAGTCGTTTTGATTTGCATTTCCCAGACTTCCCAGAAAATTTTTATTAGAGGGAAAAGCAGCGCTGAGTTCCATGGCTAGTAGGAAATACAGTAGCAGAAGTAACAAAACATAACTCTATACATTTCTGTGTGGAATTCTTTTTTCTCAGAACTGTCAAGAATAAACCTTCTCTTTATTCAGTCTTCAATCTTCACTTCCTCCAAAAGCACCACCTTCTTCCTGCCATCCCATTCCCTGGAGTACATGTGTGCGTGCGTGCTTGCGCATGTATATACACACACACACACACACACACACAAACACACACACAATACAATGGAAGGCAAGAAGTCATGTCACTGTTGGGAGTCAGACCCATCCTAGCCTTTCTCAGAGCCCCATGAAAGGACCAACGGAACTAGTTCTATGCCATTGCAAGGGTTCACTTGTTTAGGTCCAGTCTGAAGCTGGTGGCTAGGGTTTTGAAGTAGCTAAGGTCTGGTTCCTGGTAACTTAGCTTTTGAATAATGCTGCAAATGCCAGTTTTCCCTAAGTTTTAACCAATTTTATATTCACAAACTAAATACCCTCCAATTGTGGTCTTTGCTATACATTCCTAGACTTGGCATTGCTTTTCTTTCTACTGGTGCAGTACTTTGTGTTAACCATTATTTATTTACTTTTATTCTTTGACAGTGTCATACACACGTGCAATGGATTTTAGTCCTTTTTGCTCACTGTGACCCTGCTTCACTGGTGTTACTCCTCTCACTCACTTCTTCTGAATGAATCTTCTTCCCACTTCATGTCTTGTGTGTTTGTGAGACCAGATGAGCTATAATGGTGCTACCTGCCTGAGCATGATGGGAGGTTATTTACAGGAAAAAGAGCAGCTCAGCAGTGGCCATGAAGGCATCTTTGTAGGTGTCCAGGCAGGAAAAAGAACCACAAGAGAGAGAATGAAAACTCAGATTGACTCAGTCAACCTGGATCAAGACTTTGGGGAGTCTTATGCCAAGTGGTTCATTGTCAAGCATATTTAAAACACAGTATAATTTGGGGGAAAAAAATGTTTTCCTGGTGTAATACAAACCCCAGTGCACAAGAAAGTGTACTTACATCAAAATTTGACTCAGGGTAAATGCCATTTCTTCCATGAAGATGGGTTCTAGAGATAGGCTACGTGTACTAAATTTTGGGCCTACAGAAGAGCCTGGCCTGTATGGGTCATACAAATAGTATAGAGATCATTTGAGCTATTAGCCACCTCTGATTCTGGTTGTGGAATCTGGGGGAATCTCTGGCTATACAGATAACGTTAAAGTCATTTATGCTACTAGGTATCTCAGGTCCTGGTTGTAGAAGCTTGAAATGACCTGGCCCAACAGAAAATGCAGACCACCAAACTATTAATCACCTCTAATCCTAGGCTTTCTGAAAGAAAGAAGAATTTTGGGTTTTTTTTTTTGTTGTTGTTGTTTTGTTGTTGTTGTTGTTGTTGTTTGTTTGTTTTTACATCTTTTCCATTGGAAAGACATTCCTGTATGCTTAACATTACTGGTCTCTCTGGAGCTCTATGGGAATGACACCTTCATGATGTGCTTCAACAGACGCTAAACCACTGAATGAAGTGCCCCTCCTTGATCTAATCATCATTAACTCAGGAAGTATGGGGCATTATGAACTCTTCCCTCTTCCATGGTAAAATGTGATGGGATCAACCTTGTGCAGGTAACCACAGTTGTAGTGAGCTCATGAGTGCATTGGTCACATTATCACATTATGACCAGAAGACAGTTTCATAACATCCATCCCCAACTAGGCTCCTTCTCCTGTGAGAATTTCCTGAGCCTTGGGGTTAGGGTGTATTGGTGGAAGTATTAAGGCCCATCAAACATAACCCTGAGAAACATGAAAACTTTGGGAAAAAGTGCATTGTTTTCTTAGTATTGCTTCCTGCTGTTTAGGAGGCAATGGCCCCACATTGGGAGCCAGATATTGGTGGAAGTATTAAGGCAACTACAAGGTTAAAAGGGAGGTTTATTCTGTGGGGTAACTTACAAATAAAGGGATAGGTTACAGAGTCTAGCAGTGTTGTCTAGAGAACTCTGCTCAGTCTACCTCCAGCATCCGGGATCCAGGAACCAAGAGATCTGGCACATCTGGATCTCAGGTCTTAAGGGCTCCTGTCTCAGCCCTACCTCAGGCATGATAGTTACCAGAAGCCTCAATGGGGGTAGTACTTTGAGGTGAAAGCTGGAACAGCTAACCGCTACAAGGGTGTGGTGTGTGTGTGTATGTGTGTGTGTGTGTGTGTGTGTGTGTGTGTGTGTGTGTGTGTGTGTAATATAGATGTCCTATTTAGGACCAAGTACCATTGTCACTTATTTGCCTTTTAACAATTTGTTTTTTTTTTTCTGTATTGACCACTGTTCACTACACAAAGAAGCTTCTCTGATGAAGGCTTATAGCTTTACTAACTTGTGAGAAAAAAGATATGACACACTTTGAAAATGCAATTTGACACCATAATCTATATCTAGCAAAACAAGAGTACTAGGTTCTCCCTGAGGGCCTATGACATCTCCAGTCATGGGTTCTGGGCCAGTTTCATAGTACCAAGCATGAGTTCCCTCTTGTGGAACAGTTCCAAAAATCTAACTAGATATTGGGTGATTACCAGCATAACATTCATGCCAGTATTACACCAATGAGTACATCTTGCCATGTCAATCATTGCTCTAGTTCATGGGATTCGCAACTAGGAACTATTATTGATGATTTTTCTCCCCAGTAGCTCATAAAGCATTTCTGGCACTATAAAAGCTAGCCAGCAGAAAGAACTTTCCAGGTCTGTCCTAGGATTGCTTGTTTCAGTCATGTCACCAAAGCACTCTGTGTTTTCAGCAGTAGGGCTTTGCTATCAAGTTCCAGCGGAGAACCAAGAATCATGACAATATCCTGTATTGTTTGGAGGGCCTCTGGGAACTCTTTGACCAACATTTCAGAGGGAAGAATTCCAGACCTGGCTGAGAATTTTGTTTAATAGCCTATTCTGTAGTAGTTTTAATGTAATTGGCCCCCCCAAAACCTCACTGGGAGTGGGACCATTAGGAGGTACAGCTTTGTTGGAGTGGGTGTGGCCTTGTCAGAGGAAGTGTGTCATTATGGGAGTGGGCTTTGAGGCTTTCTATGCTCAAGATACCACCCAGTGTCTCAGTTGACTTCCTTTTGCCTGCAAGATGTAGGACTCTCAACTCCAGCACCACATCTGCCTGCATGCAGCCATGCTCCCAACTATGATGATGATAGACTGGAACTCTGAAACTGAAAGCGAGCCACCCCAATTAAATGTAAAAAGAATAAAAAAAGTTCCTTAATAAAAAAAAGTGTTTTTATTTGTAATCATTGTTGTGGTCATGGTGCCTCTTCACAGCAATAAAAAGCCTAACTAAGGCATACTGCTGTGGGACCCTCCTCCTTTCAAACTCAATTTTAAAATTATATTTCTGGTAAGCTTATATAATGATAGTTTCCTTTTATGCATCCTTAGTGTTGATCATTCTTCCCCTTCCCCCCCAACTATGCCTTACTCTCCCATCATCCTCCATATTTAAATTTCCCTTCATTATTCCCTTTTCCACCTTTGTATCACCTATGATCTGCCAGTCCCGCCCCCTTACTGCCTTTGCTTTGCTAAATATTTCATATCTGAGTCCAGGAGAAAATTTTGTTACAATCTCTAATGTCCTCTTTAGATTTTGTGTTCCTGTTTTGCTGGTCCTATAAAATGAGGTAGGTAACATATCCCCTCTTCCTGCTCCTCTGTGTCATCCCTTCTTTTCTTTTTTGTAATTCATGCTTATATTCCTTAGTCTTTGAAAGAACATACTCTTGTAAACTTCAGATGTAGGGATTTGAATTAGGTTTGATAATGAGTAATTTTTAAGAAGGATGGATAGTTCATCTATATTGTTATATCTGTCCTTGATCCCATATTGTTTCATTTCTCCACTTGGAATTACTTTAATTCTGTTGTGTTTTTTTTTTCTGTTTTATGGAGTAGATTTATGTTTTTGATTCTCAGTTTTGGTAATCGTCTAATAGAAACATTTTAAGAGTCTAATATTTCTATATATATTATGTCAGCTACATTAGGGATAATTGATGTGTTGGACCATTATTTCCAAAATATTTTGCTTCTTTTCATGAGCTATTTCTTGAGCATATTTTAATTATTTAATTTTTCAGAAGCTGGTGGCATTTTAGTTATTTTATTACTACATTATTTATATTATCATTTATATTATGTTAATTATATTACATCCCCAATGTGATTTAGATCTATTTTTAAATCTATATTATTTGATCTAGAAGATTTTATATATATAGTTTGTTCATGTGAATGTACATTATATACTCTATTTGGTATATAGCCTGTGTGCATTCACAAAAATGTGCATTTTCATTTTCCAGAGAAATATTCTATGAAAATTGATTATGTGAAGATGATCAAAATTATCCATGTGCTCTTTTGTGACATTGATGACTTTAGTTGTTCTGAAAAGGAGCTCATATGTAGTCAGTGATTTGACTCACTTCTGGGTTGAAATTTCTACCTCTACATTTTCCATAATTATTCTACTTAATTTTGGCAAAAATAAATTCTTCACAAGAAAGATGATACTTGAATATTGAATCTTTTTTAAATATATTTTTAAAGGTTTATTTATTATGTATGCAGTGTTCTGCCTGCAGGCCAGAAGAGGGCACCAGATCTTGTGACAGATGGCTGTGAGCCACCATGTGGTTGCTGGGAATTGAACTCAGGACCTCTGGAAGAGCAGCCAGTGCTCTTACCTCTGAGCCATCTCTCCAACCCTGAATATTGAATCTTAATATCAAATAATGTTCCCTAGAATTTATGTTTAGAGTGCTTTAATTGATAAGACACCTGTATTTTGTTTACTCAATTAAACTTCTTAAGATAACTTTTCTGTTTCTCATGAACTATTTTCCTTTTGTTTACCTAAAGATGAGTGAAAATCCCATGCAAAATTTTGTTTCATAGAATAATGAGTTAGTGTGTGATAATGAGGATGCCTGCTTATGCTAAAATTGGCAAAGTAAAACATACTAGTTTGTGCCTTAACAGAGCTTCATTAATTATTAAAAAAAAAAAAAAAAAAACAACTAGGCATAGTCTTTTCCTAAAAGGGTCCTCAGAGGTTCTTGAAATGGTAAATGAATGAATAAGCTATAAGTCCAGGGTTTCCAAATGGCAACAGTTGTGCATATTAGTAAGATAAATACTTCAAGTCAAACTTGTGCTCTGATCTAGGAACCACTGAGGTGTTTGAAATGTGAATACGCCAACAAAAAAGATATAACTCACCTTAAAACATGCATGATGAATTCCAAACGGTGGTGATTTATGAATGAACCAAACAGGACCCAATTCTAATAGCAGAACTTTAAATGCCAGGCCAAGAAATTATTTGACTAGTAAATATGTACTTCTGCCTGAGACCACACAGATGTCCATGGGCAAGGCTGTCACAGGAGACCATATTAATGTCTGTGATCCATGCTGCCACTGAGGACCATGTTGAGGCATATATTCCATGCTTCTGCCTGAGGCTTTGTGCATGTCTGTGGTTCATGCTGCTGCTAGAAACCATGAAAGTTCCGTGATCTATGATGCTGATGGCTGTTAGCAGTAGGGAAGCTTCTTTTGCAGTGGTAATAATGAGGTATGACTCATAATTGAGAATGAGAGACACTGGAGGCTTCTGTGACAACACTCCTTCCCCCACACCCACAAAGAAACCATTAAGACAGAGTGCTATTGCAGAGATTCCTTAAAAATTGGGACAAAGATGTTGAAGTATAGCTTTTCACAGGTGATGGCTTCTGGCAAGGGTGTGGGAAAGAATTCAGTTATCTTTAAGGGGCTTGCCACAGGAGGTATGACCATGCTCTAGTGAGTATATGGGCAACACAAATTGGACTTGTGTAGCATGAATCCTAAAGGGTCTTATTAATAAAAACAAACCTGGAGCAGGATGTTGGGGTGAATGCTGGAAGATCAGAAAGACATAACAGGCCACAGCTAATCTCACCCCACCAACTTCTCAGCCATTCTTGTTTCCTGAGACTGGAAGCCTCTGAATCCTCATCCAAATGGATCTGAGCTGAACTGCGCTCAAAAGCCTAAAAGCTTAACCAGCTCTAGTTCCTGGTTTTCACGCCTTATATACCTTTCTGCTTTCTGCCATAACTTCCTGGAATTAAAGGCATGAGTCACCATGCCTGGCTGTTTCCAGTGTGGCTTTGAACTCACTAAGATCTGGATGGATCTCCGCCTCCCAAGTGATAGGATTAAAGACGTGTGCCACCATTTTCTGGCCTCTATGTCTGTCTAGTGGCTGTTCTGTCCTCTGACCCCAGATAAGTTTATTAGGATGTACAATATAATGGGGGACACAATATATCACCACAGACTTGTGCATTTTTTTTCTTTTTGAGAGAGGGCACAAGGGTGAAAGGGTGGACCCGGAAGGAATGGGAAGAGAGTGTGATCAGAGTGCATGTATGTATTCCCAAGTAGTCGATGGGGATATTATGTTGGGGGAGCAGGAAGTAAAGAGAATCACCACACACATACACACATACACAAAGAGTTGTATTTAACCTGGACATTCCAAGGTCTAACTGTTGTCTTTGTGTGTAGTTTGGAAGGTTCTTGAAAACACAACTCGAGTGGATTATGTGAAAAAAAAAAAATATATATATATATATATATAATTACACATATAATGTCACATAATGTGAATATACATGCATGTGTGTAGATATGGAGATTATGGAACAGTATTATCATAAATAATATAAATTGGTTTTTGAAAATCTGATATACTCACATGTAAACTATTTAAAATAATAAGTTATTTTGGTTTGGTCACTTGTAACAGAAAAAAATATATCTCTGCTCATCATATCCATGAGCAAATGTGAGGAAATAGTATAGTTGTCCCATGGCTCAGAACTGATTTTGAATCTGGTGTTTATATTTAGTTTGTGTCTTTTGTACAGTTCTATTTGGGAATATTAAATTTGATTTTTTATATTCTAAGACTGATCAAACCATTCTGAGTAATTCCTGAGAAATATCAATTATCTGCAGCCCTTATGGCCCAGTACTCTTCAAAACAAAAAGTCAGTCTTGGTTGACTCTATGTTCCAAAGCTGGAAACTGAAATGATTATATATTTTTTATGTTCACAAAATAGTGAAATGAAAGTTTCATTTTTGTTTTTAACTCAATTTCTATAATATTCTCTTTAAGCACTCTAAGCTTTTGAGTGATGTGGAGAGTCTCTCTCTTTCTCTGTCTCTCTCTCTGTCTCTCTGTCTGTCTCTCTCTGTCTCTCTCCCTCTCTCTCTCTCTCTGTCTCTCTCTGTCTCTCTCTCTGTCTCTGTCTGTCTGTCTGTCTCTCTCTCTCTCTCTCTCTCTCTCTCTCTCTCTCTCTCTCTCTGTGTGTGGGGGGGGCGTGCTCACGTGCATGCATAAAGCATTACTGACATATGCTATGACTCAGTTTTTCATATCTGACAGTCTCCATACATATTAGCCTAAAACAAGGTATTCTTTGATATTCAGACAAACCATAAGGTGTCCATAAGAGAAATTTAATGTTCAATGGCACAGGAACACACTAACCCTATTCCTGATCTTAAAACAGTTTTAATTTCACATCATGGAATTGGTCACCCTCTGTATTTCATGTTCTCTTATTCTGGAAATAACAACTGATTCTCCCTCTCTATATATGAATAAAAATGAATTAAGCAGATGTCCTTTAGAAGAATTCTTATGGGAGCTGCAGTGCCATGGTTCATTAGCCTGTGTTTTGTAATGTGGCAGAAGCTTGTGCTTTGAAAAGGATACCACTCTACTTTTTATCTTAGGTAAAGTAAAAATCACCAGGAGAAAACAGACTTGTTTTTTAGGTCTTCTAATTAATTTTAATTAGAAGGAAAATCTCAATATGAGTTATTTGATTTTCCTTTCTTAGTTTTTTAAAATTGGTTGTATTTTTAATTTTATGTATATGGGTGTTTGGTGTACATGCATGTCTGTGTGCCTGTTTGCATGCCTGGTGCTCACAGAAGCCAGAAGAAGGCATCAGATCCTCTGGAATTGCAGTTACTTACAGTTATGGGCCACCATGTGGGTGCTGGAAATAGGACCTGGGTCTTCTGGAAGAGAAGCTAGTACTCTTAGCCACTGAAGCATTTCCCATTAACTTGATTTTATTTTTTTAAAAATATGATCTTATTTTATGTCAAACTTCAAGGCTAGGACATGACATCATCTTTGATATACATATCTTCTTTAATACTTTTTCTATAAAATTCTGGTTAGTTAACAGGAATTGATGGAGGAATGGTTTTATTTCAGGATTAAAGTCTTCATCTCCTAGTATGTAGTCTGCTCATGTGTGATTCAGAGACAATCTGTGTTTTTTCTCCTATGCCTTCCTCATTTTATATAAAAACATGCAAAGATGGATGCTGTGACACAAATATGAGGTATAATTAATACTCTTTCTAAAAGCACTTTTTCAGATTCTTGGTAACAGTTTACCAAATTATTCTGATAACATTCTGAGTCATTATCTAGGTTGTGTGTGTGGAGTAATACAATGTATTTTATTTGTTTAATTTCTTAAAAAAATGAAACTTATATAAATTAATTACTTCATGGATATAATAACCAATGAAACATATTTAAAAGTAGTGGTAAAATATACAATAAAACATTTACTTTAAATATTTTAAATGCATAGTTCAGTGGTACTGGTGCAACCATCATGTCTATCCATTTTAGAAGTTTTTCATCAAAACAAAAAGTAATTCTATATTCATTTTTATTAGTAACTTTTGTCACTGCAATAACCAAAGATCTACTGAGGCAACTGAAATAAGGAAAGGCTTATTTCACTCATGGTTTCATGGGGTTCAGGCCATCATGGTGGGGAAAGAAAGGCCCAGCAGAGCAGTTCACATCAAGGTAGTCTAGGAAGTAGAGGGGAGGTGACCATTGTTCATCTGGGTTTTTCCTTTTGCATCTTATTCCATGATAGCCCCGTACCCCCTACTGCCCATGCAATGGCATTAGCCACATTCAGAGTGCATCTCTCTTCTCACTCATTACACATTTGGAATTTTTTCAGAATTCTATTATCTTTATTTAAATTAGTAACTATGAATTTATTGTGTAGATTATGTAACATAGCTACTGTGACACATATTTGTATGCACGTACCCAGAAATGTGCTCTAATAATCTCTTAATTGATTCTAAATTCAGTTACGGTGACATTAAAAGTTAAAAGTAGATAAACTCATATGCCTTCCTCATAGTCCCTGACAGACTGTTGTACCTTCCACATTTATTGGTGTGTCTATTTTTTAAGCCTCATTGCTAAGGACTGAACAGTTTGGACCTCTGAGTTTGAGGTCAGCCTGGTCTACAGAGCAAATTCCACATTAGCCAGAGCTAAACAGGAAAGCCTTGTCTTGAAAAACAAGCAAACAAACAAAAAGTGTTCTATGACACTTCTCAAATTCATATTTTGGAATCACTCACCATTTATGTCACAATATATGAGATTTTTTTAAATGGGTGAGGTCACTGTAGTGAAATATCATGAATGAGGGCAATACATTCACAATGATGCTTTAGGGCTCTTTCATTCTGTGTCTCTGTGTCCTTTGTGTCTGGCTCTGAGTCTCTCTCCTCTGCCATGTGACAAGCAAGAAAGAGAAGGCCTCACCAGACACAGAATCTGCATGGGCTCAGATTTTACACTTCCCAACTTCTAAAACTATGAAAAAAACTTGCTGTTTAAGCTTCCCAGTCTTAATGCATTTGCTATGACACCTCAAATTGACTAAGACACTTAGAAAAGGAGGAACACACAACATTTGTCCTTTTGTGACAATATTCCATGTTGCACAATGTTGCCAGGGTTTATCCTGGTAATGATATGCCATCCTTCAGAAATCCTTTATCTTTATTTAAATTGGTAATTATGAATTCTATTATGTAGATTATGTAAATAGATACTGTGACACATATTTGTACAAGCCTTTTAGACAGTGGTCTACAGTTGGGAAATCAATAAAAGATTCAAGTGCTCCCCCAGGTTTTCATACTGAAGTTAACAGGACAGGGTACTCACATGACCTTGGTCATATTTCTGAAATACAAGGAGCTATAATAATACATTAAATATTGGTTCATCTTCAGACCTCCAAAGTATGGTTCTTAGGAGCACTTAGAGTCTTGGCTGGAGGCTAGGGACACAGAATGAACAGCATCTGAAAGGCTGTTAAAGCATAACCATTGAGTTGGGAGGGCTAGTTTGCAGAACCTGCTTTTGCTGAGATGGTAGATGCATATAATTCCAAAACAATTCAAATACACCTCATTTGTTATACTTTTTTTTTCTATAGACCTAGATGAATCTTGAAAAAGAAGCCAGCCATATAGCATAAATTCTAACCTCTTGCTGAATTCACAATGAAACCTCCCAGATGGAAGCTTGATCATATTAATAGCATGAGTTGAACAAAGGCTCTTAATCTCTAATACAGTTAAACTGGATGAAGTAATGGGTAATGGCTACCTTGCAACTTTCTTGAGGTCTCTTTCCCACTAGAGATGAAAGAAGCCAATCTTGGTCAGAGATACCATGGCAGACCCTATCTAAAAGGTGGCAAAGCACCAGCAAGGTAACGGTTGCTTTGGTGACTACCATAGTGAGAGTAAGATGGCATTGAAATCTCATGCTTTTGTGCTATGGAATGCATGGCTGTGTTCATACACCCCCCCAAGAGCCACATGGGGAATTACTGATATAAAGGGAAGTTATACTGATATTGAGGTAGCTATCTTTATCACCCTTCCACTGATATACCCTCATTTGGGTGGGTCACCCTGCCATTTGCACTTGGCTTTTTAATTACAGGTCTATTTGTTGTGCTAGTATTTGACGCTATTGGCTATGCAAAAGCAGGGGTTATAGAATTTGAGTATTCTGCAATTGTTGCAAAACTACTTAAAGCCTGACAATTTGTACTACCACATGCTGGGACAGCTGCCTCATCTCATCTGGCACTGAGACGAATAGACTTGGTAACTGCAGACTGTTGGTGAAGTGGATGTGTTAAGAATGCCATGTGCCCAAACAGCCCATGCTTAAGTCATTGAAGTAATTCTAACTCGTGAATCGGGGGCATAATTGTTGGTACCAGGCATGAGAGATGGTGTTTCAGTTCCAGGTGGCATCATTCCACCATTGGCATCATTATGATTTTACTGTAAAGTGCCTGGATATATTTTCTCTGAAGGTACAATCCAGGTATATCTGGAGGAAATACTGGCATGAGTAGAGGAAAATCTAGCAATAGCAGAGGGATATTCCTGGAACTTCTGAACTGCCAGCTGTCCTATTGAGCCACTGGTGGGATATCCTTGTTCAGTTGAACTAGCTGTTGTTGAAATGAACTTGAGATTCTAGTCATTATATTCATCAGAATCATTTTGTTGCTGTTCTTCCCCCACTGGCGTAGTTTTTATCAACATCCCCTGACTCCTGCTCCCACTTTGACTTAACCTTGTGTTTTCCATAGAAGAAATTGCCATATTTCATCATTGTTTTCTTGAGCTCCTCGTATACCATTTACTACCTGGTGTAATGTTTCTTGTCTCATTGTGAACCTATGTGTGACTAATAGATAAAGTTAATGCCTTTGTAAGAGTATAAAATATCATAGTATATGCATATGTGTCCATGCATATGTGTGCACATATGTAAATTTATGTTTATGTAATGATAAATATATAGATTTCCTCACTTATTAGCTGGTATGAATAAGGCTGCTATGAGCAATTTTGCATTAGTACATGCACACATACACACAACACACATATATACACACCACATAATATACACACCACACATATACACATATGTACACACATACACACACACAAACACACACAGAGAACTGGTAGACTATATGGTAATTCTCTTTAGCTGTTTGGTGATCCATCCAGTGAACTATAAAAGAAGCACTGTTTTATGTTCTCAAATGAAGGAAACACCAGTTCAAATATTCAGTTTCAACTTTCTCACCAATAGTTACTATTTTTATAATTTTTAAAAAGCTGTCTCCAACACTGGAGAAGTGGCTTAGTGATGGTTCCATCCCCAGCTCGCACATCAAACAGCCCCCCAAACAGTCTGTATCTCCAGTTCCAATGGAACTGATGCCCTCTCTAAGCCTCCATTAACATTGCATGCTTATGGTGCACATAAATCATATTGGCATACAAATAAGTAAAAATAAATAAATAAACTTATTTGTAAAACTACTGCTGATTATGAGCCTAATATTCATGTCTTGAGTTATTAATTATTATATATTATCTAATTGAGTCTTAATTATTATAGTAATTTCAGTTACTTCCCTTGTTACAACAAACCACCTAACCAAAGAAATATAAGTTTGTTTTTGGCTTGAAGTGTAATTGTAAGTCACTTCTGGATGTGTGGGCATTCTGACAAAAGGAGAAGACTACTGGAAATATTGTGCCTACAGTCAGAAATTTTAAGAGAGATAAATTTTGGTGCTTACCTTGCTTTATCTTTTCACGCAGCCCAGGACCCCAGCCCATGGAATAGTGCTGCCCACATGTAGGTTGTATCTCTCCATCTCAATTAACCTAATTTAGAAAATCCTTCACAGTTGCAGCCTAGCAATTCATGTTCATAACGATTCTAGAGCCTGTTGACAATCAACATAAACCACTCCAAGTCTACATCTTTTCAATTTGACTCATATACATGTCATTCTTAAACCATTATTATTCACTTGTTACCTTAAGCTCAAGATCATCTCAAAATATATCATATATTTAGTCCAACTTTAAAAGTCACTGTAATTGTTAACACTGTATAAACATGAAAACTCTTCTGAGACTCAGGCATCTGTGACCTCTGAAGCTCCACAGGGGAAAAATTACACATTTCCATTTAAATGATGGCAAAGAATACACATTTTCATTCTAAGAGGTAGGAATGGAGGCAAGTAAGAAAAGATGAAAAGAAATTAGTCCATTAATTTTTAATGCAGTCTCACTTAATTTATTTGAATGCTGAGGGAATGATGCTATGTCCTTTTCTAGAATACAGCAAGAATGCCCTCTGGTTCAGTTAAGCATTCCACTTTCCTTAGACATCACCAAAATTGCCCATTAAACACTGTTTACAACACTATAGAGCTTTTCTCAACCAACATTCCAAATTCTTTCAAAACTCTTTCCCCTCACAAATCTGTTCCAAGTGCTGAAGACCCACATGGTCAGATGTATTGCAGCAACAGCCCCATATTTACTATTTATTTTGTTTTAATTACTTTCCTTGTTGTTGTGAGAATATATCTGACCAAAGAAACATAATTAAGAAAGATTTATTTTGCCTTATGGAGTAACAGAAAGTCCATACTTTTTGGAGAGAAAAGACAGGAAGAATAAGAGATTGTGGGCAATTAGTCAGCAATTAAGACACAGAGGGAAAAGGGGGGAGGAATAATGCTTCTTAGTTTTTCCTGTATATCAGTCGAGGACTCCAGCACATTGAATAGCGATGCCCACATTTAGTGTGGATCTTAATCCTTCAAGAATTATAATTTATGCGGTTTCATACAAACATATTGAAAGATGTATTTTCTTTTTTTCTCCTTTTTTATTTATTATATATGTGTTTTAATTTTACACATCAACCATGGGTTCCCCTGTCCTCCCCCTCCCACCCCTGCCCCCAACTTCCCCCCAGCCCGTCCCCTCCATTCCTATCTCCTCCAGGACCAAGACTCCCCTGGGTATTCAATTCAACCTGGTGGAATCAGTACAAGCAGGTCCAGTCCCCTCCTTCCAGGCTGAGCAAAGTGTCCCTGTGTAAGCCCAGGTTCCAAACAGCCAGCTCATGCACTAAGGACAGGTCAGGGTCCCACTGCCTGGGTACTTCCCAAACAGTTCAAGCTGTTCAGTTGTCTCACTTATCCAGAGGGCCTGAGACAGCTGGGGGCTCCACAGCCTTTGGTTCATAATTCATGTGCTTCCATTAGTTTGGCTATTTTTCCCTATGCTTTTCCAATCTTGGTCTCAACAATTCACACTCTTACCGTCCCTCCACTTTCTCAACAACTGGACATGTGGAGCTCCACCTGGGGCCTGGTCAAGGATCTCTGCATCCACTTCCATCAGTTATTGGATGAGAGTTCCAGCAAGACTGTTAGGGTGTTTGGCCATCTGATCACCAGACTAGGTCAGATCAGGCTTTCTCTCGACCATTGCCAGTAGTCTTCAGTGGATAAATCATTGTGGATTTCTGAGGGCCTCTCTAGCACTTTGCTTCTTCCTGTTCTCATGTGGTCTTCATTTATCATGGTCTATTATTTCTTGTTCTCCCTTTCTGTTCTTGATCCAGCTGGGATCTCCTGATCCGCTAAGCTCTCTTTCCGTCGAACTTTGCCCTACATTACTCCCACTGTCATCCAGGTTGTTCATGTAGATCTCATCCATTTCTCTGTCATTGGGCTATCCCTGTGTCTTTCCTAGGGTCCCGTTTCCTAGGTAGCCTCCCTGGAGTTATGTAGCAGTCTAGTCATCTTTGTTTTACATCTAGTATCCTTCTATGAGTGAGTACATACCATGTTTGTCTTTCTGAGTCTGGGTTACCTCACTGTAGTTAGAGTTTTCCTGCCTGGCCCACAATCAGGACAAATCTCTCTCACCTGCCAGGCCCATAGACGCTCAGAACCAACAAAGTAAACATACAGAAACTTACATTGTTTAGAAACTGTATGGCTATGGCAGGCTTTTTGTTATCTACTTCTTTTATCTTAAACTAACCCATTTCTATTAATCTATACTTTGCCACATGGCTTGTGGCTTACCAGTACCTTACATCCTCCTTGTCATGGCAGCTGGCTGGCAATATCTTCCCATCCAGTCTTCCACCTCCCAGAATTCTATTCTCTCTTGTCCTGCCTATACTTCCTGCCTGGCCATTGTCCAATCAGAATTTTATGTACACAGAGCTATACCACAACACCTCACTCAGGATGATTTTTTTTCTAGATCCATCCATTTGCCTGCAAACCTCATGATGTCAATACAAAGGATTAATGAAACAAAGAGTTGGTTCTTTGAGAAGATCAACAAGATAGACAAGCCCTTATCCAAGCTAACCAAAAGACAGAGAGAGAGCATCCATATTAACAAAATCAGAAATAAAAAGGGGGACATAACAACAGACAATGAGGAAATCCAGAGAATCATTTGGTCATTCTTCAAAAATTTCTACTCCACAAAACTGGAAAATCTAAAAGAAATGGATCATTTTCTGGATAGGTAACACATACCTAAGTTAAATCAAGACCAGATAAACCATCTAAATAGTCCAATAACCCCTAAGGAAATATAATCAGTAATTAAAAGTCTCCCAACCAAAAAAAGCCCAGGACCAGATGGTTTCAGTGTAGAATTCTACCAGATCTTCAAAGAATACTTAATACCAATACTCTTTAAATTGTTCCACACAATAGAAGCAGAAGGAATATTACCAAACTCCTTCTATCAGGCTACAATTACACTGATTCCTAAACCAAACAAAGATGCCACAAGGAAAGAGAACTACAGACCAATCTCCCTCATGAACATTGATGCAAAAATACTCAATAAAATTCTGGAAAACAAACTCCAAGAACACATCAAAACAATTATCCACCATGATCAAGTAGGCTTCATCCCAGGGATGCAAGGGTGGTTCAACATACAAAAGTCCGTCAATGTAATGCACCATATAAACAAACTCAAAGAAAAAAAAAAACACATGATCATCTCACTAGATGCAGAAAAGGCATTTGACAAAATCCAACACCCCTTCATGATAAAGGTCTTGGAGCAATCAGGAATACAGGGAACATACCTAAATGTAATAAAGGCAATCTACAACAAGCAAACAGCCAACATCAAATTAAATGGAGAGAAACTCAAAGCAATACCACTAAAATCAGGAACAAGGTAAGGCTGACCCCTCTCCCCATACTTATTCAATATAGTACTTGAAGTTCTAGCCAGAGCAATAAGACAACATAAGGAAATTAAGGGGATACAAATTGGAAAGGAAGAAGTCAAGCTTTCCCTATTTGCAGATGACATGATAGTATACATGAGTGACCCCAAAATTTCAAACAAGGAACTGATACAGCTTGTAAACTCTTTCAGCAACATAGCAGGATACAAGATCAACTCAAAAAAATCAGTAGCCCTCCTATATACACTAGACAAACATGCTGAGAAGGAAATCAGAAATACATAACCCTTTACAATAGCCACAAATGATATAAAATACCTTGGGGTTACTCTAACTAAGCAAGTGAAGGACCTATATGACAAGAACTTTAAGTGCCTGAAAAAAGAAATTGAAGAAGATGTCAGAAAATGGAAAGATCTCCCATGCTCATGGATAGGCAGGATTAACATAGTAAAAATGGTTTTCTTATCAAAGATGTATTTTGAAGGTGATGGTTGAACTTGTCAAGTTGACAATGAATATAAACCATCACACTATTGTAAAGCATCTTTTTCTGTTCATTGCCCAACTATGTCTTCAGCAAAATGTCCCCTCAAGTCCTCTGCTTTCTTTTTTTTTATTTTTGTCTTGAAAAACTAAACACATAATCACTGTATTATGCCAAAAATTGTCTATCATTATATGGGTTATCTTTTACTTTTCAATTTCTCTTATCATATAAAACACATTATAATTTTAATGATTGGCTTACCTGATTTGAGAGGGGTGTCTGTGACATTGATACCAAATCCAAGTAATCATTTTCAATGCATTATAATCAAGATTTCCTCCATGTGTTCTTTAACAATTCTATAGTTTAGCCTTCCCCTTTGTTAGATGTTCGTTTTGGTTTGGGTTCTTTTTGTATATTGCTTAAGATCAAGAGTCAATGTTTGCTTATGTTTGCATGTGGATACACTGTTTTCTGAGTGGCTAGTTTAAAAAAGTCTTTTCCCATTAAACAGTCTTTACACTGTTGCTGAAAATTATTTACCTCTGTATGAAAAATTTAATTCTGGGTTCTCCATTCAGTTTTACTGATCAATAGTTCTACTTTTAATACTAAATACCACACTCTTTTAAATATTATAAATGTGATAAGTTCAACATCAAAAAAGTGTTAGCTCTTCAACTATATTCCTTCTCAAGACTAAGGACTGATAAGTCTTTAAGATTACATATAGATTTTTGGATTATTTTCTGTTTTTAAAAAAACAGTCATTGGAGTTCTTATGTTGACTACATTGAACTTGTAGATTACACTGTATTCTATTCTCATCATGAAAGTGGCATGTTTATCATCAACAACCAATGCTTATTCCATTGTTCTGCTTATGTCTCCCATAATTTAGTCAATGTTTTGTGACAGACAGTTTCAAGTCCAGGACCTCAATGGTTAAATATATTCTTGAGTAGTTTCTTCTTCTTTTTGAAGCTCTTGTAAATTTTTTTTTCTTTTTAAAAATAATACTTTATTCATTCTTTGAAAATTTCATGTATTATCTAATGTCTTTTGATAATATCCATCTACCATCCCATCTCCCTCCAAATTTCATGTCCTCTTTTTATTGTTATTAATAGTCCAGAGTTTGGGCTTGGGGACTTAGCTCAGTGGTAGAGCACTTGCCAAGCAAGTGTAAGGCCCTAGGTTCGGTCCTCAGCTCCAGAAAAAAAAAAAAAAAGTCCAAGGTTCATTTAGAGCTACTTATATACATGTGGATGTGGGGCCATCAACTGGGACATAGCCAACAACATGAGCCTTTCTTTTCCCCTAAAAAAAAAAAGAAAGAAAATAACTCTTCCTCCCTTAACAGCTATCAACTGCCTCTAATTCATCAGCCAATCAAGTAGGGTCCTCACAGACCCTCACCCATCTGTGCTAGAATTATGACTGGCTTTATATTGGGCATGTAGCCACAGTCACTCTAAGTTGATGTGAGCATTAGCCAAGTTGAGTTCAGAAGTTAGTGTTTTACAACTCTCCTCCTTATCTGCTAGCTCTTAAATACCATCTATCTCTCTGTCCCCAACTTTCCCAGAACTTTGGGTAGCAGAGGTTGATATAACTTACCCATCTATAGCTGAGAACTATAACTAAGAACTCATGATTTCTTATAGTCAGATCTTTGACCAGTTAGGAGCCTCTGCACAAACCACTCCCCATTTCAAAAAGAATGTTCTCTCTCCAGAATTAAGAGTAGCACAAATTTAGGGGTACAAACATAAATATTTAGAAGGCAGTATCATAGCATGACCATTTAATAAAACAATAACAGTCAGTTCTCCCCTAGGGTCTATGATCTCCACAGTCACAGTCCTTTGACCAGGCATGAAATCCATCCTATGAGGAGGCCTCATATCCAATCAAAAGGCAGTTAGTTGCCCCTATAACTGTCATGATGCTGTTGCATAAGTGGGTACATCTTGCCTCCCAGGTCAGCATTGTAGTATGTAAGGTATATAAGGTGTATTGGTGTATAAAATGGAATTATTTCTGTGTGTAAATTACATGACTTTCGACTTTGCCAAATATATTAGAATTCTCCTTCTTTCTCTCGTTTTCTCATTCTGTATTATTGAGAAAACACTGATGTAGTTTCAAAAAGGACTTTCTGCTTTGTTTTTAGAGGCATATTTAAAGTAGCAGTATTTACCATCTCCTCTTTCCTCTTAGTTTGATGCATTCCTATTTGGTGATATGAATGGAGAACAGTGATAAATAGCAGTCAGCACTCAAAGAGTCTGCCTAATCTCAACACAGCATTTCCAGCACTCTCAGTTGTAAATCAAAAGCATTCTAAGAAAACAATACTTAGCTGATACTTTATGCCTTCAAGTAAGAGAGATTTAAGGAAGAAAACCAATCAGTATGAAGTGCAGTCTGAAGCTGGTTTCACCAATTGGCACTCTTGAGCTGAGATTTTGGCATTTGGAATTTTTTATTTGAGCAACAAAATGCACCTAATTGTGTAATTTGCATATCTTTACTAAGGCATGAGGAAAACAACAGTAAATAGAGAATGTTCTGCTCCTTATAATGAAGGATGGTAGTGGCTCCTTTAGGCACTGTTTCCCAGGAGTTGGCACAGTTTAGATTACATTAAAGAAATTGTTAAAAGATAAGAAATTGGGTTAACTTAATAATAAATGATGTAAGAGAGTACTTGGAGGTATTTATGTCTTATTAATTATGTGTATATGTGGGATAAAGATGTGAATTTCTCAAATTTAGCCCCAAATTATCTTTTATTACTAAATTTGAGCCTTTAATCTGAATTAAAAATATAACAGTATCATAAAACAGTCTGGGAGGCATATATATATATGTATATACATATATATACATATATACATATATATATATATATATATATATATATTGCTTTCTCTTGAGTTAGGCAAAGAAAATATCTATATTGGAAGAATAGAATTTTGTTACTATTGCCATATTTAAGATATAATAGAAAATGCTTTCTTGAAATTTTTCTTGAAGAATCTCATTCAAGGGGTAAGGGAGGTAGCTCAGTAGGTAAAATACTTGCTTCAAAAGTGTGTCAACCCGAGTGCATTACCCACAACCCATATCTAGACAGACTTGGTGGTAGTGTAGATCTGTAATCCCATCATTATTATGATGAAATGGAAAACAGAGACTGGGGATTCAGGTAATCTCATGGGCCAGCTAGCCAGGCACACTCAGTAGCTGACAAGGACCCTGTCTCAAACCAAGTAGAAGATGAGGATGAGTATCAGAAGCTGTCCTATGTCCTCCACACATATGCGTTGGCATGTGTGTAAATGCCTGGGAGTATGCACCAACATACCCACTGTGGTGGTCTGAAAGAAAATGGCCCCCAGAGGAAGAGGCACTATTAGGAATATGACCTTGTTGGGGGAAGTATGTCACTGTTGGGGTGGGCTTTTAGGTTTCTTTTGCTCAAGCTTCTCTCAGTGTGACTTTCAGTCAACTTCCTGTTGCCTGCAAGATGTAAGACTCTCAGCTATTCCTCCAGCACCACATCTGCCTGCATGCCACCACGGTCTCCATCATGATGGTAATGGACCAAACCTCTGAAACTGTAAGCAAGCCACCCCAGTTATGTTTTCTTTATAAGAGGTGCTGTAGTTGGAAGTTTTCCTGTGTCCTGGCCAGCCAGCAGTCAGGACAAATCTCTCTCACTCATGTCCACCAAGTAAACACAGAGAGGCTTATATTAATTATAATTGCTCAGCCATTAGCTCAGGCTTATTACTGACTAGCTCTTACACTTAAATTAACCCATAATTCTTATCTATGTTTAGCTACATGGCTTGGTACCTTTTCTCAATTCTGCCTTGTCATCTTGATTCCTCTGTGTCTGGCTGGTGGCTCCTGACTCAGCCTTCCTCTTCCCAGAATTCTCCTCTTCTGTTAGCCCCACCTATAATTCCTTCCCAGCTACCGACCAATCAGCATTTTATTTATCAACCAATCAGAGCAACTCACATTCACAGCATACAGAACAACATTCCACAGCAAGTTGCCATGGTCATGGTGTCTCTTCAGAGCAATAAAATCTTTAAGACACCCATCTACACCACAGATGATGGGAAGAATCTTGTTTAAAACATACTGAGTCATACATATTACTACATAAATAAATATCATAATATGTGCTTATTACCAGTCATAGGCATGCATGTGTTTAAGATAGTGGTTTCTGTTCTTTTCTATGATGAAGCAAAATGTCCTGGACTAGGGGGTTCCCTTCACAGCAGCCATTTTACCATTCTTCACTGAGAAAAGCAATGTGTCTCTCTTAGCAATTACATTGCTTAGCCCATGTTGTACATCAGGCTGACTGTACAGCAAGGTTTCTGTAAATGAATTGAAACAAATGGAATTTACCAAACAGAAAATGCAGGAAGGATGTTTATAAAGAGAGAGCAAGGAGTTGGGGACTTAGCTCAGTGGTAGAGCACTTGCCTGACAAGCGCAAGGCTCCAGGTTCGATTCTCAGCTCCAAAAGAAGAAGAAGAAGAAGAAGAAGAAGAAGAAGAAGAAGAAGAAGAAGAAGAAGAAGAAGAAGAAGAAGAAGAAGAAGAAGAAGAAGAAAGGAAAAAAGAGAGAGCAAGCTGGGCCATGGTGGCACATGCCTTTAATCCCAGCACTCAGGGGCAGAGCCAGGCAGATCTCTGTGAGACTGTGAGTTTGAAACCAGCCTGGTCTACAAAGCAAGATCCAGGACAGCCAAGGATACACAGAGAAACCCTGTCTCAAAAAAACCCAAGAGAGAGAGAGAGAGAGAGAGAGCACAAATTCAGAAAGTGGGAGGTTTGTCTATGGTGTCTGTCTTACTACCAGTGTTCCATAAACATGGTGAGCAGAGCTCTGCCCATAGGGGTAGAACATGTCAAGTCCACATTCCCTTGATATAGAAGTACACATATTAGTTCCTATATCTGCCCTACACACATTGCAGGAAAATAAAGCCAAGTCCACCAAGTCATTCTTTGGGGGATATCCTTCTACTCTTTAAATGACATTTGGAATCCTGTATTTCTAATCTTATTTTATTAATAAATTATACAAGCTTTTTCATTTTCTGAATTCACCATGGAATGTATGCTATTAAGAAATGCTCTGCATATGAAAAGCCCATGGCAAATATCATATTTAATGATGAAAGACTAATGGATTTTCCAACTATTCAAAAATCACAAAAATACTGCTTTTGCCATTTCTATTTCATGTATTATTGGAAATTATCCTGAGACTATTTAGATAATAATGGATTGAAATAGGAAAAATTGTCTCTATTCATCAAAGAGCAATTTTATGTAAGGACCAAAACAATATGCATAAACACTAATATTGCTTATTTTTCTATATATTTCTTAATATAGTTGATCTATTCTTTTAATATAGCTCTTCATCTAATATGTACCCATGAAAAAACATAATTAATAACACAGAAAATTTTAAAATTGCAATTTGTTGCCATTTAGGCATTTTAAGTTAGGATCTAAATTCTGTCACTCTAAAAAGATAATATTGGTCTCTTTTGTCAACTCAGTGTTGTTTGACAACTCAAAATGTTGGTTATTTATTGAAGATGAATTGTTGTTTAAAAAATGAAATGATGCTGATCAGGAATATTTTAGCACAGACTAAATCTGCATGTTTTTATCTACATTCTGCAGTAATAGAAAAACATTTTTCTAAATAAATATAAGAATAATCCTAATCAGAACAAGCTGACTAGCTAACTAGTGGAATCAGGAATCTCTGGATTCAGCTGAAAGACCCTGCCTCAGTGGCTAGTAGGCAGAACAATGATAGGAAGAAACACCATATTGGCCTGGGTTATGCATGCCCATATAGCTTCACAACACCCTTTGAACACACAACATGCCACAAATACACACCCATGAGAAAAAAAAAAAATAAGATTGAATCATCCTACAAGATGTTTCATTGCAAAGCTATACCTATTTTAAGTGCCTCTCTTTTTACAGAAACCTACCTGATCTACTTACCCATCTAAGGACAGGTATCTGTCCCCATTTGAAATGATACTACACTTTTTTTAAATGATAGGACACTTTTGTGCTGTCATTCCCACTCTGCAGAATAAAAACATATATAAAATCTAAAGTCAAAGGAATGCTTTCTGAAATTGGAAATTCACTGAGATAACTTATAAGAAACCAAAGTAATGGAATCCTCACAGGTTGTAAGAAATTAACATGATAGATGGATGATAAATTTTCATATTTTATTATCTTATCTTTTTCAGGACCACAGAACAGACAGTGCCTTGCACATGGTAAGCAAACATTCTACCAATGCATCGCCAAACCTAGGTGATATATTTTTACACACCAAGCATAGTTTGTGAGCCTGATATTTTGCTATATTGACAATCTACAAGGAGTTCTTCTCAGTAGAAATTTGATCATATTTTAATGAAAGCAAAGGAAACATTACTTAAGGCAGGAGGACTCCTAAATTTCAGGAAAACTTCTGGCAACTTAGTTTGGTACAAGTAATTGGACACAAGCTTGCCGAGAAGCAAAGTGATTGGCTCTTAGGAGTCACCCGGCATTCTGGGCTCTGCCATCCTCTAAGTTGAGAAACCAAGGGGAACTCCACCATGAAGTTCCTTATTGTTCTACAGGTCATAACTAATTATTCAATATTATTAACAGTAATTATCCCCTTTCTAATGAGCAGTACCCTTTCAAAAAGCAACCATTTGTATTTACCTGTCTGATTTTTATTTATGTATGCTCAAAGAAACCCTACAATAGAAATGCAGTCATTATAAAGATAAAATATCAGGGGAAAAATAATCTTCTATAGTCCATTTGATAAAAGGCCTTGATCATTTATTCATTCATTTAAACATTCACTTTCTTACTCAGTGGGCAATGCCAGACAAATGTTTCCAACTTTGTGGAACTTAATAATTTTATACAGCAACTGAAAGGGTAACAAAATAGTATATGACCTACAAAGGGACACAGATATGGTGATGTTTTTAACAAAGAAACCCCTCCCTCCAAGTTCGACAGGTACTATTTTCTGAAAAGTAACATCAAAGATGAGACCCAAGAATAAGGGAACATTTTCTCTGTGAAATAGGGGAGGAGGGACCAGCGTTCTCTGGACTCTAAAATAAGGAATATAAGGACCCCAGGTGGAGGAAGTCTGCTGAGCAGAGGTGACTTCAGTGTGTGTTGAGAGGAGCATCTAGAGCTGATTCTCTGAGGTCTGGAGGCTGAGTTCCAGACTTGAGATCTTTTTCCATTGTGATTAAGAAGCTGTTGAAAAATGTTAGTCTTCGAAGAGGCAAAAGAGAGTTTGCATTTCAAAAGTGAAGTCTGCTTATTCTCTGGGGGATAAATTGTGGGAGCAAGAATAGAAGCCATCAGGAGGCCATGACAGCTGCAAGATAAAAGATGATGAGACCGTGGGTGAATTGCATGAGGTAAATGCCATGAAGATGGAGCTGGAACAGTTTGGAGGCACAAGCGGCATGAGTCGTAGGTATAAATAGATATACAACCCACTGTTGTCTGCACCCAACAAGTGTGTCTGTTTCCAAGCTGTTCCGTCTGCTTTCTTCCCTTGTTTCTTTGAAATACAGTGTTGGTACCACATGGTCTTGCCTCCGTATTACAATGGTGACTGCTAAAGTTTTCACTGGACTAGAGGGCTTATCAGAAAATCCCTGTTCCTGTAGAGCAGTGATTCTCTATCTTCGCAATGCTGTGGCCCTTTAATACAGTTCCTAATGTTGTGGTGACCCAGAACCATAAAATATTGTTGCTACTTCATAACTGTAATATTGCTACTGGAATGAATCATAATGTAAACATCTGGTGTGCAGGGTATCTGATATCTGGCCCACTTGGAGATCTCAAGTCACTGGCTGAGAACCTGTGGAGTCTGCTCTCTGTTGGAAGGAGCCTGATTCCTGAGTGCTGTATCTTATCATTGGTATGTTAGGGTGTGGCAAGGACTGAACAGGCATATTGGCCTGAGAGATTGTATAGGCACTTCAAATGCTGCTGCTCTCTCTTGGTCACACAACACAGAGTTTGTGTTACCTGATATTCAGTGACTACTGCCTGATACTGATTTTTGTTTGAAGTAAGAGTAAGAATGTTTGTGACACATAGACAGATGCTGTACTTTGGAGGAGCTTAGGAATTTTTAACCCAACAGCATTAAAGCAAGTTGAGCTTAGAACAAGGAACCAGTGTGTGTTTGATGTGTGTTCTCTGTGGCTTACTGACTTTTTAAATCTCATCAGTCATGGGCACTGTTTAAAAGTCTCTCAGTTCAAGTAGTACTGATTTCAGTACTTTATGTCCTAGTGTAGTTTCCTTGCATTTGTTAGTTCTGTGACTGCCAATGAGACTATCGTCTGTGTGTATGTAAAACTCTGTGTGTGTGTGTGTGTGTGTGTGTGTGTGTGTGTGTGTGTGTGTGTGTCATTCTTGGGCATCATTCTTCAGGGGCTGTTCATCTTGTTATTTGAGATTGGGTGAAAGAGAGGGTCTCTTACTGGTACCTGAGCTAGACTGGTTGGCCATTAAGCCACCAGCCTCCCCAGTTCTGGAATTACATTTGCAGGCCACCATGCCTACCCTTTTAAATAGATCTTGGGACTGAATTCAAGTATTCCATCTTATGTAGCAACTATTTTGCCAACTGAGCCACAGGTCTAGCCAAATACTATACTTTTTAATGAGGGGGAAGTTTACTTTATGCCTTCATATCTCCCTGTGGCATTTTCACTTTTTCTTGGGGATTCGTTTTCTTACACTCAAACGCTTTTTTTTTTTTAATTTTTATTTTTTAGGTCTCTATTCTACATCAAACTTTGTATCTTTATATTTTTCTATTCTCCTCCATCAATTGTCTGTGCATCTGTTGCCTATTGACTAGCTTCTCCTGGTACCTCCCAGTGGTTAATTTCTGCACTGAAGCCTTGCCCCAGCTCTAGAAGATCAACACCCCTGCTTTTGTGGATCCTTGTAAGGATTTCACATCTTAACTGTCTCAGTGTGATACAGTTCTCAACATATGCATGTAATTTTGTGGCTCAGTGATCTAGAAATAAGGATAATGGAGAATATCAAATTGTCAATTGATGTAAAATTCACATTTTCACCTAGGTTAATGTTTGTGGTAGAAACTGCTGGCTGCTTCGCAAGTCCATTCTGGCCTCCTTAAATAATGTAGGCTCCTGAACATAAGACTCCTCCAATAAAAATTCGATTTGCTAGGCTTTTGAAAACAGATACATAGATATACATTCTTCTAAGAGGAGGACATGAGAGCGATGTCTAGGTCATGACATTCAAAAATGGTGAAATGATTGCTTTATCATTACTTGATGAGAAGGAAAGGCAACATTGAGAGCTGGAGCAATTTTTTTTTTTTTTCAGATTGTGACCTGGAAGCCATCTACTGAGCATGACAGCACACGAAGACCAGAACTAATTTGATTCCCAACTTGGAAGCAGGCCTATGTTATTCCCATCTAGATACCTCATGAATCCAGTTATTTTGTTTGGGATAGAATAGCTCAATGTTGCTTTGATGAATTTCTGGAGAGGCTCTTACTGTTCTTTGAGTTGTAATAACTATTTTCCCCACGATAATCTAGAGAGATTGATAATTCTCAGTCCACTTTTACATGTGATCATTCAAAACATCTAGTTAGTAGAAATGGAGCTTTATTTGTTTTTTGGTTTTTTTGTTTGTGGGGTGAGGTCCTGTGCTGGTTCAGACTGGTCTCAAAACTTGTGATCTAGTGTCAGAAGATCTTAATCTACTGATCCCCCTGCCTTTACCTCTTCAATGCTGAGATTACAGGTGTGCCACCTGATTTTAGTAACATATGGTGCTAGAGTTAAAACCCATAGCTTCTTGCATCATAGGCTAGTGCTCTACCAACTGAGCTATATGTACTCAATCAGTGCATCCTCTTTTATTCATTTACGTTGATGATTACATAATCTAGAGGGTTAGCATACTTTCTAAAATGTGTTCTCTTATATAAATGAATAAAATCTCATGTGTACTTATTTATCCAAAGTTCAAACTCATCATATGACTATTGTAAGCCACTAGTATTATTGTCTCAAACTACATAGAAGTTTTGTGGACATTCAGCATGTTCATCTAACACACTTTCATAATTCCTGTGTGGTTCATAAGTGGGTTATATACATGCATTAATTTTCTGCAACAACCTAGGTTGTCCCATAAGAGATCTTGTTAGCTTGTGGCTCATACAAGCTACCATTTATATATCTCTCTTAGTGAAAAAGGAAACAGGAGACTACCCATGTATCCAGGGGAATCCTTGCTATTCTAGCCTCTCTAGGAAAGTAGTAAGATAAATTTTTTTTTTCCAGTAAAAGGCCAGAAAGTGAATGTTCTAGGTCTGAGGATCATATGGTCTTTTGATTTGCAATTCATTTACTCAACTCAATGCTATTGTCATAATACAAAAGGTTTCATACATAGTGACAGTATATGGGTAACTATGTTTTTTTATTAAGCCTCTATTTGAAAATATGAGTAGCTGGCTGGTTTGGCATGTTGGCTTAGATTACTGGCTTTTGCTCTAGAGTGTTGTTCTATGTAGTTAAAGCTGACTATCTACCCCAAGTGAAGGAAGCACCTCTGAAAGGAAGAAAGAGAATCTAGGTGCCAGGGTAGTACTGATTAAAGATGAGGAATATTATAATCCTCAGGCTTCATTGGTAAGATCTTAATTATATTAAATAAAAGATACAGAAACATAGTCTTGTGCTAGGAACCCTGGATCTTTCTAAAATATGAAGGATAGAGGCCTGGTTTAAATTTCAAAAAGAAGTAAAGAGGTTAGAACTAAACCATGTGCTAAAGTACATTTGGCCTCGAACATCTTGTAGTTGGCCAAGTGTTGAGTCAACTAACCAAGTATCTGTCACAATGCATAACTAATCACACTATTATACATATATACCTCTAAGAATCAAAGTCAAGACCTTGACTTATATTTGTAGAGTGGAATAGAAAAATCAAAGTAGAGTGAACAGGTCTCTGAAGGTTAGATGGGCATTCCTCAAGCAAACACAAGGTAGAAAGCAATTCCTCACAGAGAGAACTATAGAATTGCCTCAAGATAGACAAGTTGAGCTACCAGACCACTACAAAAGACTGGTGGCCAAAAGCTTGTTTGCTATCCTGCTGATAAAGGCTGGTATAAGTGTTCTGGTTTGTTTTCTATTTCTCTGAGTAAAACACCATTACCAAAAGCAGCTTGAGGAGCAAAGGGTTCACTTTACTTACAAGTCACATGCTATCATCAAGAGTAGATAAAGCAGGAGCTTGAGGCAGGAGATAGAATCAGAGACAATAGGGGAAATCTATGATTGGCTTGCTTCCAGGAAAGGGCCAGTTACCCTTCTCTTATAGGCCAGGCACACTTGCCAAGGTGTGCCACCACTCACAACAATGTGCCCTCCTATGTCAATTAGCAACCAAGAAAATATCCCAGAGACATTCCCACAGACCAGTCAGATGGAAGAAATTCTCCAGTTGTAATTCCCTCTTTCAGCCATGTCAAATTGACAACCAATATTGGCGATTACACAAAACTCTGCAAAAGCTCAACGTTCCTGAAGCTAACAGAATATCTACCATATAGAGCAAAACCAGTCCCTACTGAGGAAAGAGGCTTTGAGCCCTCCCTGGACCATAAAGACTTTTCATATGAATTATATCAATAATGTTTTTCCTCATTTCATTATTCAAAATAAGTCTCCTTGGGTACAGCTTCACTCAAGAAGGTAAGAAAATGTGAACTTAACAAGTATCTCAGGGAGATGAAGAGAATGATTGTGAAGCCTGATGTCAACCACAGTTATTAAAAACTCCAATAAGTGCACAGGAGAATCCAGAAGCTTCTAGAAAGTGAATAGCAGAGAAGTTGTGTTGCACCCCCAAGCTAGCAAATGGATTTAAAGAGGCAGCATTCACTTGAATGGCAGTGGTTATAATAGTTGGGAGAATGAACTACAACAGGGAGAGATGGGAAATAGGGAAACATGTGAAATGTAGTATACAGAAGCCATATACAACACACACACACACACACACACACACACACACACACACACACACACACCAAAATAAAATGAAAACAACAACAAAATCATCTTTTTCTTCTCCAGAGGCTGAATGGGAATTTCTGTGGTTTTTTTTATTTTATTATTTTTTTTTATTATTATGTGTTTTAATTTCATACATCAGCCATGGGTTCCCCTGTCCTCCCCACTCCCGCCTCCACACCCACCTTCCCCCCACCTCCTCCCCTCCATTCCCATGTCCTCCAGGACCAAGACACCCCTGGGGATTCATTTAAACCTGGTGGATTCAGTACAGGCAGGTCCTGTCCCCTCCTTCCAGACTGAGCAAAGTGTCCCTGTGTAAGCCCAAGGTTCCAAACAGCCAGCTCATGCACTAAGGACAGGTCCTGGTCCCACAGACTGGGTGCCTCCCAAACAGATCAAGCTATTCAATTGTCTCACTTATCCAGAGGGCCTGATCTAGCTGGGGGCAATTTCTGGTTTTAAAATAAGGGAATATAAAGAGAATGCAAGAAAATCAAGAATATAACACAGATCTACAAATTTGTGATAAACTGAAAGAGGTCCAAAAACACATTTGCATAAAATATGGATAGCACTGGAGAGATGGCTCAGGAGTTGTATTTGCTGCTATTCTGAAGGGCCTGAGTTAGGTCCTCAGCACTGTATCATGTAGCACACAACCATCTGTGACTCCAGCTCGAAGCAATCCAACACCTTTGACTTCCAAAGGCACTTGCACAAATACACACACACACACACACACACACACACACACACCTACATATACACGGTTAAAAATAATAATAATACATCTTTTAAAAACTGATGAAGTATGAATAAGATTTTTAATTATATTAGGTCAGCTTCCTGTTTCTGATATTACATGACAGTTACATGACATATAACTTCTACAAAAGTCTATGATTTTGAAGGAAAACTTGGAAAAGTCAATGGTTCTAACGTTTTAAAGTATTAGTCATTTGTATTGGCAGTCTTTGTAACTTTACTCCACTTTACAGATATCAGCCTGCAGTGGTGATATTGTGTTCCCCAAAATATTGTGCACCCTAATAAACTGATCTGGGATCAGAGAACAGAACAGCAACTAGATACAGAGGCCAGAAAATGGTGGCACTCACACCTTTAATCCTAGCCTTCTGGAGGCAGAGATCCATCCAAATCTCTGAGTTCAAGGCCACACTGGAAACAGCCAGACATGATGACACACGCCTTTTATCCAGGAAGTGATGGCAGAAAGCAGAAAGGTATTTAAGGCGTGAGGACCAAGAACTAGTCTGGTTAAGCTTTCAGGCTTTCAAGAAGCAGTTTAGCTGCGATCCATTTGGATAAGGACTCTGAGGCTTCCAGTCTGAGAAAACAGGATCAGCTGAGGAATTGGCAAGGTGAGGTAGCTGTGGCTTGTTCTGCTTCTCTGATCTTCCAGCATTGACCCCAGTACCTGGCTCCAAGTTTTTTTTTTTTTTTTTTATTAATAAGACTTTTTAAGATTTGTGTTACAGCCCACCTTTCTCACAATGCCAAGATTCTAAGTAGGTGGTAATTGTTAATATCTTCATGTGTATAAAGAAGTGTTCTGTTAGCTCAGTAAATGCCATGCACGTAAGATGAAAAATATACCTGAAATATTATATAAGAGGAGCTTTTCAACCCTAGTGCCTTTTTGCATACTTTAAAATAGGATATTATTTGGGAAAATGATGAATCTCAGATATTTGCATTCACAAAGCAGTGGACATAGACACATATCATGGTCTCTTGAAGACGAGTTGGGTATGTTTCTTAGTCAAGCACAGTAACACTATTCTACAGCCCAGGTAAAGAAGGCCCAAGGTTTATTCCCATTCTTCTTAAATCAAAGTATGGAAAATCTGTAGGTCTTAAAATTGTTTTAAAAAGAAATATATTTTAATGTTAAAGATATACCTCAGTGGTTGAGAACCTACCTGACATGCAGAAGAACCTGTCATGTACACACACACACACACACACACACACACACACACACACACACATGCACACGCACATGCACATGCACACGCACACATACACACAAAGAGAGAGAGAGAAAAAAAAAGAGAGGAGAGATAGAGCAAATGGTTACTGCCAATCTATAATAATAAATTGGAATTAACAGCAATTTCTTTTCCCTTTTAAAAATTTAATATTTGATCCACTATCACTTTTGTTTTATATTCTGATTTTAAAACATATTTCAACATTTGTCTTGGTTCTTGATACCATGGGTGTCTCATTAAAATTTCTGGTTAAAGCAAGGGTCTCACCTTCCATATCCTGAATATGAGGATAAATGGCTCCACATGGCTTAATAATGAAGAAAACCTGCTTATAGGTGAGCCACAATTATTGCAATAAATGAAGATGTACTTCTGGAAGTGTGCCTGACTCCATACCTCAACATCAAAATGGTCCTTTGTGTTATCTAAAAAGAGAAAAAAAGTTATTGCCTGGTAAAAATCTGCTTTTTCCTAGGAATGGAAAGATGTTTTTATCTTGAGTATTATATATATATCAGCTGGCTTGACTTAAAGCTTCCTTTAGGAAATGAGTGTGTACCTCCTGTGTACACTGGAATGCTAATTTTTAAATACTTCCAAAATAATTTGGTTTTGACCTTACTTTGTGAAATCCTGGCTTTTTAATTAATTTCTTTTCTTTACTTTTTAAGCTAGTGAACACCTGCTACTTTCTCTAGAGATGAGCATCTAAGCTGGTCATCAGGCTTCAGATTTACTACAGGTTTTCCAGTGTTAATCTAAAGTTAATGAGTTAGTAAAGTTCAAAATACAACTCCATATGATTACCCACAGCTAGACAAAAAAGTTTCTGTTTTTATAAATTAATAATTTGAAGTTATATTGTATATATAGCTGAAGTTGGTCTGAAAGAGAAGATATTCTCAAATTCTTTTCCACATTTTTCAATTTTTTCTTTTAAATTGAAGATGGAAATTGATTAAAGGTTGTATTAATTTACAAAGCCCTTATAGGAAAGAATTACGAAAAGTTCTTGGAATATATATCAGATTATGGTCCTATGTCAAATTCCAGATTATTATATCATTCTTTTCCAAATATCCTAGGGTCCATTGTAGTTATTTGCTGTGGAATGTCATTCTATATGCTGTGAATGTATGTTGTTCTGATTGGTTGATAAATAAAGTACTGATTGGCCAGTACCCAGGCAGGAAGTAAAGGTGGGACAAACAGACTAGGAAAATTCTAGGAAGAGGAAGGCTGAGTCAGGAGTTGCCAGCTAGACACAGAGAAAGCAAGATGACAAAGCAGAACTGAGAAAAGGTACCAAGACATGTAGCTAAACATAAATAAGAATCATGGGTTAAATTAAGTGTAAGAGCTAGTCAGTAATAACCCTAAGCTAATGGCTGAGCAGTTCCAAATAATATTAAGCCTCTACATGATTATTTTATGAAAGGCTGCAAGACTGTGGGTGAGGGATTTGTCCTAACTGCAGTGCAGATGGGACACAGGAAAACTTTCAGTTACAGTTATTGTTTTTAAAAAATTTATTTTTGATTTGCATTTGTATGTTTGTCTGTTTGGGGATATGTATGAGATATGATATTGTACTGTATTGAACCAAAACAGTTAAAAATTGATTTTGAAAATTAAAACTCAAAACACAATTTAGAAAGCTCTTAGAATTAAAATAGTCAAGTTGGAGAAAAGGATACAAAAATGTAATTCAAATACATTTTAGGAAACTGTGAACAGTTCTGCATAGCAGAACATTCACTTGTACGACTTTATCCCTTGTACAAAAGCTCAGATTAAAATTACCTTAGGTTCAGTAAAATTGGAAAAATAAATTTCTTTCTTGAACAAAATGGCTGAATTACACATTTGATTTCATTTTTTTTTTTTAAGAGAATTACAAAGTTACTTGTCTACTACAATTTCCATTTGGGTCTATACAAAGACTTATCCATAGATAGAAACACTGAAGTCACCTTCAGAACAACAAGTTTACTAAAGTAACAGATTCAATTTCAAAGTGGTTAAACTCAAGTATAACTACATCCATTTCAAAATATATATAAAAAAGATCCCCCTGTGGTGGGATTGTGTTCTCCAAAATATTATTCACCCTAATAAACTTACCTGGGGTCAAAGAACAGAACAGCCACTAGATACAGAGGCTAGAAAATGGTGGCACTCACACCTTTAATCCTAGCATTCCAGAGGCTGAAATCCCTCTGGATCTCTGTGAATTCAAGACCACATTGGAAACAGCCAGGCATGGTGACACATGCCTTTATTCCCTGAAAGCGAGCCTTTAATCCCAGGAAGTGAGGGCAGAAATTAGAAAGGTACATAAGGCGTGAAAACCAGGAAAAATCAGGCTTTTGAGAAGCAGTTACAGCTTTGATTCATATGGCCAAGGACACAGAGGCTTCCAGTCTGAGAAAACAGGATCAGCTGAGGTATTGGCAAGGTAAGGTAGCTATGGCTTGTTCTGCTTCTCTGATCTTCCAGTGTTCAGCTCAATACCTGGCTCCAGGTTTGTATTTATTAATAAGAACTGTTAAGATTCTTACTACATCTGGCACCCAACATTTGTGGTATGAATTCTCAAAAAAAAAACTACTTGCCTGTGGCCTTGCAGGCCCCAACTCTTAGCTGGTTGTGGTGGTACATGCCAGTAGGATTTACTGAAGGAGGCAGAGGCAGGAGGATCCTGAGTTTGAGGCCAACCTAGGAGAAGCTTCAGCCAGGGCCGAGCCACAAATAGTGGTTGGACCATGGAGGCAGTGGCTGCTACTCTGAGTTGCTGGCTTCTTCTCATCGTGTTGGTGACTGCGGTGATGCTGCTACCTGGGAAAAAGGGTTTACTGCTGCTTGTTCAGAGAAAAATTGCCACGACCATCATGTTACTAGAAAACATCGGCAAAGGTCAGTTTGGAAAAGTTTGGCAAGACAAATGGTGGAGAGAAATTTTTGTGAAGACATTCTCTTCTATGCAAGAACATTCAGGGTCCTGAGAGACAGACATTTATCAGACTGTGATTGCTCCAAACCACAGAGGAGGCAAGAAAAAAGAAGTCTACAAGAACAGTGACTTTGAAATCTTCAAAAGGATGATGGAACCCCACAATGATGATTGACTCCACAAGGACTATGGTAAAGCCATTAAACTGATTAACACCACCAAAAGATTGGCTTTGGACTACAAACTACTCAGGACAAATTTGAGATGGTTAGCTGAAGTAATCCAGCCTGACAGACCACTTGAAGAAGGACTAGAAAGAAGCCCTACATTTTGCAATTATGCAGAGACTGGACAAATGATACAGCTAAATCTCTCAGGACTTGATAATTAACCCCAAAATTTTCTTTTCAGGATTCCCTAAAGATGCCTTCACCCCCAGAAAGCAGGAAGTATTTTTAGGAAAATGACGCCCACATTCCCAAGAGGTGGGATGGTAGGTTTTGGTCATTTCATGAGTTTTGGATATTGTCATTGTTTACAATGGTTGGTTACAAGTTGTTAATTGTTAATGGTCAGGAAAAAAGCTGAACATTGAGATTAGATTCAGAGTTTTTTTTTTTAAAAAGAAAAAGAAAGAAGAGAATATAGATATGAGGTAAATCACTGATGCTACTCTGAGAAAAAAGATAAAGAAATATTAAGATAATGGGTAGATCACTGAATCTACTCTAAAAAGAAAAAGAGGAAGATATAAAAATGACAAAAGGTAGATTGTTGAATCTATTATGAAAAGAAAAAAGAGAGAATATAGATATGATCAGATAAAAAGGTCAATTACTGAATCTACTTTTTAAAAGGAACTACTTGTTTTACATAGGATAAGTAATGAATTTTTTTTTTGTCTGAGTTTATCAAATATTACTGGACTGGACATTGTTTTTTATATATATATATATATATATAAATAACAGAGTTTTTTGTCTGAATCTGTCAAATATTAATGGACTAGACATTGTTAACTCTTGACTGTATATATTGTATATACTTATTGGGTAGTTTCTCTTGTATTAGTTATAAGCTTTTTAAAATTTTAGACAAAAAGGGGAAATGTAGTGGTATTGTGTTCCCCAAAATATTATTCACCCTAATAAACTTACCTGAGGTCAAAGAACAGAACAGCCACTAGATACAGAGGCTAGAAAATGATGGCACTCACACTTTTAATCCTAGCATCCCAGAGGCTGAAATCCCTCTAGATCTCTGTGAGTTCAAGACTACATTGGAAACAGCCAGGCATGGTGACACATGCCTTTATTCCCAGAAAGTGAGCCTTTAATCCCAGGAAGTGAGGGCAGAAATTAGAAAGGTACATAAGGTGTGAAAACCAGAAACTAGAAGCTTTTGGCTGGTTAAGCTTTTAGGCGTTTAGCAACAGTTCAGCTGAAACCCATTCAGATGGAGACACAGAGGCTTCCAGTCTGAGGAAAACAGAGTCATCTGAGGAATTGTCGAGGTGAGGAAGCTGTGGCTTGTTCTGCTTCTCTGATCTTCCAGCATTCACTCCACTACCTGGCTCCAGGTTTGGTTTTATTGATAAGACCTTTTAAGATTCATGGTACATCATCCTATGCATTTTCCTTAATAGTCTGCAATGACTGAAATGTTTAAAAAAAAAAAAAAAAAAAAAAAAAAAAAACAAAACAGGAAATAATATCCTAAGTAATGATTTTTGATCCCATTAAAAGCAACTCTTTGCTTCAATTTTGAACATTCTGATATCAATTTTGAAATATATTACCATCTCTAAAGTTATTTCTATGTTTTTAAAATTATACTAAGACAAAAGAAAAATACCATTATTACAGTGTCACCTCTGGTGACATTATGTTGGTTCCTTCCCTTGAAATATATGAACATTGTAAACTACATTTAAATATTCAGAATTTTGAGTGGTTGCTCTTGTTAGAGACTCACACTCCCCATTCCTCTGTGCTTCCAGCAGCACACTGTGGAGGTTTACTTAAGGTTCAAGGGATCCCATACCCACATGAGGGCTTTGACACAGTTACATCGTAATGAAAATATTTGTGTCTCCCTCAGCTCTTACAAACTCCCCTGGGTTTTCTTGAATAGAGCATGACTCTTGGACTTGTCACTGCGAAGTGCACTGATCTCCTGACAGGGTGGGTGCACTCATTACATTCAGTGTGGTTCTTCTGTTTTATAGTGTTGCTAATCTAGATTTAAATTGAACTTGTCATGCTGGAGTGCATGTGACCTGCTGGTGAATCCCTTCTGTTCTTGTTGCTATAGTGACCAGCAGAAATCCAAGGTATCTTCGTTTCAATGGGCAGGCCTTTCTGGGCTCCCTTTAAGCAGTAGTTTTCTTCAGTTGTTACCTTTGAAGGTTCTTATAATAAAGAATGGTCATCCCATTTTGAAGGTTCAGCTTTTATTCTCAGAACTTTAAAAGAAAGCCACCATATTTGTGCTGAATTCCAAAGTAATTTCCAGAATTTACAGGTCACAGAAAAGATTATATTGTGAATTTCAAAGTTATTATCATGTTAATAAAGCATTGTGAATTTGCACAATCTTCAGTCTCCATTTCTTTGTGTGTGTTTAAAGCAGTAGTTATCCACTGGGAACAGATGTGTACCTCAGGGGTTGTTTTGCAAGGTCTGATTTGTGTTTGATTGTCAGAATAAGGACTTCTACAAGCATGTAGTAGGTAGAATCCAGGGAGGCTGCTAAACATAGTGTAAGGAATAATGAATATCTGACTCAGTGTTAACAGGGCTGAGCTTGTGAAGTCCCACTTGAGAACTGCAGCTCATGGTTATAAATAATATTACACTATGAATCTTTCAGCCTGCCAAGATCACCAGTTTGAGTAAGGCTGGTTTTCTAATGATCAGTGTAAGGAGGAAAAGAGAGAGATAAGATGTTTAGATGTCTGGATGTCAATTAATTACTGAAAGAAATGGTTTCCTCATGAAAATGTTCATGTAGTTCTAAATAGTTCTTTCATCCATCCTGTTTTTATTATCTACTCATATGAATATTTATCTAGTTCACTTGTCTTTAGCAAAATGAGATACACAAGACAGCAAAGAAAACATCACTTTGAAGCATGTGATTGCTTTCTTGGGGTTGACCCTGGATCCCATGGACCTGGCATGTATGTGGATAATAAACACAAAGGATCTGTTGAGCTTGCTAATCCATTTTTCTGGATGTTTTACATTTTGGAAAAAAAAAGAGTATTTCTTCATAGAAAGTTGAGTGTCCATGCTTGAATTACTTAACCCTAACATTTGTCATCTTCATATCAATGATACATACAGAATATATCCAATGCATTATCACAGGGCCATACTCCAAAGAGATATTTCTCAATCAAGAAAATTTACAGTGATATGTGAATGCAGTATACCATTCATGACCATAGTGCCCCTGATTTTTCTGATGTTTCCTCTTTTTGGATTATGTTGCCTCGGGTGTATTCATGGTGTCAAATACCATATACATTGGCTTATTTGGAGTGAAAATAGCATAATATATGTGTGCTTAGAGCCCTTGCTAGGGCATAAAACAAAGGTGAATAGAACAAGCCCATTGGCCTTGGACCTCTTGAATGAAATTGCATATCAATATTAAAAGCACATGTGGTAGGATTCCATATAGAATAGTATTTTTGTCTCTCTGGTACTCTATTCCCTTCAAAAAAATGTCATCCTCAATTCTTCTTAGTTTATGTCCTATAACTCAGATTAACCCTCTCTGAGCACAAGTTGTGAGTGCCAAGATGAGATCTTGATAGAAGTATCTTAGCCAAGTGTAACGTGAATTGCTAAACAGCCTTACAAATATATTAAAAAAAAAAAAAAAAACAAGCAAGTTTCAAGGCAGCTACCTAGTGTGGTAGCAGTCTGAGATGGGGGTCTAGAGAGAGCCCACAGCCCACCAGGAGAGAAGAAGCCAAAGAGCCAGCCATCTGCAGGGGAGGATGTACAAAGGTGGCTAATTCTGGCATTTTGGGAGCCCGGGCCTGGGGAGTTTGCTGCAGAGAGGCTGCAACAGAAACTTAGTCAGTGGGTTAGGGACTCCTGGCCCAGGCGGGGTAGAGATTCTGGCCAAATGTAGCCCTAGCCTGAGCCTCAAGCAAGTAGCTTTTTTGTGAATTTGTGTCACAAATATGGAGTTGCCAGATGTAACATGAATTGCTAAATAGTCTTATTTAAAAGAAGAAGAAGAAGAAGAAGAAGAAGAAGGAGGAGGAGGAGGAGGAGGAGGAGGAGGAGGAGGAGAAGGAAGAAGAAGAAGAAGAAGAAGAAGAAGAAGAAGAAGAAGAAGAAGAAGAAGAAGAAGAAGAAGAAGAAGAAGAAGGAAAAGGAAAAGAAAAAAGAGAAGCAGAACAAGCCACAGCCAACCTCACTTCACCAACTCCTCAGCCAATCCTGTAGATGTATCCTGCTTGTTAAATAAGAAACACAGAGCCAGTTGCAGAGTTAAAAACCACGAGGTCAGAGCCAAAGCAGAAAACCTTACCCTTCACTGCTTCTGCGGTTCCTCCTCTCCGCAAGAGACCTACTTCTATGCGTCCTGTCTATTTAAAGACTTTCTGTTCTCCTCCCTCATTGGTTGTAACCCAGCCACATGACCTCCTCGTCACTGCCTGTTTGTACAGACCTCCAGGTCTTCTATGGTTGGTATTGAAATTAAAGGCGTGTGTCTGCTATGCTGGCTGTGTCCTTGAACACACAGAGATCCGCCTAGCTCTGCCTCCCAAGTGCTGGGATTAAGGGCGTGCCCCACTACTGCTCGGCTTCTGCTCTGGCTTGCTCTGACCTCAAGGCAACTTTATTGACATACAAATAAAATCACATTTCAATACAAATAAAATATCACTATACAATCCTGTTTCCAGGAATCTTCAGACTGAAAGCCTCTGAGTCCTCATCCCTGAGGGTCTCAATTCAACTGCTGCTTAGTTCCTGTCTCCTCACACCTTATATACTGTTCTCCACCAAGCCATGTCACTTCCTGGGATTAAAGGTGTGTGTGATTTCTAAGCAAAGGCATGATATCTCAAGTGCTTAGGTTAAAGGTGTGTGCCACCACACCTGACTCTGTTCCCAGGGTGACCTTGAATTTAGAGATCCAGATTTCTGCCTCCCAAGTGATAGGATTAAGGTTGTGTGCCACCATTGTCAGGCCTCTATGTTCAATCTAGTGGCTGGCTCTATCCTCTGATCTCCAGATAAATTTATTAGGGTACACAATATATTTCCACAGCCATGGAACATAAGCCATTGATCATCAACTGGTAGGTAATTGGATTTTTAGCAAGAAGTTACTGTATACCATCACCCATCATGTGTTGCAAACTTAACTAAAAGGTAAGGGAGCATGGAGTGCAAACAGGACCCAGTGACAGGGGAATACCAACTCCAATCATTTGAATCCACCAGATCATAAAGCTGGATAGCTACTCCTGCATATTTTAATGATTTTCACCAATGAATCTACCTTTGTTTCTGTTTAAGCTCTTTTGATATTGTTTTCTGCTACTCAAAGCCAAGACTATTGAAAAATGTTGTAAAGGAAAAAAAATCCCAGAAATGTGAAGTAGGTAACAAAGAAGAAAAATTGCAAATCTTAGAATATGATGTGCTTAGTCTTCTTTTATCCTTTCTATTGAAAATAGATGTTTTCCTCACATAATACACCCCATTACAGTCTCCTGTCCTGCCACTCCACCCAATTTCTCTCTCCCTCCCCTCCCAGACAGATCCACCCCATTCCGTCTCTCCATAGACAAGTGCTTATTCTTTTCATCCTTCCTTTAATATATAAACTTAATTTTAAAAAGATGTTTCAGTCAATTTAGCCAATTGTTTCCAGCCTGACATTTCTTATTTTCTCCTAATGGATGTGTTACATTTTGGAAGATTGACTCTGGTTTCATGGGGAGCTGATTTTCTTTCTTCTTATTATCATAGAAAACCCTTCCAATGAAGGAAGGAACATTTTCTTCCCCTGCTTTCCATTGTGGCGTACAGATGACTGACGTACCAAACATCGACTGTGAGACCAGTCAATCTTGTTGATTCAACAAAAGTTATCACCTGCCATTAACGTCTTTTCAGTTCCTGAGGCTAACTGGCAGAACACATGTAATAATCATACCTGAAAATGTTGAGCAGAGTCAAGATTCTTCATCTTCCTTGTGGAGGAATGATGTGAGAAATAAGAGAGAGAAAATCATTCCATTTTAAGCACAACCTTGAATTATAAACAGTATTTAAAAACAAAGATCATTTAAATACATTTCTGGTGGGGAGATGCAGAAGCATTCCTGGATTTATCTGACCTGTGCTCTACAACAGTTCTATTGCAAACTGAAATCAATATCAATAGAAGTTGGGAAAATTGAGCATTAACTATTCACTAGGATACATTGAGATTTTTAATATGTTTGTTGTGAGCAAAGACCAAACTGTGGCTAATAAATGAAGGTTTAGAGCAATTTTCTCTTGAATTCAGATGTCCTTATTATCATTAAGCCTCTGCTCTTCAAACTCGGCTGTATATTGTAATCACTTGGGATATATTTTTTTTAAGGTATAAATACTTTAAAATGCACTGTGAGGTATGTCCTTCATCAGTTATTTTTAAAAACTTCTCTAAGTTATTTTAAGGTGCAGTTGGCATATTATTGATGCAAGTTGCTACATATGTGGTTTTCACGTATGCACAATCACCTGGCAATATTAAGATTAGATATAATTCATAAGGCCTTCTGTGGAGTTGAGATTCTGTCTTCAAGTGTGAGGACTGTACTGAGAGAGTAGCAGGAATGGAAAATTTCTGTTGGGTTTCTGCAATGAATGTGCACAGGGACATTTCTGGGGGTCTATCCTTTTGCTATCCTGAATTGAGATTAGAATCTCTAGTAACATAGGCATTGTGGTATTGGATTTTACTGTACTGTAGGTCTGTGGGGTTATGAATCCTACTAATGGTACCACTTTTTCTAAGGTTAGGACAAGTGGTTGCTTCTGCACCATATCTCATGGCCTCTTATTCTGTTCAAGTAGATAAGGATTGGGTAAATGTTTAATGTTCAAATAGATAAGGGTTAGGCAAAGGATTGGGCCTAGCTTCCACACCTCCACTCTCTCATTCAGAACTATCTCTTGATCTGGTGGCCACCATCTCATTGTGGCATGCCTCTCTCTGCATCTATGTCTTTATTTTAAAGTAAAATGAGTTTTGAATAGGTAAATTTTAAGGTTATATGCCATCTAGGTAATCCAGAGCAAAAGCTTCTTCCTTCCTCAGTGTGGCTGTGCTTAGAGATAATTCAAAAGTATTCTGGTTTCAGGTTTAGAAGTAAAAAAGAACTGTTCCCTTTACCTAGTATCTGGTGTTCTACTGATATTTACAATATCCAAAAACACCATCTTTTTCTGAACTGAGAGGTGGAGCTATCTTCAACAAAGACCTCAATTTTCCTCTCAAAAAACCTGATGCAAGTTCTGTTTGGCCTACTTAAAGATTAGGCGACAGAAAGTAACAACGTGCACACGATTTTCTTTTCCTGGCAGCATAATCAGCTTCAGGGAATTGGTTTCCTTGGGTAGACATTTTATAAGTTTAGACAGAGTGGTGAGCAGAGCCTTTTGTGGAGCCACCTTGGATAATAGAAGTTTGCACTAGAGATAAATGGAATGTATCTTTGGTCAAATGCAGCAGCTGAATTAAGAGCACAAGCTGGGGATAGCAGAGAATCCTGTGGTAGCTGTGTTAAAAAGAGGGGACAAAGAGAGGGTTTCTTTCGGGCAGGTGGAGATAAGCTATCTGAAGAACACTTAATTCCATATATTATATGAGATTAGAACTAGCGATTGTTTCCCTCTCTTTTCAAAACACCTGCCCCAATTACTCATTTCTCTTGGTTGTATTAGAATATTGAGGTATCTATTTTCTAATTCTAGTATGTAAATTAACCCATGATCATATTATATTCTGTATTTTGGGGGGACTTTTCCTACATGTGAAAGAGATGTTAATGGCCTTGTTAAGTTGGAAAATAATACACTTATAGCAGTCCATAAGATACTATGTTTTTCTCCTCAGATCTCATTTGTTCCCTTCCCTTCCATGCCTCACGATTCCTAGAACCTAAATTCACATTAACTTCTGAGCAATTTGTGCTTCAGCTGTTCCTTGCCTCTAGAACAATCTGCCCTGAAATATCTTCATGACTTGCTTCTCCATCTGCCTTCAGCCTTTGCATAAATACCTTCGTTTCTGCAGCTAGGTTGAAAGTGGTAAAGCTCCTTTGCAGATTGCCAACCAATTTGTCATGTTCTATTTTGCTTTCTTATAACACTTCTCCCAGTATACATCAATATTTATGTATTATTTTTGTCTCCTCCACTCCTCAAATGTAAGATCCATGAAGCAAGAAGTTTGTAACTTTTTTACTAATGAGTCTTCAGAAACTAGAACACAACAATTGGATGAAAAAAAGTTAATGTATAATTCCCATCCAAACTTCTAAGTTGTCCATAGGAAATTGGTATATATCAAATTCTTTGTACGCAGCTCATAAAGTTGTTTTGCATTAATGGCTAGTAAATTTAGGAGATTAGAAATATGTTAATTTCTCCCCAGTGATTCTCCCACCTCAGCTCTAATCTCTTTAAAGAATCTTAGTTTCTATAAGCTCATTCCAAAGTAATATACTTAAAATAAGAACTCTAAATGTGAGGCAATGGTGGCCTGGCTTTGTGTGGCACTATTACCTATGTCTGGCCCTCCTATCTTTCTGCTTCCACTGACTTCAAACTTTCCCAGAGGTCACAAGAGGTACATGGCTTCAACTAGGGTTGCGATTGCTTCAGATACAGACTCTTACTTTGTTAACTTCAATTTAATCATCATGTCTCTCTTCCAGTTGTTTTATGTCCACAGTTTCCTTCCTAAGTTCATAACTTTTGCTTAGAGTAGAAAAGATCAGAGGTTCTGGGTTAAGGAGATGGCTCAGTTGGTAAAACACATGTCACACAAGCCTAAAGACTTGAACTTGAATTTCTAGAGTCACATAAAGTGGGGTGCAATAGCATACCTCTGAATTGTTAGTGTTCCTGTGGCGACATAGGAGGTGGTGACAGAACTCCTGAGAGCTTGCAAGCCAGCTAACCTGGTATACACAGTGTCAGAAAAGCAGAGACCTTGTCTCCAACAAGGTGGAAAGTGAGGAATGACACCTAAGTTTGTCATGTGACCTCTATATGCACACTGTGGAATGCACATGTGGTCTCATTCGTTTGTATGAACACACCCCCACATGCAGCTCATAAAACATATAAACAATCCAAGGTTCAGTTCTGCCTTTGTTGTTTTACAGCTGTATAGCTGGACATGTTAGTTACTTGCTTTCAGCCTCATTCTTTATGTCTGTGGCATGGGATCATCATTTCAATTTTTTGTTGTGTGTAAGATGTTCCCTATTTCATGGGCATCAGTGACCTCATGGTAAATATTAAGTGAGTGATGCATAGGTAGCAGTGGATGTACCTACATGGTTATAGAAAGTTTCTTTCTCTTCTCATTAATTCTTGTATTAGCTTTGTTTTTTTAAGCAATTCTTACCTTTTAACTATTCTTCTGCAAACATCTTCTTTAATCATCTTAGCAAGCAATTATCATTTTCTCACTAGAAACTTTTTGCCTTGCCTAAGCAGCCTGCAATCTACTGCCACAGAGATAATTAAATGTTTCTCATGTGGAGATTGGCATGCTCATTATAAAACATAAATTTGACCCTAATACCTAACACTTGACATCATGAAGAATAGCATAAACTAATTTTTCTTCACAATAGCCCCTCTGGGACTTAAAATTAGTTTCCCTATCTACCTAGGTTTCATTGATCAGGATAACATCACAATAATAGTGATTGCTCAAAAATAACAGTAACTTCACCATGTTTGTATCTCTCTCACCACAATTATTTCTTCATGAAGATATATAGGTGGTACCATTTAAACAAGACACTTACATGGATAACAACATAAGGAATCAGGCTAACCAGGTTTGAATCTGAACTGTCACTTAGTTGTATATTTGAGATTGACTTTTTCTATATGTCTGTTTTTGTGTGTAAGCTCTATGAGTGTTAGTAGAAGATATACTCTGGGGATTGTCCAACAAATAAAGCTAAGAACATGTTTTGTTTACTTAGAGAAAGAACTGGTACCTGGTTTTGAAAGCATAAGTCAGTTGGTATTGAGAATCAACCTGCTGGGTCCAGCCTCCATGGTGCAGAACTATAGCAAAGTTTTCCTCTTGTTTTCTGGAAACAACATTTTACTTAGAAGGAACGAAATTTGTTTGGCTCCCTGGCACATGTTGCCTCACTCTTATTCCATTTGGAGCCAGCAGTAGAAGAAATAAGTAGCATGTTCTCTATGCAACATTAGAAATGCTAAAATCCTATCAGCCAAAAACAAACAAGCAAACAAATAAACAAAAACAAAGGAAAAAAGCAAAAAGTAAAAGGAATAGAAAAAATTTTTAAGGAAATGAATTATAAGATATTAAGTCTTAGTCTAAAACAACCATATTTTAAGAATTATATAGTTAAGTGGAATTATACATATTTATGAACTCATGTATTTCTTAACAGCATATACTTGTTCAGTGTGAACAAAATTCCAGGTACTGTGTTAGATGAAGTTGTCTCCCTTACACCTCTCATTGCTGTATTCTCAGTATTAGTTAAGGACAACAAAGAATTAAATTAATTTCATGTACAGGATTTAAGCTTTATAAATTTGATGGTTGAGGGGGGGAATTAGGAGAATGGCTCAGCAGTTAAGAGGACTTGTTCTAGCAGAAAAAAAATCAGGCTTAGTTCCTACATGATAGCTCAGACCCACCTTTTCCAGGGAGTTAAAAGCCCCTTTGTGGCTCTATCAGGAACTAGGCATACATGTGGTATATATACATACATGCAGGAAAAACACTTATTTACATAAGGTAAAAATAAATAAATCTTTAAACAAACAAACAAAATCATTTGAAAGCTTGATGATGAATAAAATAGAATATGATTTTGTTTTAACTTAGATTGTGCAATTTGAAATTGTATAATATAATAATATTGATGAAGTTTACCTGTATGTTTTTAAAGGAAATAATGATGACCTCAATTTTTAAAAATTCTCAGAATTTCAAATTATCTATGATGATACTTTGTGGTAATTTGTGTTGAGTTACGGTGATGCTAGGGCTCTAAGAGAACACCATTGCAAACAGAGAAACAGAAAATCCAATCAACTTTTGTTATTTTTCTTAGGAGAATACAAGTTTTAGAATGTGTAAGAACCTGTAAATGCATCATCTTCATAACACCAGGCACTCCCAATGCAATCACAGTGCCATTACCACCTCACAGTTCTTAAAATATAGAATATATGTCAGTGAAAAAAATGTCTTGCAGAGTATTGATGAGACATCAAAGAATGATTGAGAATGAAGACTCGAAGCCACAGCAATTGACAGCAAAGCAAAATAGCAATAATGTCAGCCATGTAGCAGCAAGAACTTGCCAACGTGTCTTAGAGCATCCAAACTGACAAGACCGATAGCGTTGTGTAGAAATTCAGTAAACCAAGAGAAATAAATCCTCAGATATATTCTCCCACTCCTACTAAGCTAGAACCACAGAAGGAGGTTAGAAACATGACGGCCACTTACAAACACTGGGTGAGATACTCGAGCAGGGGGGGGGGGTGGGGATATTTCTCTGTTCAACTGAGTATGTTGAAAGAAAACACACAGCTGGAAAAATATGGCAGAAGGAATGCATGAATACACTTTAAGATATAAATCAGGTACAACCAATTATGAAATAGTAAAAGAAGCTTAACAGAAGACCACAATTTCCACCCAGTGATTTCTTTTTTAAGTGTGATTTTATTTATTTTTTTTATTGAAAAGACATTCTTTTTTCATACAATACATCCTGACCACAGTTTCCCCTCCCTCCTGTCCTTCCAACTCCCTCCCACCCCACTCCTACCCCCTGTGCCTCAAGTCCATTCCCCCTTCAGATTCCAGTTTCTTTTCAGAAAAGAACAGGCTTCCAAGAGACAAGAGACATGATAAAACAAAATACGGTAAGACAAGGCAGAAGCCCTCATGCAGTCTGGACAAGGCAACTCAATAGAAGGAAAAGAGTCTCAAGAGCAGACAAAAGAGTCAGAAACACACCCACTCCCACTGTTAGAAGTCCCACAAAACACCAACCTGAAAAACCATAACATATACACACAGTGCTTGATGGGGACCCACACAGGCCCCATGCTTGCAGTTTTAGTCTCTGTGAGCCCATGCAAGCCCTGATTAGTGATTCCATGGGCAGTGCTCTTCTGGTGCCCTCCATCCCCCCTGACTCCTACAGTCTTTCTTTCCCCTCTTCCTAGCTCTGAAAGGAGGAACCCAAAGGAGACCTCCAATTTAGACTCTCTCTCCCCATGTCTTAGTTAGGATTTCTATTGCTGTTAAGAGACACCACAACCATGGCAACTCATACAAGAAAACATTTAAATGGTACTGTTGGAAGTTTCAGAGGTTTAGTCCATTATCATCATGATGAGAAGCATGGCAGCATGAGGCAGACATGGTGTTGGGGAGGAAGCTGAGAGTTCTATATCTTGATCTATAGGTAGCAGAAGCAGACTGCATTTCCTGCACTGGGTGTCATTTCAGCATATGAGATCTCAAAGCCCATCCCCCCAGTGACATGTTTTCCCAACAAGGCCACACCTATTCCATCAAAGCTGCACCTCCTAATAGTGCCACTCCATATGGGCCAAGCTTTCAAACACATCAATCTATGTTGGCCATTCCTATTCAATCCACCACACCCCATAATCTCTGGCTATGGATCTCTGCATGTGCTCCTACCTGCTGTCTGAGGAATCCTCTCCAATGACAACTGGACAAGGCACCAATCTATGAGTAGGGCAGAATGTCATTAGGAACAATAAGAATCATTTCATTGATTGTTGTTTTGTCAGTCATGTTTGGCTCTACCCTAAGTCTCTGGACTATCTAACCCCTTGTTTCTGATCATCCAGGCAGTGTAAGGCATGAGTTCCCTCTCGTGGCATGGGCTTCAAATTAGACTAGTCTTTGGTTGACCACTCCAACAAGTTTTGTACCAGCACATCTTGCAGGCAGGACAGTAGGTCAAGGATATTATGGCTGGGTGGGTGCCCAGTTTTCTCTCTCCATAGCCTGCAGAGTACCTTCCTGCACCAAAAAGTCTAGACTGTAGAGGTGAAGACTCCCTGCATGCACCAGCTCAGCCCCTCTACATTCAATGAGCTGTGCAGATGTTGTCCTCTGCAATGGGCCCCAAATGTCAATTTTCAGAGCATGATCCTCTGTCCTTGCAGATCACCTTGGGTTGTTTAGGATTCTCCAAAGGACTCCTTGGACCAACAACTCAACCAAATGCAACCCAGTCCCATCACTGAAACTCTTGCTTGGGTACATAAGATGGCCAGTTCAGACTTTATATCCTCCATTACTAGGAGTCCTCACTAGGGTCACCCTTATAAATTTCAGGAAGTTTCCACTGCACTAGGTTTCTATGGTGACTCCAAATGCCCCCTAATTCCAGCTGTTTCTCTCTGCACTCCCTCCCTTCATCTCCCCCAATCTGATCCCTCCCACTCTCATCCTCACCATCCCCCATTCCACCTGCAACACCTATGCTATAAGATTTCAAAAGAGAGGAAAAGTCTACAATTATAAACTGGTAAGGAGTTAAAGAGAAGAAATCCATCCTAAGCAGAAAATTTTACTTTTATGATAGAAATGTTGCATACTCTCCAATAGAGGACTTAGGTCTAGCCTTCTCTGCCCTAAGTATGAAAAATGTGCAGTAAACCTGAATTGCAATTTCTATTCTTGTAGTATGAAGTTCAGTGGTATAGTTTAAGCAACATAAAGTCTCTTGGTGGAAAGGGGTCTCCATTTTTGTTTGTTTGCTTTAATATTAACTAAATATGAATATATGGACAAAATTTAAGATTTAACTATTAGTTGATATATAAATATAAGAAATCTAGACAGACCTTCCCACTGTCTAAGAACAGAAAGTACATGGGCTCAGGAGATAAACTTCATGGGTGGGTGGGCAGGCTATGACATAAGGACAATTGCAGTACTACTTTATAAAGCTTCAAATTTGCATTAGTACATGCCATAGCCAAGGTCAATACCTGGCAAAGCATAAGCACCCAATAACTATTATTTGTATCTGAAAGCAACATAGCACTAGCTCAAAAATTCCTCAGATATTACCAGTCTTACCTCTTAGTGTCTGCCTAAAAGGTGATGAGCAGCATAAAGTAGGTAGGCATGTGGATAGAACCGATTTCTAAACAAAACAAACTATTTGGAATGATAGACTGCTAAAATTGGTCCTACTTCTTAAGCTAGTGCCTGTGTACCCTTAGACTCTTTATAATATCCCAGAGTCTCAATGAAATGACATAAAGGATGAAGAGAGAACATTTAAAAAGCAGGTAGGAAGAGTTGTGCCTTTTTGGAAAATGTTACAAGGTATCAAAAAGTTGAAGTGTAAAAAGGGATTGTTCCATCCTCAACCACCCGAAAGGATAAAATGTGATCAGTGTAGTAGAAACATGTTCTGTTTATCTACTTGTATGTTTATTCATTTCATCATACCTGGCTATTCATGCAAGTATATAATGTACTATAAACCAGTCCTTGAGATTCACTACCCTCCCCTCCTCCCATCTCTTCTCCTGCTAGGCTCCTTTTGTCCACAGAGAGCTTCTCTTCTACTGTCATGTCATCGGTACATGAATTTATGCATCTGTATAAAAACCTAAGACCAACATATGAAATAAGTGTTTGTTTCTCTGATATTTGTTTAATTCTCTTAGTGTGATTTCTATCAATTGCATCCACTTCCAGCAGATGACACAGCTATGTTTTTCTTAACAAGTGAAAAAAATGTCCATTGTGCCAAAATATCACATTTTCTTCCTTCTCTTTTTCTTTCTTTTCTTTTTTTTTTTTTTTTTTGGTTTTTCCAGGCAGGATTTCTCTGTGTAGCTTTGGTGCCTGTCCTGGAGACCAGGATGGCCTTGAACTCACAGAGATCTGCCTGCCTCTGCCTCTGCCTCCTTAATGCTGGGATTAAAGGTGTGTGCCACCACTACCCAGCTAATTTTTTTTGGTTTTTCAAGACAGTTTCTCTGTGTGATAGTCCTGGCTGTCCTGAAACTCATTTTGTAGATCAGGCTAGACTTGAACTCACTGAGCTCTGCCTGCCTCTGCCTCTTAATTGCTGGAATGAAAATCATGCACCACCACTACCTGGAAGATTACTGCATTTTCTTATCTGCTCTTCTGTGGTGGGCATCTATTGACAGGTGTTGTTATAATCCAAAAAGGAGTCAGTGTAAATGAGTGGGTACCTTGCTATAGGCAACCAGACCTAGCCTGGCTTCCTCATCAGAATCTGCATGCTACCTTTCATATAATCTGTGAAGATAATATGAAGACTGAAAGAAAATAGCTGCAGATAAGAGAAAGAGCTTGCCAATGTTGGTGTCCCTGCTTCCTTTAGTAAGTGGGAATTATTTCCCATCCTCATTCTTTCTGCAAGGCCTCACATTTCCCTCTTTCCTCTCCAACAGAGGCATTTACTTTCAACCTACAGATTGCATTCCTTCCAAAACACCCTGTCTTTTCTGGGGCTATTTGACTAATAAGGGAGATCTTTGTCAATGTCATGGTAGCAAGTAAATCATTCAGTGCATAACAGTTTCCATCCTACTTTCTGGATGAAGAACACAGTTTGGAGACCCAGTTATTTCCACTTCACAATAGCAAGGGCCCTAGATAAATAGATGACAACTGTGTTTTTCCTATTTCTACTCATTTTGAGGTTGTTAATTTTCCTTCTTTCCCAGCTCCACCTAACTAAGGAATGGCTATTTTTAACAGTATATTGCTGGCAATAATTGTCTTTGTCTAACTGATTTAAATCTCAATGAGGACTTTTAAATATTGTTTGAGAGTTGTTAATAAATAAGCAGGTTTTATCTGCTTATTTACTTGGATTTGCGATATCAGAAATTTTTCTAGATTGCTAGGTATGGCTATGGTAACATACCTCTATCAAAAACAAATTAAAGAATACAGTATTTATTTTAGCTTATGCTTCCAGAGGGACAGAGTCCATAGTAGCGGGGAAGGCATGGTATGGTGGCAGGAGGAGGAAGCTGGATGATCACATTTTCTTCTACACAGGAAAGAGAAAGAGAAGGAGAATCTGTACAGGATAGTGCATGGGAAGTTTGATAAGCTATAAACCCACACAGCCCACCTGTAGTAATGCTTTTCCTCAGCATCCTGCCCACTTCTTAAAGGTTCTGAAACCTCCCTAAGCTGATGGCAACTGGGAACAAAGTGTTCAAGTACATGAGACTATGGAGATATTTCTCATTCAAATCACTGTTGGGACTGGACCCAGAGGCTCATGCATGCAAGGCAAAAGTGCTCTATCAGTAAGCTCTATTCAGCCCAGACTTCTTCCCTTTAAAGGTCTGAAGCTGTTATTGGCTCTTTGGGGTTTGCTATTTTTGAATTTTCTAAAAAATTAAAATTGTAAAATTTCAAGTTTGATATCTGAAATACATCATACAACCAGTAGAGAGATTATTCTGCCTGTACTCTCCTGTATGTCAAAACCAATATGTTAGACATGAAATTAAAAAAAATTATTGACAATCAGCTAAAAGTTATGTTCATGTCATAGTACAGGGTTACTTCTGTCACTCAATTCTTTTCTTAAAATCTTTAAGCAAGAAAAAAAACCTTAGTTTTAAAACCTAAATCTTACTTTAAAAATCCATAAACCCTTGCACATAACCACTTATAGAGCATTATTAACGTTTTATTTGAACTTAATAGAAGAGTATTTTTGTTCCAACACTTGTTCGAACTTAAAAATGACAATAAAATGTGCCAGCAAAAAGAATGATTTCTCTCTCCCCCTCTCAACTACTCATCCTCATTTTCAAACATGAGATACAAGTCATCAATTTCATTGTGACTTACCAATTTATTTACACAGTTTTACTGCTGTGGACGCAACATAGCTGAGTCTTGAGCTTGATGAAATATTGTTATCCACATAATTCATTTTCTGCTGCTTCAACAAGGTATTTGGATTTGTGGGGGCTCCCATTTGAGGTTGAAATTGAATTGAAAATTCATGTGAAGGCTGTACAGATGAGGCAAGTCTATCAGAAAAGCATCCATTAAATTTATTCTCTGGTGTCTGGCAGCAAAATGTGCTCCTGAGGCCTTGAAAATAGCTCTCATTATCATATCGATTGGAGCCAACAAATATAACTCAAATCTAAGGTGAGTGTGAGTTTATTCCTATATATTTATAGTCATTTTCTAATATTTATTTTATATATAGCTCACTTTGAGTTTAGTGTAAGGTATTAATGATTAAAGTACAGTTTATAATTTCTTTTTAAACAGTCCTCACTTATTAAAGATGCTATTGATTGAGATGAAATTAGCAATACCCCATTAATTTGTAGTTTATCTTTTAGTACCAGCCATAAAATAAAGCAAAGGCTATATCCATTATAAATTACTCTGTAAGTAGATCCTGTATGCAATGTAGAAATAGGATAGTACTGATGTTTCCTGGACAGATACCAAGTCACAATAGGAAAATAATAAACAAAAAGGTGATATTTCTTCCCCAATATAGTTTCTTTTATTTGGAGAAATGGGAAGCAATTTGCTAAGTTGTGGAGTAAATAAACTTATACTCTGTGATGGCCCAATGTCAAGTTTTTCAGAATATATTTAGAGCTGGGGAAGTATTTGAATATTACACATATATACATAGTATTGTTATTATACTCCACACAATATGATTAAATACTAGAAGAACCAGGAGGAGAAGCTACCTTCCACCCATGACTGGGCAGTAAAGGCACCATTGACCAAGCTATGGAATTTCTCGTACTTTGTGGTAAATGCTGCTTATTTCAACTACTACTTCCAAGAGTCTCGTATATAAACATACTGCAGAATAATCACAAACACACTCACACATACATACACACACACAAAGGGGAGAGAGAGAGAGAGAGAGAGAGAGAGAGAGAGAGAGAGAGAGAGAGAGAGAGAAATGGAATGAAATTGGGCAAAGAGAAATGATTGTGAGATAATCCTATAATGGCAGCCAAGAATATATACCCACGGAAATAGATGGGCATTCCCAGCAGAGAGTTGATTACTCACAGTTCTTCAGAGAGCTGGCAGGAAACAAATGGCTGAGAACTATTAAGTAGTTTAAGGATTGAAAAAAATCAGCAACTTAGTTACAGTAGAATACAATACTTAAAGTCATGGATTCCTGAAGTTTAACCTGAGTTTCATTCCTCCTTTACCCCATTACTGTGAGATCTTGAGCAAGATGTCTCCTCCTTAAAATAGATATAAAAATACACTCACATCATTGTATCATTAAGTTTGGGAAGTATTTAAAACATAATAATGTGTATTGTATTTGTTACTTTTATTTGTTATCATTATTATAATGAATTACTTGACTAGAACCAGGGACCCCATTTCCCAGGACTTTATGAATTAAAATCTAAATACAGTTTTTCTTTCATTTTGATATTTATGATCTTTAGCATCAAGCAGGTTAATTAACTTGATAGAATCTCTAATTGTATAAAAAGGAGAATAAATTCACTCTTTTGTATCCTATTATTAATATGAATATAACATTATATATGTAAAATGTCTGACCTAAATAACTAGCCAAAAATAATACACAGAGAGGAAATATAAAAACAGAAAAAATTAAATACTATGCCAAAGTTTCCTTCATAAAAGAATAAGCAATTCTATGGGTTTGACTGAGGTATCTTAGAAGGTCTACAAACAGAATCATTGAGCAATGTTTATTCACTGAAGCCTATTTTCAGAATAATTTCTGTATGCATTCATGTATATACATGTACATATGTATATGAGGTACATTTATAAGTAAGTATGTAGATATCTGAGAATAATCACCCACATTTTTCTTTGGTTGCTTTACACCTTGGTTTTGATGTAGGATCTCTCACTGACCTGGGATGCAGATAGGCTAGGCTGAATGGCCACTGTCTTAGTTAGGGTATCTGTTGCTATGAAGGGACAGCATAATCATGGCAACTCTTAGTAGGGAAGATCTTTAATTGGGGCTGGTTTATAGTTTCAGAAGTTCAGTTCATTTTCATCATGGCAGGAAGCATGTAGGAATGCAGGCAGACATGGTGCTGGAGAGGAACTGAAAGTTCTAAATCCAGATCAGCATGCAGCAGGAAGAGAGAGCAACACTAGGACTGGCTTGAGCATCTGAGACCTCAAAGCCCCTCCCCCAGTGACACACTTCCTCCAACAAAGCCACACCTACTCCAACAAGGTCACACCACCTAATAGTGCTACTGCCTATGGAGCTATTGGGGCCATTTTTGTTCAAACCAGATTCCACTCCCTGGCCCCCATAATCTTGTAGCCATATAATAATAAAGAAATGCATTCAATCTAACCTCAAAAGTCCTCATAGTCTGCAACAGTATGGCACTGTTTAAAAGTCCTGAATTCAAAGTTTCTTCTGAAATTCATACAATATCTTAATTATAATTACCAGTAAAAGCAAAATGAAAAAGCAAATCACATACTTCCAACATATAATGGCACAGGGTATACATTACCATTCCAAAAGTATGAAAGAGGACATAGTGTGGAAATACTGGACCAAAGCAAAACTGAAAACCAGCTCAGCAAACTCCAAATTCTACATCTCCATGTCTGATGCCAAAGTTCTCTTCAGATCTCCAACTCCTTTCAGCTTTGTTGACTGCAACACATTTCTTTCCCTTGGGCTTATTCTACTCCCTGTTAGCAGCTTTCCTTGACATATATCCTATGACTCTGGCATGTCCAAAATCTTGGAATCTCCAAGGCAATCCAGGCTTCAACTTCACAGGTTCCTGCAATGGCCTCTCTGGGCCTCCAAGCAGGGACACCTCTGCCAAACACCTGGCCTTGGTGGTTTTCTATAGTTGAAGAGGGAGATTCTATAACCTTTTTTTTTTCCTATCCTTTACTCTAAAGCCAGAAACACATGGCTGAAGCCACCAAGTTCTGCTGCTTTCTAGGACTGAGACATGACTCCCTCATTCAAGAATATCTTCATCAAATTTCTGTTTTTGATTGTTTCCTTCACTGTCTAAACTTGGCTGTCCCCAAACTCAATCTGTGGACCAGGCTGAGCTGGAACTCTGTAATCTGCCTGCCTCTATCTCCTGAGTGCTAGAAGTAAAGGTATGCACTACCGTACCTGGCTCCAAGCTTTTCTTTAATTCATTTTCACAAGTTGGAAGCCTAGCTGAGTAGGGTCTTGCCCTGAAGTAACAACTCCCTTTATTCCATTTAGTATCAAGATTTTCTTTTACCTATTTATCTCCTTGAACACAAACTTTAGTTCCCTTACACTTTCTAGAAAGCCCCCTTTCTTTTCAAACTGTACATTTTATATTTTTCCTTTCTCAGCTTGCTCCTTTTCATTATAGATCTGCATAAGCATGGCCATTAATACCAAGTAACAGTCAATACTAGGCTGTCTGGAAATTTCCTCTGCAAAAGCTATAACCCTTCAATTTAGTCTCAGGCTGATTTTTTTGGACAAGGGCAGAAACAGCCACATTCTTCACCAAAATATAACAAGAACAGTCTCTAGGCCACAAATTAATATTATTCTCCTCTGAAACCTCTTGATCCATGCCCCCCACATTTCAAATCACCCTCAGCACCACTGTCCTCCCTCTTCCTACTAGGATGGCCCATTAAGCCCTACTTAAAACATTCAATTGCTTTTCTAATGCAAAGTCCCAAAGTCTAATTTCCTCCAAACAAAGGCCTGGCCAGACCTATCAAAGCAATAACCTAGTGGCTAATACTGTCTTCTGTCTTAGTTAGGGTTTCTATTGATGTGAAGAAACACCATGACCACAGCAACTTTTATAAAGGAAAACATTTAATTGAGGCTGACTTACTATTTCAGAGGTTTGGTCCATTATCACCATGCCAGGAAGTTCATCACGGTGGGAAGCATGGAGGCATGCAGGCAGAAATGGTACTAGAGAAGGAGTTGAGAGTTCTACATCTGGATTGGCAGGCAGCTGGAAGAAAGAATGACACTGGACCTGGCTTGAGCATTTGAGACCTCAAAGTCCATCCCCAGTGACACATTTCCTCCAACAAAGCCATGGGTACTTCAACAAGGTCACACATCCTTAATAGTTCCACTCCCTATGAACCTATGGGGACCATTTTGATACAAACCACTACAACTAGTGAGCCCTAAAGATTTACCTGGAAATATAGGCATGTATATCACTGTATCCTGTTTGTTTGTTTGTTTTTTTAAGTGAATCTGGGAATGCTTGTGTACTTCACTAACAAAGCTATTGCTATCTCATGAGCCTAGCACTCACCTTTTATGGGAAAAAATTGAATTCTTTTTCAGCATTCTGAAGATGTGTGTTAAAGCTAATGGTTTATATGTCACTATCATAATCATACATTGCTAACAATAATACATATATTTATGAGGTTGAAATGCCATATATATTAGTCAAATGTCAAAAACGTTAGTTCAAACTGGCTCTAGTCAAGGAGCAAGGCTTAAGGGAGCACAGCTTCTTCCAACATGGTGACAGTCAGAAGATCCAAGCATTAGCAGAACACTGCCTCTCCCCCACCGCCTCTACTCAGGAATGCTGGAGAGTCTGTCTAGCTTCCTTCATTACAAAGGAGAGAACCATATGCATCTCTTTGGGTAAAAACATCTTTTTGTGTGGTTCTAGTAAAACATTCTGTCCTGGCCATTTTTTTTTTTTTTTTGACTAGTTTAGTCATTTGAGAAGATGGAACCTCAATGAAAAAATACTCCCACCAGATACATTGGCCTGTGGGGAATTTTATTTATTAATGATTGTTGTGGGAAGGCCTAGCTCTCTGTGGGCAATGCTATTTCTTGGCAGGTGATGCTGGATTATAATATTGTGTGTGTGTGTGTGTGTGTGTGTGTGTGTGTGTGTGTGTGTGTGTGTGTGTGAGCTGAGTCAGCAGTGAAGCAGCATTCCTCCATGGTCTCTGCTTCAATTAATTCTTGCCTCCAGGTTCCTGCCCTGCTTGGGTCCCTGCACTAATTTCCCTCAGTAATGGAATGTGACCTGAGAGTTGTTAGAAGAAATACCTTTCTTCCCAAGCTAACTAAGACTAAATCCCATAATATCCAGCTAAGACGGAAAGTCTTGAATCCTTGTCTGAGCTAATCAGTGCTATCAAAGAGTCATTGTTATAATAATGGCTTCTAGATATTACATATTATATGATATATATATATATATATATATATACATATATATGATATGGATATCTAGATCATATTGCACAACATACATAGTATATACATCTATACACATATGTTGATCTTTAGATTATATTATATATCTTATACACACACACACACACACACACACACACACACACACACACACACACACATATTGTTAAGTCTCAACCCCTGGGAAAAATGGCTGAGCTGATTATCAGAGTGGATGTAGCTGCCACATTCTCCCATCATCCTTCAGTTCCTATGTGTTACAAGGTATAGGTATGGCTGGCATACTCTACCCTCAAACCCCCAACCTCACCAGTCCAAGGACTAAGCTACCCTTCTGTAGTTGGAGGTTTTTTCCTGCCTAGCCCATAGTCAGGACAAATCTCTCTTACTCGCCAGTCCCATGGTCGCTCAGACCCAACCAGGAAAGCACACAGAAACTTATATTGCTTACAAACTGTATGGCTGTGGCAGGCTGCTTGTTATCTACCTTTTCTATCTTAAATTAACCCATTTCTGTAAATCTATACTTTGCCACATGGCTTTTGGCTTACAGGTGTCTTTACATGTTGCTTCTCATGGCAGCGGATGGCAGTGTCTCCTCCCAGCCTTCCTGTTCCCAGCCTTCTCCTCTTCCTTGTCCTGCCTACCCTATCCTTCCTGCCTGGCTACTGGCCAGTCGCACTTTATTTATTTTAACCCATCAGAGCAACACATTTGACATACAGAACATCCCACAGCACCCTTCCCTCAGAGGTTCTTCCATATATAATCCAGCTATTTTGTTTACCCAGCCCTTTTGTACCTTATCCCTCTTGGCTGCTACACTTGGTTCCCCTCTTCCCCTTCTCCCTTGACCCACCCCATGCTCCTGCTCTTCACATGGCTCAAGGTCATGTCCACTCTTAACTCTCCTGATGTCTCTGACTGGCTATGCTTTCCCTTTTGTATAGAGTTAACTTTTTTCTACACAATACATAGCGGCACTCATGTCCTTTCCTTTTTATTTCTTTTTTTTCCATTCATATATATGATATGTTGATTTCAAGATGGACTCTGGTTACCCTTTGCATGACAAGTTGACATATTTTATAATAATTTAATGTGACTGTAATTAATAAAAAAGTTGAATTTATGCTTTAAGAGAGAAGTATTACAGTTCAAATCTTGCACTTAAAAAGCTTTCAGAAACTTTGTTTCTGTCAATTTTATACTTTATAATATACAGAGAATATGGTGCCTAAATGTGAAAGCAGGGCAGCATAAAACGAATGAAAAACCTGTTATGGTCAGTAGACCAGCAAAAGAAAGAAGCAAGGTTTCCTTGAATGTTAATTCGGAAAAAAGCTATTTGCTTCTAAGTACAAATGGTACCCATTAAAAATCCCTATAGTTGTTTTCCCTCAGCTCTAGAAATGTCTGAGTGACAGAACCTGAGACACCTGTCCCTTGTTTTCAATCCATGACCTTTTTGTTCACCCAACCCCTTTTCTAGCCTAGACATCCAGATTCTTGAAGTCTTTCTTCCTGGCTCCAGTAAATTCTTGAATATTCTATTATCATGCAAATGCCATAGTGACACTCAGGCCTTCCTGTGCATTGAATGAAAGGACAGAAAGCTCACTAACTTAGAGTCAACTCGGGGCCCTGCATGAATTCATGATTAGAACTGATCTTTTTATTTGAAATGAGTTTTGAACACAAAGTACACATCCCAGGTAAGTGGGTTTTATCCCGACTGAGTTGAAACTCCCCACATGTTCTAGTGATGTCTTGAATACTCTCCCAGGAGAAGCTAGAATGAGAAAAGAACTGAGTTTTCAGCACAGTGGCAGGAGTCTTTTCTGCCTGGTCAGTGCTGGGTCCTACACATTGCTAAAAATTCTGATGTACATCTGACTCAGTCCATTCGTACCACAGCAGAATACTGGCCTATTTCTGCAGAGCACCTGGTCTGATATACATGCCCCAAATCTTAACTTATACATGCAATTGCAAGCATTTTGAAGTTGGAAATTAAGCAAACTATTGAAAAGTTTAACAGTGTGAGAATGAACAGTTTCAGGGGTAGTGGAGGCCCAGGACAATATTCCAGACTGAATGATCAAAGTAGCCAGCAGGAGGCCTATGTGTTTATGATGAGCTTCCAAAATTTTTAACTGGAAGTTTGTAGCCCATATTTGAACATTTTACATTCTTGAGGTAAGGTCCAAAATGGCAGTGCTGGTGATATTGTCCTAACCAGAAGGACTTTGGTCTGGTAAACAGAAGGAATATTGGATGAACAAGCCTAAAGGTGGGTTTCTGTTTACTGAAAAAGGAAGTCTCTCAAGGTGGTTTCTGTTTACCAGGTATCTCCCTTAATCAACCCCAAAGGTCAACAACCTTAAGCAAGGGTGTCTAATTCCTGGTCAGTCCCTAACAGCCTCTGTCATTCAATCACCCTACCCTGCTGACACATAAAATCAGCTTACTTTTCTGCCACTTTGCTCTACTCTCTACATCTGTAGCCTCCTTTGCCCCTGCCCTCCACCCCCTTGAGAGATAGTCTTGGCAGTTTGATACCCAATAAACCTTTTTTTCTACCCATGGAAAGTCCCAATTTTGTGGTTTCTCTGCACCTTCATAGTATCTCTTAGGTATCTACACTTTGGAAAGCCAGTAAGGGAGATATTGTTAATCCTGAGATTCAAAAGAGACAAACCAATTCCACCATTTTTATCTAAACTTGAAGCAAGCTTTCATCAAATACTGACCAAAATGGGCCATTCCAGGTATTTCTCAGCTGAATGGCCCTAAGACACATTTTTCAAGGGCTTATAAGGACAAACACATATGGCCACCATATTTTCCCATGAGGCTTTGTTATTTTCCAAGAACTAGAACTCCTAGCATTCCAGAAGTTACCTGACCCTTGGGTGGGTGGGGCTTACAGGTAAACATTGGGTCTTAGACTATCATATTAGAAGTGAAAGGCCACTAAATGTTTAGTAAGCATCCTACCAATCTATCTTCTAGAAATAAATATTAACTACAGTCTATTTTTTGTAAGCAATTGATACCAGGTGGAGATAAATGTATGAGTGTATATGAACCAAAAATTCTTGAAAATTTCAATAAACACAATTCATTATTGTTAAGATCAAAATTATTTGTCTTGTTCAAATGCTTTATAGTTTGTCCATATTTGGACTACTTTGGGTGGTTTGGAAAATATATTTTTTGTATACTCTAATTCTTCTTAAGTTGCTGATAAAATGGGGAACTTACTTATTTGATTCACTGATAAATAAAACTTCCATCTGTTCTGTAGTGCTGGAGGGTATTTCCCATGGTCCTGTGTCCAACTCTCAGCAATGGGTAGGTTTGAGAACGGAATCCTGTTTATACTTTCTGTGTAGTTGGGTCTGGACAAAGTTTTCATTCAAAGATATTGAGATGTGTGGTCAGATCTTTAAATATTAGGCACATAAAACAAACTTTTTGCTACTTCTATCATCTGGTTCCAGGTCTCAGTACCTTTTGTGGTGATTCTTTGTGCTGCTACTTTCCTGTTATTGTGATTAAACACCATGACCAAGGCAAGCTATAGAAGGAAGGATTTATTTGGGTTTATGTTTCCAGAGGGTTGAGAGTCCATCATGGCAAAGAGGGATGACAGCAAGTGGCAGGCATGACAGCAGGAAGCTAAATCATTTCTTGAACATAAGTATGAAACAGAAATAGCAAAGTGGAAGTAGGGATAAGCCTATAAACCCTCAAAGTCCACATCTGTCCAAGTTTCATCTCCTGAACTTTCCCAGACAATACCACCAACTGGGTACAAAGTTTTCAAATACCAAAGCTTATGGAGGACATTTCTCATTCAAACCACCATTATCTTCTACACTGTTCCTCTTTGTCAAAGCATTTGTCTTTCACGAGGTCTACATATTATCAGCTGTGCCTTATTTTTTCTTACCAGCTTTTCTTCTACACTCCACTCTTGGAAGTCTAGTCTAGTGACTAGAGGCTCAATTGACTGAAATTCAAAAGAGAAAAAAAACCTAAACATTTTCTGCTTAAATTATGCCAACATGTAACAGATGCTGAATCTATAATGACAGATGAAATCCAAAATGTTACCCTCTTGAGCATAGCTTAAAATATAAGCAGAATATTATAGCATTTGTCTTAGTATCATAATTTGCACCAAAAGTATACCAGTATTTCAATGCAAGGGGAAATCATCTTGAAAATAAATGAAAAATATACTTTAACAATGTTTGCCATTTGCTCTCAATTCTTTTTCCTTCTAATGTTCCAGATCAAAATAGTTGTATATTTTAAGTTTCAAACAAACATTTATGGAATTCCTACACTATGTCAGAAGCTATCACACAATCTGGAGATACAGCATTGAATGACAAAAGAAGGTCTGTAATAGAGTGGTATAGATGATGATGGAGTGGATTATAACAGGTAGTGCTACTAAGAAAACAAGTCAGAGCTAAGGGATGAAGGTGCTGTTCAGTTTTAGAGGGTCATTAAGAAGACTTCTGTGATGCAGTGACATTCCAATCGCCTACACAGTGTTCATGTGGGAGATGCACTAAGAAAAGAGTAGTAGTCTGTTCACACAGAGTATCTTTACCCCTTGTGGTTAATATGTGTGATAACTATGTGAATGAGGCAAGTGAATAAGGAACCACAGAGCTCTAAGGAGGAAAAAAATATAATAGAATGAGCTTGGTGGATGTACAATGTAATCTACATGTATGTTTTTGTGTGATATTATCTATGGAACTTTAATTTGCTATTTGGTGGTGCTAGCCACTGATAATGCTTAACTTTATCTAAGCACTGTACTTCAGAAGGATCCTGGAGATTAAGACAGCATTATACCCCACTTGTATTAAGAAATGACTTCCTCCAAAGAACCATTTTTCCCATGTCACTTTATAGGATTTGAAAGTACAATATCCCTTTGCCAAAGACAAGGTCAGATATAGACTCTGTATTCTCATTCTTTGGCTCATGAATGAGTGATAATTTGACTATATGAAATATCCTTGACAAAACTTAGTGAGGCTTCTTCCACCCACAGCCATACATAGTCTTTATCAAACCCACAAAACCTCCTCAATACTCTCTATTAAAACTTCCCAGATGAAGACACATTCCCTGACAGTTCAGCTAGAATCTCCAGCTTGGCCACATTTCTCTCTCACCAAACCCTGCTCTCTCAAACAAACAAACAAACAAACAAAACACCCAAAAGTCCAGTTGTGGAAGATATCCTCCCCTGAAGCTCCACCAAGTTGAATTGAATCCCCAGGGGAGTCTTGGCCCTGGAGGAGATGGGAATGGAGGGGAAGGGCTGGGGGGAAGGTGGGGAGGCAAGAGGGGGAAGGACAGGGGAACCCATGGCTGATGTATAAAATTAAAACACAAATATAATAAATAAATAAGGAGAAAAAAATCATAAATTCTAAACTTACACTCTCCGAAACAAGGTTTACATGCAAGCAAACTTTTAAGGGGATTTTATAACATGTGAATACTTTGTTCTAGAAAAAGTACAACAAATTAACTGAAAAGAATAAAAACTTCACAACTTTAAAAAAAAGTTATGATTCTAGTAGTTTTTTAAAAGAGACAATGACTAGAAATTGATACTGGAACAAATGAAACTCCTTTTTGTTGAAATCCCTGTCCACTCGCCCAGCTACATGACCTCGAATGCGCTGGCAAAATGACCAGTCATTCCAGAAATTTACCTCCTACCTAATCTGTGCACTTCATGGTCACACAATGTATGCACATGAATGGCATAGCTCTATAAGTCCATATGAGCATGTGCAGTGGAATCCATAAAAAGTGGGTCACAGACTCCTCCCTCCTTTTCCTTCTCCACCCCCCCCCCATATAGGCCTCAGCACATTCTCTTCTGTCCCTCCTTCCCTAATAAACTCTGATAGTGGGTTTTGTCATAACTTGTGGCTTTTTTTTTTTTTTTACATGGTAACAGTGCTGCTTAATGAATAACATTGTGCCACCACACTTTTGCTGTTCAGAGTCTTACTAATAAAATAATTTTGAGTAGACTCAAATGGTAACTCAAGGGAAATTTTATTAGAGTATAAAAGAAAAACTCCCAGAATAGGCAAAGTAAATCTCAGCAGCTTCTTAGTGGGTGACGGGGAGAGAATGAATAAGAGAAGAGTAGGTAGCTTTGGGGTGGTGGTAGGGTGAGTCATATAGTTTAAGACAATAAGGAGATCAAAAACTGTTAAGTCTCAAACTCTAGGACAAATGGATAAGGTTCCTACTTAATATGTCAAAATAAACCTGGCCAATATGTTCTCCCAGTATCTTTTAGTCCTTACCTCTTATAGGCCACCCTGGCTGGCACATGCTACCCCTTACCATAAACTTCTCCAACCCAGGGCCTAGGATGCCCTTCCCCTAGAGGTTCTTCCATATATAATCCAGTCATTTTGGTTAACAACTCCTTTCTTACCTTTTGGCCCTCTTGGCTACAGTACCTGGTTCCTTCTCTTCCCTCCCCACTTTCCTCACATGACTCAGGGTCATGTTCACTGTGGACTGTCCCAGATGTCTTGCCTCTGGCTGTGATCTCCCTTTTATCTATAATAAACTTTCTCCTCTACCATGCTTAGGAGAAGTTGTGTCCTTTCCTTTTTTACTTTTTCTTTCAAAAACAGCAGAAAAGCAATCACTTAGTAGAGAGGGAAGCTTCAGAGAAAGAATAAGGAAAGCCAATGTACCAAAAAAAGTATACTTCAGTTCTGGCTAACATATGAAAGAGAGGCAGAAAAAAGAAGAAAAGTTTGTGCCTGTGGTAGCTTGAAAGAAAATGACCCCGATAGGCTCATAGGGGTGACACTATTAGGAGGTGTGGCTTTGTTGGAAGAAGTATGCCTGTGGGTACAGACTTTGAGATGTCAGATGCTCAAGCCAGGCTCAATGTGGTATTCTTTTCCTGCTATCTGCTGCTCTGGATTTAGAACTCCCAGCTCCTTCTCCAGTGCCATGTCTTCCTGCATGCCCCCATGCTTCCCACAATGGTAATAATGGATAAAACCTCTGAAACTGTAAGTCTGCCTCAATTAAATTTTTTCCTTTATTAGAGTTGCTTTGGTCATGGTTTTTCATCAGGTCAATAGAAGCCCTGTCTAAGATATCAGGGACTGGTACATTGCTGTGATAGGCCTGGCCGTGCCTTTGTTTGGGGGAATTTGGACTTTGAGTTTTTGTATTAGAAAAGCAACAGACTGATTAAAGAGGAGTTGAATGAGCCATAATAGTAGGAGCATGGAGGACAGTGGTACTTGCTATGGATGACTGATTGATGAATAAAATTGGCCAGTAGCCAGGCAGGAAGTATAGACAGGACTAACAGAGAGGAGAATTGAGAGAACAGGAAGACAGACAGAGAGACATGGCCAGCAGTCACCATGACAAGTGAGATATAAGGTACTGGTAAGCCACAAGCCTGTTGCAACTTATAGATTAATCAAAATGGGTTAATTAAAGATATAAGAATAGCTAGCAAGAAGCCTGAGCCATTAGGACAAACAGTTTAAATAATATAAGTGCCTGATTATTTTATAAGTAGGCTGTCAGACTGCTGGGGCTTGGCAGGACCTGGAGAAAAACTCTAGCTACAGGTGCTGAGAATGATCTGAACTGTGGGGGCCTGGATCAAGAGGTTTCAGAGGAGAAAATGTTAGTATGTGACCTAAAGGCTGATCTTATGGTATTCTGGTGAAGAATGTGGCTGTTTTTTGCCATTGTCCAAAAAAATTGAGGCTCAGTTGAGCAGTTTTTAATTAATTACATTTGTAGGGGAGATTTCACAGCCTAGTGTGGACTGTGTCCTATGGTTCTTAGTGGCCACAATTATGTAGATATATAAAGAAAAGAAGCAAGCTTAACAAGGAAAATTACAAAATGTACAATTTGAAGAGAAAAGGAGCACCAGGAAATGGAATGCAGCTAATCCTTTTGTTCAATGAGATAAACAGATTAAAGGAAAGCCTGATGTTAAATTGAATAAAGGGAGTGGTAACCTCAGGGAAAGATCCCACACAACTAGGCTTCTAACTTGTGAAAAGGGATTAATGAAAAGGTTGGATCCAGGTGTGGTGGTGCACCCCTTTACTTCTAGCACTTAGGAGACAGATCTCTGAGTATAAGGTCAGCTTGGTCTACAGATCAAGTTTCAGGGCAGAGAAGCTTAGATAGTGAAGGAAACCATGAAAGCCAAAAAGCTATTCAAGATGTGATTAAATAAGGTGGGCATGTTCCAGTTCCAGCAAGCAATAGAATTTGGCAGCTTCAGCCATATGGTTCTGGTTTTATAGTCAAGGATAGAACAAAGGGATTATGGAATCTCCCTTGGTCACTAAGGAAAGCAACTGAGGCCAGGCATGTGCTAGGGGTGTCCATTCATGGAGGTCTAGAGAGGTCATTGTGTGAAGCTGTGAAAGTGAAGTCTGGATTGCCTTGGAGACCCTAAAGTGTTGGACATGCCAGAGCCATGAGATAACTGCAAAGGAAAACTAAGAGGGAGTGGAACCAGCCCAAGAGAAAGAAGTGTGTTGCAGTCAAAAAAGCTGAGAGGAATAGGAGGTCTGAAGATCATTTTGACATCAGACATGAAAATGCAGAGTTTGGAGTTTGCCCAGATGGTTTGCAGTCTTAATTTGGTCTAGTATTTCCACACTAGTCTCCCTTTCCTCCCTTTTGGAATGGTAATGTATATTATATCCTGTGCCATTATGTGTTGCAAGTATGTGATCTGTTTTTTTTTTTTTTATTTTGATTTTATAGGAGATTACAGTTAAGAGATTACCATGAATCTTAGAAGAGACTTTGGAATTATAAACAGAGTTGAAACTACTATAGACTATGATGACTTTTGAAATAGGACTGAATGCATTTCTTCATTCTTATATGGCTATAAGATTATGGGGGCCAGGGAATGGAATGTGGTGGTTTGAATGAAAACAGCCCCCATAGGCTCATAAGGAGCAACATTATTAGGAGGTGTGGACATCTTGGAGTCAGTGTGGTGTTGGAGGAATTATGTCACTGAGGATGGGCTTTGAGGTCTCAGATTCTCAAGCCAGGCCCAGTGTGGCATTTTCTTTCTTCTACCTGCTGACTCAGATTTAGAACTCTCAGTTCCTTCTCCAGCACCATGACTGCCTGCATGTGTCATGTTTCCCATCATGGTGATAATGGACTAAACCTCTGAAACTAAACCATCCCCAATTACATGTTTTCTTTCATAAGAGTTGTTGTGGTCATGGTGTCACTTCATAGAAATAAAAACCCTAAATAAGACAATGCCATTCTCATTCATGCCTCAGAAAGTCGATAGACCCAGTCATAGTATACACTGCACTAGGGAGGGAAGAAAACACACTATCTTACTATAGGACTAATTATTCTGTCTTTCTCTTTTAAGCAAATTTAAGGTGAGTTGGCCTTTTACGAGTGGTCCCTTGGCCAACTTTGTGGTCTGGTCTAACTGGAGTATTAGGTGTACACTCAAGCCAGCAATTTTACTGTCTTGACAAGAAGTAGTTTTTCCTATAGAAGTTTTATTGCTACTGAAACAGAATGATGTGTCTTGGGGTGTTTTGACAATATATATTTTTTAATGTAACTTAAGTAAAACTTCTTAAATGCTTTGTTATATATCTATCAAATTCCATGTTTAAAAGAGTAACAATGCTTATTGCAGGTTTTAAGGCAGCAATATGGCAGAAAATTTGAAGGTTTGGAGGCCACATGTATAGATTAATTTTTTATTTATGATTACTTAGTATTTATCAACAGATTATTCCTTCTGTAGTTAGATAATATAAATAAAATGAAAATGTACAGGTGGATTATATCCAGTATTTATAAGACTGAGGAAATACAAAAGCAATGTAAATAAATTCGTATTTTCCAGGGATACAGCTTGATAAACCCTAGGTAATCCTCTCTCACTCCCAACACCCATTGTTGCTTTCTCAAGATATTCCATCAAGATCTAACTCATTTCTCATAATCACCTTTAAAATAATAACACTGGGACTCCAAATGAATGATACTCACAAAAACATAGGTAATTTGAAAATTTTATATCAAAATTTATGACAAAATTCACAGTTACAAATACTGTTTCACTTCCCTTAAAAGTTCAAAGGTAGTTAGCTGATAATCTCTCTAATATGCAAGGCCACTTACAAAACAGTAATATAAAACCATCTCTAAGCCAAATAATTTTTATTGATGGCTCAAAGAGCTATAGGCAACTAACAAATTCTGATAGTGACAGAATTAGTCTTTCCCAGGGAAGATCACACCAATTGGTTATGCAATACCAAATGGTCAGCCACGAGAACATACATACAAGAAACATTACACAAACTAAGCAGTTTGTATTTATGTATTTAGGATTATAGATGTGATGCATATACATATCTATATGTAACAATGATTAATGAAAAAAGAGGACTTGACTTTGAGAGAGAGCAAGGAGGGTTCTATAAAAAGGGAAGGAAGAAATTATATAATTATATTATAATCCCCCAAATTAAATGATTTTAATTTTTAATTCTTTTTTTGTTTTTGGTTTTTTGAGACAGGGTTTCTCTGTGTAGCTTTGCACCTTTCCTGGAGCTTGCTCCGTAGACCAGGCTGGCCTCAAATTCACAAAGATCCACCTGCCTCTGCCTCCCGAGTGCTGGGATTAAAGGCATGTGCCACCACCGCCCAGCTTAAATTTTGTTTTTAATTATGTGTATTTGTACATGAGTGCAAGTGTCTCCAGATTTGCATTGGATTCCCTGCAGCTTGAGCTACAGGCAGTGTGAGTTGCCTGGTGTGAATGCTAGTGTCTTAGGGTTTCTATTGCTGTGAAGAGACACTATGACCTTGGCAACTCTTATAAAGAAAACATTTAATTGGGGTAGCTTGCTTACATTTTCAGAGTTTCAGCCAATTATCATCTTGACAAAAAGCATGGCAGCATGCAGGCAGATATGGTGCTATAGCTGTAGCTAGAGTCTTGCATCTTGCAGGCAACAGGAAATCAACTGAGACACTGGGCAGTATTGAGAGCATAGGAAACCTCAAAGCCCACCCTCACAGTGACACACTTCCTCCAACAAGGCGACACCCCTTCCATAAAGCCACACTTCCCCTTAGTGCCACTCCCTATGGGATTATAGGGGCCAATTACATTCAAACTACCACAGCTAGGAACTGAACTCAGATGTTATGCAGAAACAGTATACACCCTTAATCACTGATCACCTCCCCAGCCTACTGCTGAATCTTTTCTTGGTCATAATAGTAAATTATTAAAATTGTTAAATATTCTAAGTTCCTCAGGAATGAAGGTCTAATCCTTATAATGCCTATCACTGAACCTGAATGATACAGAATGAATTATTATTCATGGAGTGTTTCATATGAATATACAGGAGAATTGAGATTGTTCTGTAAGATGGATCAGTGAATTCATATTGTATACTGTTCTTAGAAAGTAGACAGAAATTTTTAATTGAGTTTGAATTTGTTCTTTGGATTTTCCTATTTAATTCTCAACAAAGCCAAATTCAAACAACAAAAAACTCTTTATTCCTTGTTCTTCTGCTGTACAGTTTTCCTGCCCTGACTGCCTGCTCCCAAATAACAGGCAGCTGCTTCCCAAATAAATGACTTGGAGACTTCATATAAATCATAAATGCTCAGCCGATATTTCAAGCTTGTTAGTAACTAGCTCTTATGTTTAAATTAACCTATATTTCTTATCTATGCTTTGCCACGTGGCTCATGGCTTGTTACCTTATTATTTTAATATGTCCTGCATCCTCGACCACTGGCTAATGACTCCTCTGACTCCATCCTTCCTCATCCCATCTTTCTCAGTTTGGCTTTCCCACCTAACTTTATCCTGTTCAGCTATTGGCTAGCCAACTCATATATTAAACCAATCATAGTGACATATTCATACAGTATACAAAAGGATTATTTCACAGCACTCTCCTGTTTGAGGAACATATATTTGAAGATGAAATTCTAAACAGTCTTAGTAAATAAGAAACACAGAGCCAAATACAGAGGAAATAGCCAAAGAGAACAGAACAATAGCCATGACTAGTTTTAGCTTACCATGAGCAGTAGCTTCCCCAGAGAGAGCTTCTTCCTGTCTGACTTGTATTTTTATTGCCTTCCTGTTCTACCTTCTCATTGGCTCTAAGCCCACCTAAATGACTTCTTCGTCCCTGCCTCTCTGTACAGACCTCCAGGCCTCTATGGTTGGTACTGGGATTAAAGGCTCATGTCATCACGCTTGGCTGTGTCCTTGACCACATGGACACTCTGCCTGCCATGTGATCAAATTAAAGGTGTGTGCTACCAGCACTGGACTTCTGCTTAAGAGATATTTGACCTCTGATCTCCAGACAACTTTATTTATTAACATACAAATAAAATGTCACATTTCCTCACAAATAAAATATCACCACATATATTGACACAAGGAAGCAGTCAGGAATGGCCCATTTTTTCTTTTTAGCTCATTACCATCATCTGAATTTCTGTAGTTACTTCAGGCCAGTGTTGGCTGGTCACTGATGAACAGCTGAGTAGATGTTAATAGCTCTGCTGGATCTAGTATTTGAAAAACTGAAAAAAATGCAGTATCAGTCTAGTTATTAAAGCAGCCAATGGCATTATCATCTGAGCAATTGAGCAATAAACAACTTGAGTAAGAATTTAAGCTTCAAGTAGTTGAATATTGGCTCTGTACCCACAGCCTCTATTGTAACACCACTGGAAATTAAAATAATTGCATCATCCATTGATGAATAGTATATCAAGGTGCTTGACCATCATCTGTTTTCCCAGGTAGAGATTTAACAAAGAGTAATATTTCCCAATTTGGGAGTGCTAGAGACCAATATAATTCTAAGATATGATGTGTGACACCATATATAACACAGTTGTCTGCATCTAAAATGGGCCACTTTCTTGTGGGGGTTTTGCAAAGGGACAGATTGTACCAAAATCTAATTTAAAAAACAAACAGTTCCTGGATCCTACCTATTTTTGCTAATTGCAGCAATATTCAATGGTTTCCGGTTGGAATAGCTGTTATTTACTTTGATGATACGAGCATTTTGGCATTGGAAAACCTGCCAGTGCAAATTAAATTCCTAGCAGGACAAACATCATTTATTGGTCCATTCATCCAATAATTATTGAGGACTGTTTTTGGTGTGTGTGTGTGTGTGTGTGTGTGTGTGTGTGTGTGTGTGTGTTTGTGTTATAATACTGAGGATAAAGTAGTAAAGAAGATTCAAGTCTAAAGAAACATTTCTCTTTAGCAGAACATATAAGCAAATACAGGTGACTGAACACAATATCTCTGTGCTTAATATTTGATAAGGATATTGACAGCATTTATAGAGAAATGTGACTAATCTTAGTTATACAAATGTGATAGCTAAACTGAGATATGGAAAACAAGTAGGAAGTAGTCAAATGAGGGTGTGAAAATGTAGACAGGTGTGTCTTCTTTCCAGAAGAATCACTATTTGCAAAGTTTCTGAACTAAAGAGGATCATAGGATGAGCCCACAACCATTGTCCTTCATTCTAAGATCATGTAAACAGTACTCCAAGGCCAGTGTCTTTGTCAATCAAGAAAAGTATTTAGCATCACTTCCAAGTTCCATAGGGGTCTGTTGAAGAATTTTCAGCAGAAATCAAGGATAAATCCAGAGATTTGGGGATGTGGAGAACATTAGAAAGAAATCGTCTGACCCTTTAATAATTGGATATATGTTTAATATACTAGATTAATAAGCTATAGATGACTGAAGCTGGAAGCTATTGGTGAAATTATTAAGGCCACTCCACATAGTTAAAAGGGAGGTTTATTTTGTGGAGTAACTTACAAATGAAGGGGCAGATTACAGGGTCTGGGAAAGGTCTGGCAGTGTTCTCTGGAGAACTCTGCTTGGTCTACCTCCAGCGTCCAGGGTCCTGGAACCAAGAGAAGCCTCTCCTCTCGACCCTGGGTCTTCAGCTTCTTCCCTCAGCCCTGCCTTGTGGGTGTGACCATTAACGAAGCTTCAATGGGGGTAGGAACTTCCAGGCCATGGCTGGGATGGCTACCCACTACAGGAAGCTTATAGTACAGATAGTCTATACTTCCTTAAGATGCTAAGAAATTGCTGTTGTGATTCATTCCAATATCTGTGGCCATGGTTTGTACTTCGTGAGAAGTCTATCTTCATCTGCATACTGAGAGAGCTGGGCAAGATCTTTATGCACACAATGTGTTCCCCAAATTTAAGTTTTAGAATAAGCAAATAAAATTTCAATAGAATAATTCTGTGTTATATAGTGAAATGAACCTCATTTAAAAAGAATTGCTGCCAAATATAGTGGATATATTATGTTTAAGTTAACCTTGCTGTGTGAATCTAGTTATCTCCATAATTTCCTGAGAAACAAATAATATTTTTACTGAAGTACATGCCATTAGTATGCTTTAGGAACTTTTGAAGTTTTTACAAATATTATTGGTTTATTCATACCTCAACATTCAGGTCCTTGAGAATCCAAGATCTAAATGAAGCAGATTCAAGGTATTTAAGACCAGGTTTATCTCAAACTCTAGAGGTTGGAAATGTAACTCTTAAAAAGATGTATGTAGCCTATGTCCCAGAATGAGATCATCCAAAGAAACATAGTCCAATAACTAAATGGTAAAGAACCTACCTCTTAATCAAAAGGATAAGCCATGAGAACAAAAGTTAGAAAAATATTAAAAGAAAAACAAAATAGGGAAAAAAGAGAAATGTGGATGACTGAAACATGCATTTACTAAAAACACTTGTCTATTTGAAACATGGTCCATGAAGACTTCAGCATTCCACTTTTTCTTCTTCCTGTGACCTTTACATGTACTCCAGAATTGTTCCTTCCACAGTGTCTGCCATCTCTATAACAGCCACTTCTTCCTCTTCTCTGCTCTTGATGTCTATCCCCCATTGTAGCATTTCTACTGGTCTAGCTTCTATGAAGGAGAATAACATGAATAACCCTTAGAAAGGGATGCACAGGAGAAAACAATTGAATTCATAGCCAGTTCTACTACCATGGAGCACCTAGTGGGGTGTGCAAAAACTGTTAACCTTCTGTGTTCATTTATGTTCCTAACAAATGTACAGAAATACCAGAATGCCAATGCAACTACATATTTCATTCTAATGCAGCTAAACTTAGAAGGAAAGTAAGTTTGTCAAAAGGAAAAGCCAGTCCTATGAGGATTACACCATTAAGTTATCTCTTATACTTGAATTAGTTTCTAGACTGTTCCAAGTTTTATAGCATTGCATTGCCTTCCTTCACTAGCCACATGCTATTCTAAATCTCCACATAGCCATGTTTTTAAGAGGTAAATTAAAGCCTTGAAATTACAGTTAATTGTGGTGCTAATTGCCAAAAAATATACCTATAAATTAAAACACAACAGCAGTATGATCACTCAGGAATATGGAGTTTATAATTAAAGACAAGATTGATTAAAAGTCAGAAAAAAATAAGAATGATTAAACCATGGAATTGTTTTGTTTTTGAGAAATATCCAAGAATGCTGGCTTTTTCTATGTCTGCATAACATAAAAAGGGTTTTGACAGCTGGTTGTGTTTATATTCTGTGCAAAAATTTCTGGTTTATTGTTAGAAATCGTAATAATGTTAGAAAATAATGACAAAGCCAAATGTTTACAGTATAATTGCACTTCTCCAGAAATCTTATGTGACTGGTGAAAATGAAAATTAGACAACCTCTCAAAAGATGGTTAGCACCTTTGTACAAATGGAAAGGTAACAGTAATGTTTACTTGGCTCCTTACAATTACGTTGAGAGTGGTCCTTAATGAGGAGGGGTATTTTAGAAACAGCGATTAAATGAATCACTGCATAAAATGTCAGAAGATGAATGCCATTGCTCTCATATTGAAAGTATCTGCATTAGTACATATCTCTAATTAGTTTTTTCTTTGAAAATTTACAGATGTTTCATCAAATGTTCCTACCAAAAATGAAATGTTTCTATAATCTTGACATATTGTGACAATTTAGGCACCCTGCTTCAACCTCTTTTATGCCCAGTGATAATTTATTACAACAATGCATTTTCCTAAATGAGTAATTCTGTGGAGTATGGGGTATTTCTGGCTTTTGGCCAGGGTTTCACTATGTAGCACAACTCAACATGTAGACCAGGCTGGCCTCAAACTGATAGAAATCTACCTGCCTTTGAGAGGTGAGTGCCGGGGGTCACACCCAGAGAGGCCCGCACCTTGGTCCCAGCCTTGGGCACCAGCCAATCCAGGGAAGACCTGCCCAACTGGGCCCCAGGTTCTGGCCATAGGGCAGGGCACCCCATCCCCACCAGGAAGGCTCCCCTCTCCAAGACCCTCTGGTGAACCCTACAACCTCCACTCCCCCAAGACTGCAGGCAGACCCTGCAATCTCCAAACCCTGCCCCCACACCCATTTGCCCGAGATCCCAGCCACTTCCTGAGATTCAGAGACCAGCCCCCAGCTTCCATCCTGCCCTGGAACTCCCACCTGGACCAGAGGTGAGTGCCTGGGGTCACTCAGAGAGGCCTGCACCTGGGTCCCAGCCCTGGGCACCAGCCACTCTGGGGAAGACCTGCCCAACTGGGCCCCAGGTTCTGGCCATAGGGCAGGACCCCTGTCCCCACCAGGAAGGTTCCCTCTCTCCAAGACCCTCTGGTGAACCCTACAACCTCCAGGCCCTACCACCACACCCATCTGCCTGAGACCCCAGCCACTTCTACAGACTTAGAAAATAGCCTACAGCTTCCATCCTTCCCCAGAACACTCATCTGGACCACAGGTGAGTGCCTGGGGTTATAGTCAGAGAGACAACCACCTCTGGATGCCACCCCTGGGCACCAGCCATCCAGGAAGGACCTGCCCAACTTGGCCCCGGTTCCTGGCCATTTGGCAAGACCTGCAGGAAGGCTCCCCTTTTACAAGACTGCAGGCAGACCATGCAATCTCCACACCCTGCCCCCACACCCATTTGCCTGAGAACCTAGCCACTTCCTGAGACTCAGAGACCAGCCGCTGGCTCCCATCCAGACCAGTGAGATACTCTGGTGGACACTACAACCTCAATGCCTTGCCCCCAAAACCATCTACTGGAGACCCCCAGCCACTTCTGGAGACTTAGAATCCAGCCTCCAGCATTCCATCTTGCCCCTGAACTCCCATCTGGACCAGAGAGCCCCCAACTACCATCTGCCCCGGAACTCCAATGTGGGCCAGAGCTTCCATCCTGCCCTGGAACTCCCATCTGGACAAGATAAGGATACCCCAGAGATTTCCTGAGAGTCAGAGTCCAGCCCCCAGCTCCTATCCGGCCAGCACTCTCATCTGGACCAGAGCTCCCATCTGGCCCAGCCCTTCCATCTGGACCAGAGAGAGGCTCCCTAAATCTGTCAGCTCTGTCTGGACCAAGTACACTGATAAGACCAAGAACGAATCCACAAGGAGATGGGCAGATGTCAAGGCAGAAGTACATACAACAAAATAAAGAACTATTGCTACAGCATCACCAGAACCTAGCCCTCCTCCAACAGCTAGACCTGAACATCACAGAATGGAAGAAGCAGAAGAAAACAACCTTATAAATAACATCATGAAGAGGCTAGAGCCTTATATAGAAGAAGTCAAAAATGAAGTGGAGGAACAGACAAACAAAAAATGGGAAGAACACTATAAAAAAACTAGAGGAAAGGACAAATAAAGCAGAAGAAAACAGTAAGTCCCTGAAAGATAATCATGAAAAAGCAACAAAACAAACAAGTGAAACAGTCCAAGACCTGAAAAGGAAAATAGAAAAAATGAAGAAGACACTAGCAGAAGGAATGCTGGAAATAGAAAATCTGAGTAAATGAACAGGAACTTCAGATGTAAGTATAACCTACAGAATGCAAGAGATGGAAGAGAGGATCTCTGGTGTTGAAGATACGATGGAAGAAATAGATTCATCAGTCAAAGAAAACACTAAAACCAACAGAGTCATGACCCAAAATGTCCAAGTAATTTGAGACACCATGAAAAGACCAAATCCATGAATAATAGGGACAGAAGAAGGAGAAGAATACCAACTCAAAGGCACAGAAAATATATTTAACAAGATCATAGAAGAAAACTTTCCCAACTTAAAGTAGGAAATCCCTATGAAGATATAAGAAGCCTATAGAACACCAAACAGACTAGACCCACCAAAAATAGTCCCCTCATCACATAATAATGAAACAACTAAACATACAGAATAAAGAAAGAATATTAAGGGCAGCAAAGGAAAAAGGCCAAGTGACTTATAAAGGCAAACCCATCAGAATAACAACCCGATTTCTCAATGGAGACTTTGAAAGCCAGAAGGACCTAGACAGATCTAATGCAGACACTAAGAGACCATGGATGCCAGCCTAGACTAATACACCCAGCAAAACTTTCAATCATCATAGATGGAGTGAACAAGACCTTCCAAGACAAAACCAGATTTAAACAATACTTACCCACTAACCCAGCTCTACAGAAAGCAGTAGAAGGAAAATTCCAACCTAAGGAAGTCAGATATGCCCTCAAAAACACAGGCAATAGATAACACCACAGCATTAAAACCCAAAAAAGAGAAGTAAATACACACTACCACCAAAAAAATAAAAATAATAACAGGAAGGAACAATCACTGGTCATTAATATCCCTTAATATCAATGGACTTAATTCACCTATAAATAGACACAGACTAACAGAATGGATATGAAAACAGGACCCATCACTCTGCTGCATACAAGAAACACACCTGAAATTCAAAGACAGACACCTCCTAAGAATAAAAGGCTGGGAAAAGACTTTCCAATCAAATGGTCTTAAGAAGCAAGCTGGTGTAACCATCCTAATATCCAGCAAAATAGATTTCAAACTAAAATCAATCAAAAGAGGTGATGAAGGATATTACATACTCATCGCAGGAAAGATCCACCAAGATGAAGTCTCAATTCTGAATATTTATGCCCCAAACACAAGGGCACCTACATATGTAAAAGAAATATTACTAAAGCTTAAATTACATATAAAACCCCACACATTAATAGTGGGAGACTTCAACACCCCACTTCCACCTATGGACAGATCAGCCAAATTGAAACTTAACAGAGAAATAATGGTTTAAACTGATATTATGACTCAAATAGACTTAATCGATATTTACAGAATATTCCACCTGAACAAAAAAAGAATATACCTTCTTCTCAGCACCCCATGGAACCTTCTCTAAAATCGACCACATACTTGGCCACAAAGCAAATCTCAACAGACACAAAATAATTGGGATAACTTCCTGTGTCCTATCAGACCACCATGGTTTAAAGTTAGATTTCAACAACAACAACAACAAAAAAAAAAATCCAGAAATCCTACAATCTCATGGAAACTGAATAATGCTCAACTGAATCACCAATGGGTTAAGAAAGAAATAAAGAAAGAAATTAAAGACTTCCTAGAGATCAATGAAAATGAATACACCACATACCCAAACTTATGGGACACTATGAAAGCAGTGCTAAGAGAGAAATTCATAGCACTAAATGCCCACATGTAGTGGATAGCCATCCCAACATTGGCCTGGAAGTTCCAACCCACATTGAGGCTTCGGTAATGGTCACGCCCACAAGGCAGGGCAGAGGAGGAAGCAGAAGACCCAGGATCAAGAGGAGGTCTCTCTCTTGGTTCTGGGATGCTGGATGCAGGATGCTGGATGCACCAATACCCAAATAAAGAAGCTGGAGAAATTTAACGCTAGTGAGTTAACAGCACACCTGAAAGCTCCTGAACAGGAAGAAGCAAAGTCTACCAGGGGGAACAGACTCCACGAAATTATTAAATTGAGAGCTGAAATCAATAGAATAGAAATAAAGACAACAATACAAAGGATTAATGAAACAAAGAGTTGGTTCCTTGAGAAGATCAACAAGATAGACAAGCCCTTATACAAACTAACCAAAAGACAGAGAGAGAACATACAAATTAACAAAATCAGAAATGAAATGGGGGACATAACAACAGACAATGAGGAAATCCAGAGAATCATCAGGTCATACTTCAAAAGACTCTACTCCACAAAACTGGAAAATCTAAAAGAAATGGATAATTTTCTGGATAGGCACCACATGCCTAAGTTAAATCAAGACCAGATAAACCATTTAAATAGTCCAATAACCCCTAAAGAAATAGAATCAGTCATTAAAATTCTTCCAACCAAAAAAAGGCCCTGGACCTGATGGTTTCACTGAAGAATTCTACCAGATCTTCAAAAAAGACTTAATACCAATACTCTTTAAATTGTTCCACACAATAGAAGCAGAAGGAATATTACCAAACTCCTTCTATCAGGCTACAATTACCCTGACTCCTAAACCAAACAAAGATGCAACAAGGAAAGAGAACTACAGACCAATCTCCCTCATGAACATTGACGCAAAAATACTCAATAAAATACTGGCAAACAAACTCCAAGAAAACATCAAAACAATTATCCACCATGATCAAGTAGGCTTCATCTCAGGGATGCAAGGGTGGTTCAACATATGAAAGTCCATCAATGTAATACACCATATAAACAAACTCAAAGAAAGAATAACCACATGATCATCTCACTAGACACAGAAAAGGCATTTGACAAAATCCAACACCCCTTCATGAAAAAGGTCTTGGAGCTAACATGAATACAGGGAACAAACCTAAACATAATAAAGGCAATCTACAGCAAGTCAACAGCCAACATCAAATTAAATGGAGAGAAACTCAAAGTAATAGCACTAAAATCAGGAACAAGGCAAGGCTGTCCCATCTCCCCATACTTATTCAATAGAGTACTTGAAGTTCTAGCCAGAGCAATAAGACAATATAAGGAGATTAAGGGGATACAAATTGGAAAGGAAGAAGTCAAGTTTTCCCTATTTGCAGATGACATAATAGTATACATGAGTGACCCCAAAAATTCAACCAAGGAACAAATATAGCTTATAAAAACCATCAGCAACATAGCAGGATACAAGATCAACTCAAAAAAATCAGTAGCCCTCCTATATACAATAGAAAACAGGCTGAGAAGGAAATCAGAGATACATCACCTTTTACAATAGCCACAAATGATATAAAATACCTTGGGGTTATTCTAACTAAGCATGTGAAGGACCTATATGACAAGAACTTTAAGTCCCTGAAAAAAGCAATTAAAGAAGATGTGAGAAAATGGAAAGATTTCCCATGCTCATGGATAGGCAGAATTAACATAGTAAAAATGGAAATCTTACCAAAAGCAATCTACAGATTCAACACAATCTCATCAAATTAACAACACAATTCTTCACAGACTTGGAAAGAATAATACTCAACTTCATATGGAAAAACAAAAAACCCAGGATAGCCAAAAGAATCCTGTACAATAAAATAACCTCTAGAGGTGTCACAATCCCCAACCTCAAGCTCTACTATAGAGCTACAGTAATAAAAACAGCTTGGTACTGGCATAAAAACTGACATGTGGACCAATGGAATCAAATTGAAGAGCCTGACATTAAACCACATACCTATGAACATATAATTTTTGACAAAGAAGCCAAAAATGTACAATGGAAAAAAGAAAGCATCTTCAACAGGTGGTGCTGGCATAACTGGATATCAATGTGTAGAAGGCTGCAAATAGATCCATATCTGTCACTGTGCATGAAACTTAAGTCCTAGTGGATCAAAAACCTCAACATAAATCCAGTTACTCTGAACCTGATAGAAGAGAAAGTAAGAAGTAGTCTTGAACACATTGCCAAAGGAGATCACTTTCTACATATAACACCAGTAACACACACACTGAGAGAAACAATCAATCAATGGGACCTGTTGAAACTGAGAGGCTTTTGTAGAGCAAAGGACATGGTCAACAAGACAAAGCGACAGCCTACAGAATGGGCAAAGGTCTTCACCAACCCCACATCTGACAGAGGGCTGATATCCAGAATATATAAAGAACTCAAGAAATTAGACATCAGAATGACCAACAGTCCAATTAAGAAATGGGCTATAGAACCTAATAGACAATTCTCAACAGAGGCATTTCAAATGGCTGAAAGACATTTAAGGAATTGCTCAACATCCCTAATTATTCGTTAAATGCAAATCAAAATGACTCTGAGATACCACCTTATACCTGTCAGAATGGCTAAGATCAAAAGCACAGAAGACAGCTTATGCTGGAGTGGATGTGGAGCAAGGGGAACTCTCCTCCACTGCTGGTGGGAATGCAAGCTTGCACAGCCACGTTGGAAATCAATATGGCACTTCCTTAGAAAATTGGGAATCCATCTCCCCAAGACCCAGCTATAGCACTCTTGGGCATATGCCCAAGGAATGCTCAATCATACCACAAGTGCATTTGCTCAGCTATGTTCATTTCAGCATTATTTGTAATAGCCAGAACCTGGAAACAACCTAGATGCCCTTCAACTGAAGAATGGATAAAGAAAACATGGTACATATACACAATGGAGTACTACTCAGCAGAGAAAAACAATGACATGAGGTTTGCAGGCAAATAAATGTGTCTAGAAAGGATCATCCTGAGTGAGGTGACCCGTACTCAGAAGGACAAACATGGTATGTACTCACTCATAGTAGGATTACTAGATGTAAAACAAAGATGACTAGATTGCTACTCAACTCCAGGGAGGCTACCTAGAAAACGGGAACCTAGGAAAGACACAGGGATCGCCCAATGACAGAGAAATGGGTGATATCTACATGAACAACCTGGTCATGAGTGGGAGTAATGAAGGGCAAAGTTTGAGGGAAAAAAGTTTAGGGGAGCAGGAGATCCCAGCTGGATCAAGAACAGAAAGGGAGAAATTACAGACCATGATAAATGAAGACCACATGAGAACAGGAATAGGCAGAGTGCTCGAGAGGTCCCCAGAAATCCACAATGATACATCCTCTGTAGACTGCTGGCAATGGTTGAGAGAAAGCCTTATCTGACCTAGTCTGGTGATCAGATGGCCAAACACCCTAAGGGTCGTGCTGGAACTCTCATCCAATAACTGATGGAAGTGGATGCAGAGATCCTTGGCCAGGCCCCAGGTGGAGCTCCAGGAGTCCAATTGTTGAGAAAGAGGAGGGACGGTAAGAGTGTGAATTGTTAAGACCAAGATTGGAAACATACAGGGTCAAATAGCCAAACGAATGGAAGCACATGAATTATGAACCAAAGGCTGTGGAGCCCCCAGCTGGATCAGGCCCTCTGGATATGTGAGACAATTGAATAGCTTGAACTGTTTGGGAGGCACCCAGGCTGTAGGACCCAGACCTGTCCTTAGTGCATGAGCTGGCTGTTTGGAACCTTGGGCTTACACAGGGATACTTTGCTCAGCCTGGAAGCAGGGGACTGGACCTGCCTGTACTAAATACACCAGATTTAAATGAATCCCCAGTGGGGTCTTGGACCTGGAGGAGATGGGAATGGATGGGAGAAGCTGGGGGGAAGATGGGGGCGGGGACAAGAGTGGGAGGACAGGGGACCCCATGGCTGATGTGTAAAATTACAACACAAATATAATAAATAACAAAAAAAAATTCCAAAAACAACAACAACTAAAAAAGTAATCTACCTGCCTTTGCCCCCAAAGTGCCAGGAATAAAGGTGTGTGTCATCCTTCCTGGCCATAAATTATTGATTGCATGTACCTCTCAAAAGATGCAAAGGGCAGGGTATACCCATATGTTTTCCTACTGTATTCTACTCCTTCTTGCCTTCACATTTCTCAAAATCATAGAAAACCACTCTAAATCCACCCCTACCTACTTTGTAGCATTTCCTCCTGCTATCTGGATAAATGCTTTTCTAGTGGCAAGTTTCCCTTTCCTAATTCCACTGGCATTTTCATTTCTCCATTATTTAGATGTGATCCATTCAGTCTCACTCAGGGGTAGAGGTCTTGAGAAGGACTAATCCCACCTCAGGTGATATTTTAACTATTTACAAGTTAGTATATTTTCTTTCTAATGATTTCACATAAAATATTAGCAATAAATAGTGGGATTTCTTAGACAACCCACTTCTCAAATAACTTTCAAATGATTTCCTCTGTAAAAATGTCCAAAGAATTCCTTCCCTAAATTGCAGTACTCAGTACTTTCCTGAATACACAGGTTCATTGGCAAGAATCTGTATGTGGATGCTTTGTTAAGATTCTCATTCATTTCCCTTTCAATGTTTTAAGACTGCTAAACTGATTACTTTCCAGTCCAGGAATGCAATCCTTTCCTTTCTACATGGCTGCTTTTGTTTCATTTTTACACCTGTATAATAAGTACTTCTTATAGCTGAAGAGTTAGATCATTAATTTAAAGACAACAACACTGAATCCTGTGTATGTCTCTAAATAGAAGCTTTTTTCTCCAGAAACTGAATTTCTTTCTATTTAAAACAATGAAATTAGTAATTTGGAATCATATTGTCCTTATTTATTTATTTCCAGAACTACAGTAAAACAAATAATTAAATGAGACTAGGAATTTGATTCAAGTCAGCTCTTCTCCTCCCCTAAATTCATCAAGGCAACTGGGGGAATAATTGTATTAAAAATATTAAATTTGGTGCAAGTTGCTGTTAGATCTCATTTTTTTATGTAATGTAGGATCTTCTCATTCATTGATTTTCCCTGGAATAGACATGTGTATGAATCAAGAATTCATGTAGCATGCCTGCTGAATACACTTTCCATGCAATATAGGCACAAGCATGGAAACCAGTACCTCCCTGCAAGAAACGAACTACCCACTTACAACCATGGTGAACAGACAAAATGGAATTGCATTAGAAGAGAAAGAAGCAACAATAATTTAGGACAATGATGAAAAATCTACCAGATTAACCTTAAATAAAAGCCAAATGAAGATATACAATAGCATTCATTTATGACCTATTAAGAGTGAGACTTAGTAGTCGACAGTCATTACTGACCAATCATTTCATATTTTAGGTAAACTAAAATATAGTTATTTGTAAATCTACCTTTCATATGAGGATAATGTTCAGAGTCTTATAAACAAATGCTAATTAGTGGGCCAGCTGAAATATGGATCCATAAGTATTTCATGCTAAAGCATGGCTTTTGCTTGCTATACCATAACTTCAAAATACCATAGGCAGAAACTGGAGAGATGGCTCAGATGTTAAGAGTGATTGTTGCTTATCCATAGGACTGTAGTTCAGTTTTAGCACCCATAACTGCCTGTGATTCCAGATCTGAGGGATGCCACATACTCTTCCGACCTCTGAGAGCATGCCCCTTCAATGCACATGCATATACACAGATATAAATAAATGCACATAAATTTAAAAAATCTTTACAAATGTGATAGGCAATGGGTTGAGTCTTAGTTTCTTTCTTTATTTGTTCTTCCAAGACAGGGTATTGCTCCATAGCCTTAGATGTCCTTGAATTTGATCTGTAGACCACACTGGCCTTGAAATCACAAAGATCTGCCTGCCTCAGCTTCCTGACTGCTGGGGTTAAAGGTGTGTGCCACCACTGCCTGGTGAATCTTATACTCTCAGTGAAAGAAAAATGGTAGATAGAAGATGGAGGGTGACATAGAAATCTAAGGGCACATAAAGAAAAGCAGTTATTTTAGGCTACAAAAATGTCATCAGCATACAAGAGGCAATTTCTGACTGATAGTAATTGTGTTACTGAAAACTTGGGGACATTCCACCAGGAATAACACATGCCATCATATAAAGGGAGTCCATTATTTGTGCACTTAGTCTTGTTTACAAAAGGATTGAAAAAATGAGCTCAATGGAAACTTAAGGACTCTTAGGTTAGTGTTTGGGAAAAAAAAAAAAAAGCAGGAAAAGCAAGAAGTTAATCTCAGAAATTGCTAGGTGGAGGGAGATAAAGAAGAGAAACTCATGCTCTTTTGGGTTAGGACCCAAGAAATCAAGTATGTTCAGCAGGGACCCTTGGCAAGCCACTACCTAGCGGACAGGGAAGGGGGTGTCAGAGAAAGATTGAGAAAAGCAGGACTATCAGGCCAGTATTTGAAAAACAGAAAGGAAATAAAGGAGAAAGAACACATTTTAAGTTTAAATTGAGGACAGACTTAGCAGTCAAGATATGTAGATACCTGTACTGGGGGATGGGCTTCTGTGTTAGTACATTATCTCACAAAGGGAATAATTATTCCTCCCATTTCCTTTGTATGTTTCCAGTGGGTCAGCCTTCCTGAAAAGGGTCTCCTAGCCAAATGATTGAAAAGGCCCATTGTATTAACTCTCAGCAGGAGATATAATGTTATGTGTCATTCTTTGAGGCAGATCAGAATGTCCACAGAGGGCTAGAAGTATAATTCAGATCCCATTCTTTTGACCTGGACAAAGTGGGTTTCTCTTAAACGTCCTTAAGAGAGCCCACAAACCTTCATCTTTTTATATAGCAACTTGTATTTTAATGCAAAATGGTGATCTTTCCCTTTTTAGAACTACTAGGAAAGCAGTTACTAGTAAAGCCAATAATGAGAGACAGATCCATCCTCAGTGGCCTCTAAGCCTGCTAACATCTCTCTAGTTGTCAGATCTCCCTTTGGAAGATTATATCACATAAGCTAGTGGACTTGGGATGCTAGTTGTGTGAACATGCTTGCTGTGGGAATTTCATTAAGATATACAATGGTGTGTGTGCCCTTTGCTGTAGGTATGTTAGATGTCAACAAGACTTCTTTGTGAAAGGAGCTAATGTATGTGTAAGTCTTCACTGAATGTTGATTTATTATCCCTGTATTCAGAATATTGGTAGATTTTTATAAGCTTCTTTGCTCCAGTAAAGTGAAAGGTGGTTCAGAAAGACACCATATTTACACACTACTTATAAAAATGAGAGAAGCTGTTTGGGAACAAAGTAAAGATCAAGACTGATCTGTCTAATCACAGTGTTAGGGTGCTATGACTTTCTCTACACTAGGAATATATGTTGCTCTGGTTGTTTGATAAATAAAATACTGATTGACCAGTAGCCAGGCAGGAAGTATAGGAGGGATAAGCAGACAAGGAGAATTCTGGGAAGAGGAAGACTGAGCCAGGAGTCACCAGCCAGACACAGAGGAAGCAAGATGACAAGGCAGAACTGAGAAAAGGTGCCAAACAACATGGCTAAACATAAATAAGAATTATGGGTTAATTTAAGTGTAAGAGTAGTCAATAATAAGCCTGAGCTAATGGCCATATAGTTCGTAATTAATATAAGTCTCTGTGTATTTATTGGGTCTGAGCAGCTGTGGACCAGGCAGGACACAGGAAAACCTCTGACTACACAAGGGGGTTGATTTCAAGTCATTTACATTCAGTCATCAGCATCCCATTAGCAACTGCAAGGGCCAATCAACGAAAGAGGTCATCATTCACAAACTAGAATTAAATTTTAAGACCGAGTAGTTTATAGCCACATAAAATGTGAATTACAAAGTAAGTGAAAAAGAAATCCCTCTGGTCATTGAAAAATATTATTCTGAGTAGAATTAGGTTGATATTTAATAGTTCTGTTTCTTGGTCTTATAATTACGTCATATTTATCTCCATTTAAACTTAATTATCCTTAAGACCATTTGATTGGAAAATCTTTTCCCAGCCTTTTATTCTTAGGTTGTATCTATCTTTGGATTTGAGGTGTGTTTCTTGTATGCAGCAGAAAGATGGGTCCTGTTTTTGTATCCATTCTGTTAGTCTGTGTCTTTTTTTAGGTGAATTAAGTCAATTGTTATTGAGGGATATTAATGACCAGTGATTGTTCATTCCTGTTATTTAGTTTTATTTTTTGGTGGTAGTGTGTATGTACTTCTCTTCTTTGGGGTTTAATGCTGTGGTGTTATTTATTGCCTGTGTTTTTGAGAGTGTATCTGACTTCCTTAGGATGGAATTTTCCTTCTAGTGCTTTCTGTAGGGCTGGATTAGTGGATAAGTATTGTTTAAATCTGGTTTTGTCTTGGAAGGTCTTGTTCACTCCATCTATGATGATTGAAAGTTTTGCTGGGTATATTAGTCTAGGCTGGCATCCATGGTCTCTTAGTGTGTGCATTATATCTGTCCAGGTCATTCTGACTTTCAAAGTCTCCATTGAGAAATCGGTTGTTATTCTGATGGGTTTGCCTTTATAAATCACTTGGCCTTTTTCCTTTGCTGCTCTTAATATTCTTTCTTTATTCTGTATGTTTAGTTGTTTCATTATTATGTGGTAAGGGGACTTTTTTGGTAGGTCTAGTCTGTTTGGTGTTCTATAGGCTTCTTGTATCTTCATAGGGATTTCCTACTTTAAGTTGGGAAAGGTTTCTTCTATGATCTTGTTAAATATATTTTCTGTGCCTTTGAGTTGGTATTCTTCTCCTTCCTCTATCCCTATTATTCATAGGTTTGGTCTTTTCATGGTGCCCCAAATTTTTTGGACATTTTGGGTCAAGACTTTGTTGGTTTTAGTGTTTTCTTTGACTGATGAATCTATTTCTTCTACGGTATCTTCAACACCAGAGATCCTCTCTTCCATCTCTTGCATTCTGTTGGTTATACTTGCATCTGAAGTTCCTGTTCATTTACTCAGATTTTCTATTTCTAGCATTCCTTCTGCTCGTGTCTTCTTCATTTTTTTCTATTCCCTTCTTCAGGTCTTGGACTGTTTCCCTCATCTGTTTCCCTTGCTTTTTCATGATTTTCTTTCAGGGACTTACTGTTTTCTTCTGCTTTATTTGTCCTTTCCTCTACTTTTTTAACAGTGTTTTCCCCATTTTTTGTTTGTCTGTTCCTCCACTTCATTTTTGATTTCTTCTATATAAGGCTCTAGCCTCTTCATGATGTTATTTATTAGGTTGCTTTCTTCTGCTTCTTCCATTCTGTGATGTTCAGGTCTAGCTGTTGGAGGAGGGCTAGGTTCTGGTGATGCTGTAGCAATAGCTCTTTATTTTGTTGTATGTACTTCTGCCTTGATGTCTGCCCATCTCCTTGTAGATTCAATCTTGATCTTATCAGTGTACTTGGTCCAGACAGAGCTGACAGATTTAGAGAGCCTCTCTGTGGTCCAGATCGAAGCTCTGGGCCTGATGAGAGCTCTGGTCCAGATGTGAGTGCTGGCCAGATGTGAGCTTGGGGCTGGTCTCTGAGTCTCAGGAAGTTGCTCTGGTCTCCATATCTTGTCCAGATGGGAGCTCCAGGGTGGGATGGGAGCTGGGGGCTCTGGTCCAGATGGGAGCTCCAGGGCAGGATGGGAGCTGGGGGCTGGTTTCTAAGTCTCAGGAAGTGGCTGAGGTCTCTGTATCTTGTCCAGAAGGGAGCTCCAGCGTGGGATGGGAGCTGGGGGCTCTGGTCCGGTTGGGAGTTCTGGGGTAGATGGGAGCTGGGTGCTGGTCTTTGAGTCTCAGGAAGTGGCTGGCTGATTGGTGTAGGGGCAGGGTGTGGAGATTGCAGGGTCTGCCTGCCGTCTTGGGAAAGGGGAACCTTAATTATTCAGAAAAATGATATTTCTAAACTACTTAAATGTATAAGTTCCTTTGTCTACTATAGTTTAGTTTCAGAAGTTGCACTTGAATAGCCATAATGGATAGATTTTCAATTAAATAAATGGTTCACTTCAAATGCAAGAACATTTTTGAAGCCTCCATAAATCATTACCTTCCAATGATATTTATTCTTTCTTGAATTTGCTTTTATGATATTGATTAAAGAAAAAATTGTGGTTAGAAATATGATAATGCACATTCAATCCCAGCACATAGGAGGCAGAAGCAGGTGGATCTCTGAGTTCATGACAAGCCTGGTCTACAACAGAGTGCATTTCAGGATAGCAAGGTCCACACAAAGAAACTCTGTATTGAAAAAGAGGGGAGAAAGAGCAAACAAGGCAAAGAAATATATGATAATGTTCCTAACATTCTTATATACCTACCAAACATGATTCAACAATATTGTACTGAAATTGTATACTCATCATTAAAAAAAGATCTAGATAGAATGCTCATGCAACACTTCACTAACAGTACTGTCCTACTCTAGAACTAAACTGGAATAAAATAAAGTAGGGGTAATTATTCAACTTTAGAACTTAGGAACATTGTGTGTATAAGAGAGAGAGAGAGAGAGAGAGAGAGAGAGAGAGAGAGAGAGAGAGGGAAATACTGGATATGGATATTTGTATGCATATAAATATGAAAGAATAAGGGAAGTTGCAAAATAAATTTGTTAGCTATACAATTGATTTAGCAATTAAATATTTAGAAAAAGTCATTAAATGTTATATTTTAAAACAAGATACATTAGATCCCTTTGTGTTAAAAAAAATAGTTATTTAAAAATAGTTCTGTTGCTCAAAAGAGTTTTTTCTCCTAATTCAAATATTAGCACACTCATGTTAAAGTACACAAGGAAATACAATGGACACAGTCATACCATAATAAAAAAAACAATGATCTTTCAGCAAATGCATTGTTGGCTGTGCAAGAAAATGTGTTAGATTGCAAGTGAGCATGCATTTGAAAGTCACTGCCCTCCAAATTCCACCCCCACTTCCCCTCTGCCCCAAAATGCCCTTCATTCACTACTGATTACATTAATCCAATATCCCAATTGCCTCCAAGGTCCAGAGAACTGCTGGGCAGTATATGAAATATAGATCATTGTAAGTTATAATCCTTGCTCTCAAATTCTTGCCTTCTCTTTATATAGATGTATATAAAAAAAGCTAATAATATAAAGCAGTACCTAAAATCTGCTGTGGCAAAAAATATACAATATAATAGTTTGGAAATTAAAACCAGTTCTGTTAAATCACTTTGTGCTAGGCTTCAGCAAGCATCATTTATACTCAAATCAAGACTGTTGTTTCTCACTGAGGGACACTCAGCATGTAAAAGATCATCTTGGTTTGTAGTCATTTAGTAAATATTTGGTGAGGAAAAAAAGAAACAATGGATTCTCTCAAACAACACTCCGTGTGCAGCTGACATTAGTTTTCCATTTAAAATTTCCAAATGGAGACTTGCAAAGTAACACAGATTAAATCACATAGTGGCATAAGATGAGATTTAAACTCAGATCTACCTATCACCAAGATTCCAGTTATGTTACTGGAAGTTGGTGGAACTTGTAAGAAATGATGCATTTTGGTGCCAATTTGGACAAAAACATGTAGCCTAAGAAAACTGTCTAGGATTCTGTTCAATTTTCAATGTTTTGAAAGGAATATTGTAATTGGTCAAATTAAGTCTTATAATTGTTGAAGTTTGTGTGCATCTGATGTAAGCTGGCAGACCACTCCCATATCACTATTCAGCTACCATATGCCACAAACATCATTAATAAAGGAACGTTGGCACTTTCTTTTTATTGAGAATGAAGAGAAAGAAGAAACGATCCTCACCATTCTACAGGATTTTCCATTCAGCAGTAGAAAGTGCCACGTGTAAGAGACACACTTGATTAGACTAGTGACAACTGTAGCCCTAACATATAAGAAAAAACTGATATACAACCAGAAGAGAACAACACCATGAGAGTTATATGAAAATGTATTGCTGAAAGAGCAATTTATGCATATTGTGAACTTGTACTCTCAGATTGAAATAATTTTCCCCTTCAGAAAATATTTATGCTGTTTTTGTAAATAGCCTAGCACAGATTATATTTTTAAAAACCAAGAACAAGAGAACTAGAAAATTATGAAATGATATCACATATTCAAAAGTATGCCATATCATAATAACAATGAAATTAGATATCTCATTTGCTTATATAAAAAGACATTTTTCAATGTTGCATATTTAACACAATGTTTGCAGTATAATCAATACTCAGAAGAGGAGACATAACATCAGACATCTATTTATTCCATAGGAGTATAGATTTGGGGGACACAGAATTAATATGGATCTAGTTCCACAATAGAAAATTGAAGAACTTTCAAATAATTGTCCATATGCATTTTGTCAAATTACATAGGGGAAGACAATTGTGTAATGTGCATGTGTTCCCTTTTCTTCCTCAAGTACCTTTGGACCCATGTCCAGTGCCACTGCTCTCTTTCAAAACAGTAGAGATATACAAGCCATACTGTGACATAAGCAGTGCTTTGCTAAGCTGTTTTATACAAATTGTTTCTTTATTATTTGCTCAACAGCTCAATAAAATTGAGGTTTACAGATGAACATTTCAGTTAGAGTTCAGAATTGAATAGATCTAAAAAAAATACATATTCTAGCCATCTCTTTTTAGATATATATACTTGATGAGTAAATGAAAGAATGATTCTCTCAAACAGCACTCCCTGTGCAGTAGACATTAGTTACTCAATTAAAATGTATTCAAACTGAGACTTAAAAAGTAATGTTGCCTCAATATATATGTATATGTACATTTATATTGTTAACATTGATTGACAATTTGACAACATCTACAGTCATCTAGGAGACAAACCCTGGGTGTGTGTGGTGGTTTGAATAAGAATGGCCCCATAGGCATATATTTGATAACTTAGTCGCCAGGGAGTGGAACTCTTTGATAGGACTGAATAAGGAGATGTGGGCTTCTTGGAGGAAGTGTGTTACTATGGGTGGGCTTTGAGGCATCAAAAGTCCAGGCTCGCTCTTCCCTTCTGCCTGAAGACCAAAATGTAGCTCATCTGTGATCCAGCAATGGCCTGCAAGCTGCCATGCTCCCCATAATGTCGATAGTGGACTGAACCTCTCAAACTGTAAGCAAGGCCCAATTACTTGCTTTCTTTCATAGCAGTTGCTATGGTCACAGTGTCTCTTCACAGTAATAGAATAGTGATTAAGACAGAAGTTGGTACCAAGGACTGAGTCATTTCTGTGATAGGCCTGACCATGATTTTTCTTGGAGGAGTATGAAAGACTTTGGGACTTTGAACTAGGAAAGTGGTTGGATGCTTTAAGTGGGGATTAAAGGGCCACCAAATTATCATGTGATCTAAGCTTCCCTTCATAAGCTAGGTGTTGTCTGATCCACTAAGTTACAAATTAGAATGTGCACAGCATCTATCTATTATCAAATGTAAGTAGTACATACATGATTGCATCTGAACTGATCCTGAAGGCACATATAGGTTACATGAAGAAATTTCCCAAATTCCTCTGGTTTTTATTCCTGCTACAATGCTATCTGCTCCCAGCATGCACCTATAATCTCATGGAATGTGTCCTATTATTAGTTGATTGAGGAAGAGAAGACTAGTGTCTGGTTAACTGATAGTTCTCCATGTTGTGCAGTTACCAGCCAGAAGGGGACAGTTATAGCATTATAACCCCTTTCTGGGACAACCCTGAAAGATACCAGTAAAGAGAAGTCTTCACAGTGAGCAGAACCTTGGGTAGTATACATGATCATACATTTTGTTTGGAAGGATAAATGGCCAGATGTGCGACTATTCAGTGATTCATGGGTTGTAGCCAATAGATTGGCTGGCTAGTCAAGGACTTGGAAAGAAAATGATTAGAAAATTAGTGAGAAAGATATCTGGGGGAAAATATGTAGATAGATCTCTACAAATAGTGAAGGGTGTGAAGAAATATGTGTCCCATGTAAATGTGCAACAAAAGGCAAGTTCAGTGGAGGAGGAGTTCAATAATCAAGTAGATCAGATAACCTATCCTGTGGATAGTCAACCTCTTTCCTCGTCCATCTTTGTAATTGCCCAGGGGGCCCACAAACAAAGTGATCATGGTGGCAGAGACGAGAGTTATGCATGGGCTTATCAACATAGCTGACCTGGATATAGCTGCTGCTGAGTTCCAGATCTTCCAAAAACAGAGGCCAACACTGAGCCCTAGAAGTGGCTCCATTTCCTAGGGAGAACAGCCAGTGATCTGGTACCAGGTTGACTACATTAACTACACTGGACCACTTCCTCCATGGAAAGGACAATGCTTTGTCTTTACTTGAGTAGATAGTTATTCTGGCTGTGGATTTGCCTTTCCTTCATGTAATGCTTTTGCAAAAATCACCATATACATATTTACAGAATATCTTACCTACCATTATAGTATTCCATGCAGTATTGCTCTAACCAAGGAACTAACTTCACAGCCAGTTATGTTATATCTACCAAGGAGAACTGCAGACAAGGTGTGGAACCAGCCCAAAAGAGAGAATTGTGTTGCAGTCAACAAAGCTGAAAGGAGTTTTAGTTCTGAAAAGTTCTTTGACATAAAACATGGAGATAGAGAATTTAAAGTTTGTCTTGTGGGTTTTTGGTTTTGTTTTGGTTCAGTATTGTGGTAGTTGGAATAAGAATGGCCCCTGCAGTTATCTTTCTTTTTGGGCTTTCTTCTGGAACTGCCAGCTCCCCAGTAATGACACAGAGACTTAGTATTAATTAAAAGCTTGGCCTTAGCTTAGGCTTGTCCCACTAGTTCTTATAACTTAAATTAACCCATTTCTATTCATCTGTGTTCTGCCATTTGGCTTTTTACCTCTCCTCTACTCTGTAGGTCCGACTCCATGTCTTTCTGGCTAATCTTGCACACCTAGATTCTAATCCCAAGTTCTTCTCTCTGCCCAGAAGTCCTGCCTAACCTCTCTATTGACCAGCTCTTTTTTAAACCAATTAAGTACCTTAGGCAGGTGATGGAAAACATAGACACATCTCACAGAGTGTAAATAAATATCCCACAACAAGCCCCTATAGGCTCATAGGCTTGAATGCTTAGTCATCAAGGAGTGGCACTGATTTGAAAGGATTAGGAGGTGTGGCCTTGTTGGGGGAAATATGTCACTGGAGATGGGTTTTAAGAGTTTTCAAAAGTCCAAGCCATGCCCAATGGCTCTCTCTGCTGTCTGCAGATCCAGATGTAGAACTCTCAGCTACTTCTCCTGCTCCATGTCTGCCTACATGCTGCCATGCTTCCTGGCCATGATGATAAGAAACCAAACCTCTGAAACTGTAAGCCAACCCCAATTAAACTCTTTCTTTTATAATAGTTGCCATGGTCATAGTGTTTCTTCATAGCAATAGAACAGTGACCAAGCCAAGGATTTCCTAAGTTCCCTTTTCTCCCTACTGGAATAGCAATGTATATTCAGTGCTATTGTATAGTGGAAGTATGTTATCTGCTTTTTTTATTTTGATTTTACAGGGAGTTACAGAAAAGACATTAATATAAGTCTCAGAAGCAACTTTGAACTTTGGACTTTGAAACAATGTTGAGACTGTAATAGACTATGGGGACTTTCAAAGTTGGACTGAATGCATTTTTGCCTTATGATATGTCTACAGACCTATGGGGACCAGGGAGAGGAATGTGGTGTTTTGAATAAGAATGGCCCCCATAGGCTCATCTATTTGAATGTTTGGTCCCTAGGGAGTGGAACTCTTTGATAGGATTAGAAGCTCTCCAGTGCTGGTATTAAAGGTGTGAACCACCACTGCCTGGCTTTATATACAATTCTTAACACTTGTTATGATCCTTCAGAGATCCAGAACAGGACTTTCAGAGAACAGTTCATAGAATCCAGGAGCAGGAGCAAAACAGCATGGGAGCAAAGTTGATCTCCTACCCTCTCTGCTAGACTCCACATAAAGCACTTTTTTTTGCCAACTAGATTACCATACATGATGGTTATGTTATGTGTCAACATGACTGGGCCACAGGACTCACAGATATTTGATCAAACATTATCACAGTTTTGAGGTAAGGCATTGAATATTAACATCTGAAATAGTAGACTGAATAAAACCTATGGAGCTCTCCTATAAGGAGTGTCATCTTATCTGTTAGAAGCCTACACAGAACAAGCAGGAGTAAGAGAAGATTCATCATCTCTGACTGGTTGTAAACTGGGATGTGAGTCATTGGCACCTAAAACTATCTGTTCCATAGAGTTCTGATGCACACAATATTTTAAATGTATCACTTATATACAATATATACTGGTGCATATATAATATGTGATACATGACTATTTCTATCTACATGTATCTCAACATGGAGATAGACGTGTACCATTTAGTACTGTAATTGGCACATAGTTATTGGTTATTTGTTGCTGACTGTAGCTATGAATTATTTCAGTAATAATCAATCCAACCTCAAAACTTTTGAGCAATGTGTTTCTTTATCTTTATACTGACTGACAGTAAGATTTAGAAAAATATGATTCCTTATTTGTCTTGAAAGCATTTCTTCTACTGGCTTTAATCTTTTTAAAGACTTGTCAACAGTGTATGTGCTGCTTTTATGCTTGACTTATCCACAATGACTTGACTCCCTCCACAAGAATGTATATTTCTTGAAAGAAGAGCCTTTTAGCCATAATAGCCAAGTTCCATTTATTTGTATGGTTGATATTTGGACCCTTCCTTATCATCCTTTCCAAAGCAGTTATTTAATTGCTCCACAATGCTGTTCTAGTTCTTCCTCTAGTGTCTTCTCTATGTTTTTTATTTCATTCTGCAGACACTTGCTTATATCTTCTATTCAGGAATAAGACTATGAGCCTTGATTGATACATATTACTCCCTTTGCATTGAGCATATATTAAGACAACAAAGTGATATTAATACAGAAAAGGAACAGGACTAGTATCAATCAAGGCTCATAATATTTTTCCTGAATAGAAGATACAAGCAAGTATTTGCAGAATGAAATGAAAAACATAAAGTCCTGTTCCTTCTCTGTATTATTATCACTTTGTTGTCTTAGTATATGCTCAATGCAAATGGAAAAACATTTATAATAGCCCCCAAGCAGTGGACTCTGATGTGTCTGAGATATATCAAGTGGAAGAAGTGAGCAGCAGAAGCTGGAGAAAGGGGACAGTGGTGCCCACCAAAATAGACAGATGGTCAGAGCAGGGAATATATGGAACATGGCAAGGAATTCAAAGTTATTAACTCTGATGGAATTCATTTGTAAAAGTGATTAGAACATTTTATTACTTAATTAACTCATTTAAAGGACCATTCTGGCTGCTGCTGTGTATGTATAGACAATATTGTACAAGAGGGCAAGAGTGAAAGCCATGTCACAGAAAAACATTCAGTTTCTAGCATCATCAGGTTTTCCTTGTCAACCCTAAGTACTGTCAAGATTTTAGTCACAAGAAAAAATATTTTACTCTATTTTTCTGTAAATTATTTGCACTCAGAGGCAATGTAAGTAAGTCCACATATAGGTCAGCAAACAGATATTAGAGCCAGGTGTCATAGCATACACTTTTAATCCCATTACTCAGGAGACAAAAGCAGGCTAATTTCTGTGAGTTTCCAGCCCAGCCTGGTCTATATGCAATGTCCAGGCCAGCTAGGGCTGAGAGTGACACTATGTCTTGTAGCTGGTGGTTTCTCTCTGGGTCCCGCCAAGCCCCGGCAATCCCACAGCACACTTATAAAATAAACACACAGACACTTATATTATTTAAACTATTTGGCCTAATGGCTCAGGCTTCTAGCTAGCTGTTCTTATATTTTAAATTAACTCATTTCTATTAGTCTATAAGTGGCTTGTGGTTTACCAGTATCTTAACATCTTCTCATGATGGTGGCTGGCAGCACTTCTCCCTCTCCCAGCTTTCCACTTTCCCCTTCTCTTTCTTCTTTGTCTCACCTATACTTCCTGCTTGGCTACTGGCCAATCAGCACTTTACTTATCAGTCAATCATCCAGAGCAATGTCTCAATAAATAACATAAAATAAAAATTTTAAAGAAGAGTATTAGAAATGTGAAGAGATACTGAGAAGAAAATTAGTACATGCCTGACTTTGTTCCAGGGTCTACTTTGATGAGGCCCAAACTATTGTTAGTTGTGATACAGTGACCTTCTTGGAAAAGAAAAAGAGAGAGACAGAGAGAGAGAGAGACACAGAGAGAGAGAGAGAGAGAGAGAGAGAGAGAGAGAGAGAGAGAGAGAAATTAAACCCATAGTATGCTGATTTACAAAGTGAAAATAGCACCTGTTGGCAATTTCAGTCAACCAATGGTATCGGACATAAGATTGGGACCTGGCTCCAGCAGACTAACCATTTATACATTAGATGTGAATGCTTCCAACAGATTTCTTACGTTATTAACCTCTTTGAGTGGCTGCTGAACCTTGTATACTGACCCCATTTTACTTCTTTGGACGTTTAATTTTCTCTTTCCCAAATTCCTTCAGTCTTCCCATATTTCCCTTGCTTTCTACTTATCAGAAACCCAGGATATCTGTCAATACTACATATTTCTAATTCTCAGAATATTTGAAGTAGATCATGAGGGTTTACCTGTGTTTTATTAATTAATCTGTAAAATCATTCCACTTTTTACTATTCACACTAGCACTGTTTTTTTAGTAGATTTCTAAGTAGATGCAAAGATTAATGAAGTAGGAAAATATAATCCTGTTCAGCACATGGCATTTATGGCATCAGTCAAATTATCCTTAATTAAAACATTATTAAACAACCCACACTGTCTATAAGTCAGAATGCTTTTCATGGAATTGTTGGCTTTGCAGACACAAAAACATTGTATGTTAAAATGATTCTTTTCTATTCAGTGATTTCCCAGAAGTAGGTGGAGAATAGCAGGTCTGTGGGTGAGCTGTTAAAATTAACTTCTCCCACCACACCACTAAAATTCTCACCTGTGAGCAAGGGAACTGATCTAGCAAATGAGAAATGTACCATGAACTATCCATTACTCTTGGCAAACTAAATTATAGTCTCTCTCTACGACAAAGGGAATAAATGGTTTCCTCCGATTTCAGATGTGATCAGTAAGAGTGACAGCAAAGAAAAGAGGGAAGAAGAGAGCCTGGGCTGATACTTTTGCATGGTTAATGCAATTGAGTCATTAAGCCATAGAAAGGACTGTGCAAACCCTGGTGTTGTTTGCAGACAAGTAATAGTTTGCAAAGTCAAGGATATCTAAGCTCGCAGCCCAGCTGGCTATGATGAGCTAAAAATGCATAAATTCACACACCTCAAACTGTCAGCTCTTTTCACAAGCAGTGATTATTAAAAGTGCATTCTTAATTTGCAAAAGAATCTTTGCTAATATACCTGCTAATTAAATTACTAATCATTTAACAATTCCTCATGTTACATTACCTGGAGTATAGAATGACAAGGTCATAATCACCCAAAGCATTACTTTAAAAGATTTGGGGAGAAATGTTAAATAAGCTATGGCTGGCTGAAGGGGTGAGATGATATGAGAAAATTCAAGTGGGCATAGTTCATTAAGCCACCTTCCCAGACTGTTCAGAAAATTGTGTGCAATGGTATCTAGCTCATTTAATACCTGGAGTATACCATTCAGATGGTTAAACAAATGAGATTCATACAAGCTTCGTCACCTCGTAGTTCACACCTCATTTGCTCTTTCCTTTGTACTAACATCTGCTACATCACTCTTACTGTTTGAAGAACTCTTGTAAATGCCCCTATGAAAAGTTGTGCAGCTGTGTTCAGACCCCTTGACATGATATATGTCCTGTCTTCTCTTTGAAATGGAAATGTAGGCACCTTTAAAATGCTAGGTAGCACTAAAACTTCAGAGAACACCTTTACAATTTGAAAACATTAAACCAAAAGATGACCTAATACCACTTCCCCAAACCTGTAGTCATATTCCTGAATCTCATATTATAGAAATCCAATTCAGCAACATTTGTCTTCACAGCCACTGAACATTCATAGTGAAGAAGCAGCTGGTATTTCAGATAACCCAATATGCTGACTTTACAAACCTTTGCAGGCCTCTAAATGAACTCATAGGTAAACACCATGCCCTACCATTATTCAGAGGGGTTGTTGACACTGGATACAGCTGAGTCTTAGCTCTTTACTTCCACTCAAGACCTATGTGGATGTGTCTGATAAACTGCCACATTTTACCAACCAATAAAGACTATAGATATTCTCTTATAAGTTATAATTAAGTGCCCCATTTTCTACAAACAAATTTTAGAGCTGAAGTACCTGTTGTGCTGCAGAGTAAAGAAGGTGAAAAGCATCTACATAATGATAGTAATTGACCCAATGTATTAAAGGATTCAGATTAGCATGTTTCTGGACTACCCAGATGTGATCAGACTTTTTCCAAGTCAATCTTCTTTTAACACAAATCTCTGTAAATCCTCCTCAAGACACACCACAAGTACTAATAAAGTTTTCAGCTATTTTATTAAAGCCAGTTTTTTATTTTGTATGTCTGCTGTGTATTGTTATATATGCACATATGTGTGAGTGTACATGCATACATGTGCACATGTGGAGGCCAGAGATCAGTGCTGGGTATCTCCCTCTATTTCTTTCCACCTTAGTTTTTGAGATATGGTCCTCCATTCAACCTAGAGCTGAATGACTCAGCTAGACTGACTTGTCTCAGTGAGCCCCAAGATCTCTACTCTGGGTGCTAGAATTACCTGTGGGCATCAGTGTGTCCAGCTCCTTTTATGAAGGTGCTGGGAGATATTGACTCAGCTCCTCATACTTGTGCAGCAAGAGTTTGGCTCACTAAGCCATCTCTGCAGCCCCCTAACTCCAAATAGTTAGGGTCTTCTTTTGTGAAAATGTTTGTGTTTTGGTTTGAAATGTTGAGTACCTATTCCAAGAAGAAAGAAGAAAGGTGAATTGTAAGATGCTATTAGTAATATAAAGGAGTGTGTTTGAGGAAACAGATACAAAAACATACATATCTTTCATGTAGCAAGTCCTGCGATATTACTGCTGAATGAGAATTATTCTGTTTCATTCTCCAAGGCATTTCTAGTACTTATGAAGATGCCCATGGACAAAGATTGTTTTGTTACCGATTGTGGAAGGAAGAAAAGATAGAAAGAGAAATGTGTAATTGCTGGAATAAAAACAGGAACATTTTATTCAAACTGAAATGCAAAAAACAGCTTCCCAAAAGGCTTTATACCTAAATAAGTTCTTACTATAAAAGGAGTCTGACCTTATGGTTGAAGGAAATACCATGAACATAGAGTCATGAAACGACAAAGTCTTTAAAAAATAATGTTTTTACATGCCCCCACCTCTGTGTCTATGTGTGTTCGTGCACATGCATGCCATGGTGTGCCTATGAAGGTCAGCACTCTCCTTCCACTATGAGAGTTCTAGGGACTGAACTCTGGTTGTTAAACTTTTACTCACTGAGCTACCTCACCAGTATAAGAAATAGCATCTTGCAACTGAGAAGTAAAACTAGATTAGTTTTGACATTGAGTGTGAGTGGAAAGAGATGGAAGACAGATGCTGAAGAGAGAATGGGCATCAGAGAAGACTGCCTATTCACAGAACCATGAGTGCCTTTATAGAGAGTTCTTCCTTACCTGTGTCTGCTTTGTGATAGTACTTAGTGGGATATTTCAACCAGTAGGAGAAATGCAAGGGTCCAAAACCTCAGTATCAACTATAAAGCTGTCTTAAGAGTCTCAGAGAGTTAACAAGAATAATAATATGGGCAGTGATTTCAGGCATAGAGTAGAGGAAAATGGATAAATATTTAAGAGACTTATGCAGGACTTTGTAATAGATGAGAAATGATTACATGGGGAGAAAGAAAAGAAGTTTCTTGTGTGGCCTCCAATGACTGAGCTTGAGAACACAGAAGGACTAGATCTAGGGAGGAAGGTGACAGACTGATGTTTGGTTCTTTGTACTTTGTGGCTTCCTATGTGCATACAACATGTTGAGTATATAATATTCTTGGAAGAGGTCAAGGTTGGATGTAATAATTAGAATAAAGTAGTACCTCAGTGATAGTTGAAGTCATGGGATATTGTGTTGTGGTGGTATTGTGTTCCCCAAAATATTGTGCATGCTAATAAACTTATCTGGGGTCAGAGAACAGGACGGCCACAATATTAAACATAGAGGATAGGCGGTGGTAGCACACGCCTTTAACCCTAGCATTCCAGAGGCAGAAGTCCCTCTGGATCTCTGAGTTCAAGGCCACATTAGAAACAGCCAGGCATGGTAACACATGCCTTTAATCCCAAGAAGTGAGCCTTTAATCCCAGAAAGCAATAGCAAAAAGTAGAAAGATATATAAGGCATAAAGACCAGAAACTAGAAGCATTTGGCTGGTTAAGCATTTTGGCTGGTTAAGCTTTTAGGCTTTGGAACAGCACAGTGCAGCTGAGATTCAATTAGATGAAGACTCAGAAGCTTGCAGTCTGAGGAAACAAGACCAGCTGAGGAACTGGTGAGGTGGGGAAGCTGAGGCTTGTTCTGCTTCTCTGGTCTTCCAGTATTCACCCAACAAATGGCCTCGGGTTTGATTTTAATTAATAAAACCATCTAAGATTCCTGCTACATTGTGTGAAGTGAGAAAAGACAAGCCTTAACTGGCCAGGACAGTAACAGAAGAAGAAGGTGGTAGGGAAGTAGGAAAAGGAAGAGGAAGTTGTTCAAGATGTTTCTTTTACATCTTGTCTAGTTTGAAAGGTTCATCTATACCTAGAGTGTTCAATGACTTGGTCCTACATGAGGCTCTGTAATCTATATTTCAAGTAGTTCCCCCAAATTAGATCCATCCATAGCAGAGCTTGGGAATCAATGAAGCTAAGCCCTTCTAAAAGTAAACAATACTCAATTATGAGTTTCTATAGAGAAGGATATAAATTGCCATGGTCCCTTTGGAAGGCTCTGGTAGTATTTGCTAAAACTTTTATTTTGGCCCAATTCCACTTTCTAGAAATTCATCTCAGAAAAAAATTACATGCACATATGCTCAGAGAAAACCTTCAGGGGTCTTCATAGCAACATTGTTTATTTTTCAAGAGTAAGAATGATTAATAATCTAAATGTCTATAAGGATCATAGTCCTTAAGATAGACTTATGCTTGGCTTTCATAATATCAATAGAGTGGTGGGAGAAAAAAATCTAGATAGAAGTGTGATAAGGGCTATAGTGGCATCTGAATGAAATTAGAAACATTAAGTGTAGATGGTGATGCTGAGTGCTTTGCCTAGATGCGGAAGGCATAAGGGACAGCAGTGGCCACATGAACTTACATGTGGGCTTTATGGTATTGTGTCAACAGATCCAAAAAAAAAGTTGAGCAGAAAATTTCAAAAGGTGAGCTGAAAGTGTTGAAACCATCTTGCCCATGCAATTCTCTGTCTCCTGATGACAGTCTGAATGGATCTGATATTGCTCCCAGTAGCTGCTTCATTCTCTGCTGTGGAGGTGAGCACATGTTTATCAAATAAGCTCATTCTCAGACCCACCAACCACACAAACTCCTGAAATTTACTTTTGCAGTAATCAGCTAAAAAAGAAAAACAAAAGAATATCTACATTTTTTACTTAAAGCTTTCAAAGTGCCAGTCTTTGGGGTTTTAGAGGCACATACAAAGAATTATTTATACTGTGGATCCACATGTCGTGTGTTACCTTGCATTAAAATAATCTCAGAAGCATTTTATATTAAAAAGACATTTGCTTTGCCTTCTAGTATAGCAGCCCCTCAGACCAGAAAGCCCTGAAGACAATCCAACCTAGGCATCCCTGAACAAGATTCCTAGACAATGTATGCTTTATGACATATGGTTATAAATGAGACCTTATTTGCCATAAAAATAATGATCTCACAAATTGCTTTTCTGATCAAAAACAGATATCATAAAAGTAAGTACATAGCACTATGCATCTCTGTAGTCAATCAAATTATTAACTTTTTATGGTACTATAAAATCATGGCCGTATTATCTAATAGCACATGATTACACTGTATAGGAATAGGCATGTGTGCTTTCCTAGCCCCTTTCTCTTTAAAAATAAATAATATATTAAAGTAGTATCTTCAATTAAAAAAATATGTATTTATTTATTCTTCTCTCATGTATTACATCCTGACCAGTTTCCTCTACCTCTTCTCCAAAAAAGAGCAGGCCTCCTAGTGTGTGTGTGGGGGGGGGTGTATAATTTTAAAGGATTTATTTTATTCCCCTAAATAGGACATTGGTATTCTTCTACCCTGATGGGGGAGCTGATCTTATTTGCTAGTAGAATGAGCATAAAAAAACAGAGTATAATAAATATGCACAATATGTGAAAAATAAAACTATATCTGCTTTCATGGCTACTTGTAGAATATTTAAATACTTGATAAACTTGCCTGTCATTTTAGAATAAGTGTATTTTTTTCATTCTTTGTTTTTCAATGAATGAGTCAGATAGTCTGTATCTTTTGGGATTTGACCCAAGAAAAATAGTGCCAATGATTCCTTGCTCTTGAAGGAATCTACTTTATTAAATAAGGTGTGTATGTATATTTTCAGTTATTAGCTCTCTTCTCTGTCTATCTTCTATTATCCTAAGAGCAAGAAGAAATTGAATTAGATAAGGAAAATTCAAATTAAAACAGAAAGAGTTGCCATTGAGTAAATTATAAATGCGGCAAAAATAAAATGATAAAACTTTTTATACCACTGAAAATACTATGAGATCTAGAATGCTCATATAATGCACTTTGGAAAATAGTATCTAATTAACAGAAATTTACCTGGTTGTGACTAATAACACATAAGAATACCACTAGGCACAGAATTTCCTATCTGTTGCACATCTGCAGCAAGTGTTATGATGTCCTACTATGATGCAGTACAGTGTGGTTCAGATAACTTCATGTCTATTTCTAGAGAAAAGTAAGAAGAAATGTGTATGTCTAATAGAGAGAATTATTCCTCAGTCATAACCAACAACCTTTATGGACTGCCATGCAGATTTCAAAAGAAATATGTCTTTAAAAATCCTTTAAAATGATACTTGTGTTGTGCTATCATTTATGTACTTCAATATATAGGACAATCATATCCCTTGTCAAGTGCCCATATATCTGAATAAATACATCTAAAGAGCCATATAGCTAAGTAAATCTGTAAACGTGGATTAGAAGGACATTTGTTAAATACAGTTAGAGGGGTTACCTTTGCTGTCTTGTGAATAAAATTTCAGGAACATAGATGGATGTGCCATGTCCTTCTTCAATGTTGTCACTTATTGAATAGCAATAAATTCACAAACTATATTAAATTTGGGGCTGTAACTCCCAAGTATTCTCAACTTTACTTTATATGTGGTACTGGAGACCACAGTCTCTTTTACTCTAATTGTAATTACTAAAATGAATTCAAATTATTTATTACACTTCATACAGTGATATGCTTGTGTGTATGCATGTCTGTGTTATGGAAAGGGTTATCAAGGATATAGGGTTTGAAAAGGCTTTACTGAAACAGATAACTGATACAGATACAAAGAACCACTGTTAGTTTATGGCTAAATTATTAATGAATCTAGTCACAGGTCTTGAAGGCAACAGACCCTACGGCTAGTTCACATAATGAAGCACAGGGCTACCTAAGTCAGGAAGTTACATTTGAGTTAAAATAGCGAAGAAAGAGGGAAGATACTATGACCTGTAAAGCAAACCTCATGACAGGTGCTCTGCACTATTTGATGTTTGGTGTTAGTGTCCTTCATTCTGTATAATCTAGGAAAGAGAGTTGTATCTTTCAAGTCCAAATTTGTATATGGTTTTGATGTCTATGTGCCCATGTGTTCCTGATTTAATTCTGTAAGTTCATAGGTGGTAATAGTATGCTTGCATGAATAAATTAGCTGTGAGTATGTGCTGTGACTTGTGTTGGACAGATGGCGGCTGTTTACTTGCATAAACGGGATACAGAAACATTTCGTCTCAGCAATCACTCTAAAAACAGAGCCAACTTCTCTTTTGTAAGGCAGAATAATTTAGGGAAAGGGCCAGCCTGAAAGCCACTGTTTTACACAAGACGAAATAACTTAGAGCAGGATGTGGCCTGAGATACACAGGTAAAGTTAGGGGATCAGGATAGGGACATGTAATGTGTGTTACTTAAAACAAAAGAGAAGAGAACAATGGTTGCTTCTGTTTCCCAAATTCACTCAGATAAGCAACTTAACTCTGTTTATCTAAAGGCCAAAGAATTTGCTTTAAAACTAAAACTTTAATGGAGAATCATGTTGACTGTGAAAAGCCATGTATGTAAACTGAAGTAGTACTGTGGCTAGAGGGATGGTTCAAATGGTTAAGAACATCTGCTTTTGCAGAGGACCCACGTTCCATGGTCAGCATCCAGCAGGTAATTCACAACCACCTGCAACTCCAGCTCCAGGGGGATCAAGTGCCCTCCTCTGAGCTGTGCAGGTACCCTAACATGTGCAGCATGTATTTCACATAGATATACACACATGAATAAAAAGATTGAAAAATCTTTACAACCTAAATTCTAATGGAGATTGTGGAAAGCAGAGGAGGTATCCACCCCCACCCCACAATGAAGTCCCATGATTCAAGAAAAACTTACTTATGTCATCAGAAAATGCCCACTTTCGATTTTTAAAAACCCCTGATTTTTATTAAAGGAGATAATAAACTTGGTAGAAGATACTGTCATCCATTCTTAAAACACTGAATGTATTAAAACATGATTATAAAAGAAAAATGTAGCCATAAATGTTGTGCATACATAAAATGAATCCATGTCAGATATTTTAGTTAATTTAATGATAGGGGAAGCATAACATGTAACTACTAATTCAGAGGAAAATCCATACAGGAAATCCACACACAGATAAGAAATGCTGGAATGAATTTGCTTAGTATATGTAGGCTCAGTCAATAGCCACAGAGAAATAACAATCAAATCTATCTCCACTGGACAAAATTTGCATTTCTATGGGACAGGAATGATTTGCAGTTATTGGTATTCTACAGCTCACGGAGTTGTGCAATAGTTCAAAGACACGAAAAGAGATTTCATAGAATCAGATAACCTGGGTAATGCTAGCTTTCCATTAGAAAAACAACACGGAGCTTATTGCTGAATTTCTGAATGTTTCACATGACCTCCTGTTGTAGAGCACACCTATACTATGGATGTGCAGCCCTGTTGGTAAGGCTTTCTATATTCTTGGTGCACTGTGAAGAAAGGAAGAACAATCTTTGATTCTAGTGATGGTCAGAGGATCTACCACACTTCTTTGTAAGAATCTCTCCTTTTCTCCTTTGTCATATTCTTATGTTTACTAGCACTTACATTAATTAATAGCTGTAAGAACTACCAGATAAATGCATAACAGAAATGCAAGTGTTATTCACAGTGTTGAAAAGAAGGTGCAATGCAGTGTGTAGAAATACATGGCTGCCTGCACATTGAAGAATTTAATTCTTCCAACTGAGCAAAGCCTGCCCAGTAAGATCCAAGCTATCCCCTGCCAAGGAGAAAAGTGAGAGTTTTCAGAGCAGTCATGAGATGTAGGTAGAGGGTAAGTTGAGGAAGCAATAATGCACTCTTGTAGTGAGATTAGTTTGAAACTCTTGCTAGTCACTAATCTGTGTCTTCCCATTGATTGTCTTCTATGTATAATAGTTTATTTTATTTTTTTAGGAGAGGTGGAAGGTGCAGACATTTCATGGGATACCTATGGAGCTGAGAGGACACCTTGTGTAAATCAGTTTTCTCCTTTCACTATGTGAGTTCTGGAGATTGAACACATGTTCACAAGCTTGCTTGGTATAGCCATTATCCCATGACCCATCTAGCTGTTGCCTCCTACCACCACCACCCTGTTACATTTTTAACAGTGAGTACAAACCTTGGGCTTTATTCCTTTTGCTTTAACGATGACTGAATTTGTGGAAGATTTAGTTTTGCCTGATCATTTTCTGAATCTAGCTATGTTCATGAGGTCTACCCTTTTGAGCGATAGCTCAAAGAGAGCTGCTTTGAGTTTTTAGGATAATAGAGTTTTTGTTTGTTTGTTTGTTTGTTTGTTTTTTAAATGCAGTCTACAATGTGAGCTCAGCTTTTTCTGGAAACCAGTGTTGCTATAAATCCTGAAACATTAACTTGAGCTAAGTTAATTCCAGGCTTGAATTTAAAATACCTACTTCATAAGCCTCCTCTCTATGGAGCAATAATTTCTGTGGACTCTAAACCATTTTGTCAGGGAGTTAGGTGAGCTAGGTAGATATATGATCCTAGTACCTATTTCCAGTACCTATTTAACATTGCTCATGAAATAATTTAATACTTGCATATTTGTGTTAATTTGAATGGTGTGACCTGTGGCAGCAGGCACATTTAATCACTAGCACAGAACTCACTGTGTTAAGAGTAAATTTATTCTGACTTAATGTTTGTCGTGACATGTAAGCCATCCATTTCCCCCAGTGTTTTGGTTTAAATCAGATTCATCTCTGTCTTGGAGCAGAAATGATGTGTGGACAGCTTCAATGTGCTTTTTCAGCAATGTTTTCCTTTGGTTTTAAAACAAAGACCTTTATGCTTTGATTTCTCACTTTCTACTCATCATTGATGGCATTTTCAAGACTGTCCACTGACCTGTCTCTAGTCATTATAAGAAATTCTCACCTGAGATGGCTTTTGCCTTAGAATTGGGTTTGTCCATGTCTTTGTGAGAAATAGCAGCAAAGCCTCCCACGGCACAAGTTGCTTTTGGTAAGAATATTGTTTCCTGGCAGATTGTTGAGGCCTCCAGGGATCTGAGCCTTCTGATTACCAAGTCTGCCTCTGGACATTGTGGGATGTCTCACAGCACCCCCAGCCTTTGCACCTAAGATACCAACCTCTCCCAGTGGTAACAACAAAATGTAATTCTGGAAATAATCAAATTGCACTTTCTCTTTAACTACTGATTAAATGCAATTGTGGTTGTAAATGTTTAAGCTTGTTAGCTTTTATGTCTCTAAATTCTGTAAGTGAATACTTCTTTTGAGTAAGAACAGGGAATAATGTGATATTGAAAATGAGAAATGCATTGTGTCCTAATATGAATTTTATATAAAACACTAAGTACTGACTATTATGCATGCACACCACAGTTTGATTCTTGGCCTGTTCCTCTGTTCATTCTTATGCTGTGAGTGCTACATCCATGCAGATTCCTCTATCAAAATGGATAATTTGATTCTAAGCACAAATTATGTAAGTCCATTCCATAGTGAAGAACAGCCCCTTTGAAACCAACAAATCACTGCTTCTGCCCATGTGCTCTTCTGTTTTGTTTATTCTCTCCTTCACTCTCTTTCTCTTATAAAATTGCACAGAACTCTCTTAAAACAGGACACAGTTGTGAATTCTGTGTCAAATAATGGAGTTGAGCTATTTGTATGAACTAATCAGCTTCCTTATTAGGTTTGCCAATTAGTCTAAATTCTTCCTCATTACAGAAGACTTCCAGAGTGTAAACATTCTCCCCTAGTTAAAACCCCAAAGAATGTCAAACTGAGCATTTATGATGCCTTTTTGCAAACAACTCAGCTGCAGTGGTGGCTTAAATAGCTTTCATGTGGCTCACCTCATCAGAACACAGAATATGTTCGTGTAAAAACTGTACATTACTTAAACTCACCTCTGGGGGCCATAGAATTAAACGGTATTAAGAGTATGAATCAAGTTCATTCTGTTGGTCGGTGGCCTTTTTGTCCAGAAAGAATCTTGACTTAATAGCACTCTTATCTTTCATAATTATGTTCATTTGTTAAAGAAAAACAAACATGGAAAATTACAATAATAAGTTTCAGGGACTTAACTCTTAACTTCTCTAAAAGCAGCTTTGAAGCATCCTCAAGTCCCTTACTCAGGGAGCAAAAAAGGGAAATCTCACTCTAGTTCCCCACATCTAAGGATAAGATATGGAGTCTCAGTGTTGCTCTTTCCCCTCTACTGATGTCTTCAGCCGGGAAACCATGGGAAACCACAGACTCTAGATTCCAGCCTGAAAGAAGCCTGGGCCACATCAGGGAAAACCTTCGAGAAGGGACATTGTGGTTGTAATTGTGGAGTACAGCCTGTCCCTCCTGGCCCTAACCTTCTCAATCAGCAGTCTTTTCTTACCTAATTACAGGATTCTGAGAGAACCTAATGAGGTGCTGTCAGATTTACATTGGAATTATTTTAAATGTTATCACAGTAGCCATGGTGATGATATATAAATGGACAAAATACCAAAGAGCTGGAGAAATGTCACCCTTACACCCACAGTCACTCGCTTTTAGCATAGGCATGAAGTCAGCATATTGTAAGCTTTTTACATTCACAAGAAACTGGGACTTTTTTATTAAAATGATTGTGATGGAGGTAGTTTAAATAATACTATGCACAAGATCTTTATTATTTCAAAGAACCTTTATCTTTAAGAGATGGAACTTGGTCACTGGAACCTCTGAAGGGAAATTGCATCCCCCTCCCACATGCCACCCATTCTTTTTCTCTTGCTTGCTTCCTGAATGCAGTGAGGTGAACTGTTTCCTCCATAGTGTGTTTTTGGCACAATGTATGATGCAGTAAAAGCAGGATTCTGGTCTATTTCTGCATTGCTTTTCAGTTCCCCGAGCATTGCCAGTAGGCTTTTTAGGGGACTTGGAATATAGGCTTTGTTACTAGAAGAACTGGTTATTTTGCTACTTTGATTGTACTTTCTGTAGCTGTGAACTGCAATGGAGAGACTATTCATGTGCATTTTAGTTTTAAAACACCTGGAAATAGCTGGTGGTGGTGGCACACATCTTTGATCCCAGCACTGAGAAGGCAGAGGCAGGCGGATCTCTGAGTTTGAGGCCAGCCTGGTCTATAGACTAAGTTCCAGGACAGCCAGGGCTACTCAGAGAACCCTCCCCCCTCAAAAAGAAAACCCTGGAAACAAAGTAATTATCATAGTCACAGATTCCAGTTGTTAATGGAGCTGCTGCTTGGTTTAGATATACATTATTTTTAATTATGTGTGCATATGTGCACATGTGAGTGCAGGTGCCCATGAAAGGCATTGGATCCCTTGCAGCTAGAGTTATAGACAGTTGTGAGCCAGGTAATATAGGCTCTCAGTTCATTTGAAAGAGCAACAAGGTCTCTTAACCTGTGAGCCATCTCTGCAGACCAAGAACTGCCATTCATAAGCTTAAGGTTAAATTTTACTTATGGTGAACATTCACAGTCACATTGGTAAAAAATTTACAGAACCAAAGAGACCACTGTGGAATTTTTCACTTCCTTGGATATCTTTTTCATCTGTCTTCACATCTGTGTCACAGAATCAAGATGAAAACATGAGCTATTTCTGTGTCTATAACTTCTGAAAGATAGCATTTGTATAAAAAAAATATACATTAGCCAGTCATCTTTTGTTCTGGTGATGCAGAATAGGCTTAGTAAGTACTATTGCCATTATACTAGTTGTTTCCAGGTGATGTCACAAAATACGGTGACGAGAGTAGCTTATAAATGATGCCAATTTATTTCTCCAAATTCTAGAGGGTGGTAAGTCCAAGACAAAGTTGCTTTGTCTAGACTAACTCATAAATGTCACCCACAAGCCTTAAGTTGGAAGATTTGTTAGCCTATGATACTAATAGGGGGAGGTGCAGTATGGTGAAAGGGTACATTTTGAAGGACTGGCATGAAGTGAGTGATTTCCCCTACCACAGGCTTCCACCATGATATACTGTTTAACTATGGGCCCAAACCACCAGGCTCAGCTGACCATCAACTGAAAATTCTGAACTATATGCCAAAATATAGCCATCTTTGTTTTCAATTGACTACCTAGGACATTGATTGTCAAGTTGACAGGCTCTAGAATCACGTAGAAGGCAGGCATGTGGGCTTTCTCTAAATGGGGTCAGTTTCTGGCTGTGCTAGTTCGGAGTTAGCTGGCTTTAGTCAGCTATTTTGTCACAGGAATGAGAAAAGCAAGCAAGTAACCACTTAGATGTATTGTCACAGTAATAGGATGTTGACTGAGTGAAGTGGGTTTGAGGATCTGACATCACACACAGCCTACTCTTATTGTATCCTTCCATGAACATGAATTCTACTCAGGAGGGTTATAGCCCTCTGACATAGTCACTTCTCAATACCTTGGGCTCATAATTTCAATGTATGAGTTTCGGAGACAAAGAGTATTCAAGCCAGAGCAACTATGCCATCCAGAAACAATGACAAATATTTGAAGATTGCCTTTTGCTCATGCTTTTGTGCTCATATTTCTTTCCAATTCCACTATGCACAAATCTTCTAAGTTTGCATCAATGTTGCAGAAAGAAACCAGCCTGCCATGACAGAAACAGAAGAGAATAACCTATCTTAAAAGCATGTCTGCTTGTTTCCATAAGACATACTCACAGGCAAAGATCATACCTTTGCTTTTTAAATAATTTCATGCATGCTGTAGTACTTCCTCCAATGGAGACCATTCGTGTTTTGCTTTCTGTCAGTTGTACCCTATGTAGGTGGTATGGACCTCGTCAAGTTTTAGATACAATACTCTAAATTTGGTTGAGTTCCCAACTTCTCAGAATTTTGAAGTTCAGCAATGCCACAGAAAGCTCTGGGGCAAAGATAAACTTAGAATGCCTAGTCTCATAATAAAAGGGGTGATGGGAAATGTTGCCCAGATACAAGACCTTGAATTAAAACAAGATCCTTTCTCTTTGTAACTGTAAGATCATTGTTGATAAATTGAGGCTCACAATGATATCCCCGATTTATTGAGATGTGAGATCACAGATGGTCTTCATTTATTGAGATGTTAAATCACAGATGGCTTTCAATAACCACTTAACTACAATAGAGCATCTTCAGACTTTCTTCTAAGTTGAAATCTAATGAAAATCTATTCCCTCTTCTGTTTAATTTTGTCTGCTGAGTATTTCTACTGCTTCCTGAGTTAGTCTCTGCATTTAGAGATTCTATGATGATGTCGGGTATCATGTCTCCTTTTCAATCAACATGGGACTTGAAGAAGAAACAGATTCAAGGTTAACAACATTCAACATCTCAGTGAGAGTCCAGATAAAGCACTAGGTAGCATATACAGCCTAGATTCATGGAAGCATAGGGTACTCCTCTGTTTGTGCAGTATGTGACAACAGACAGGGTTTACCACCTTCTTCCTCAGTTTCTCTGGTATAAAAAGATAGAATAATAAAAATACACATATTGGAATTTCTATAACAGTTGAATATATTTATAGCCCCAGAACAGGGCCAAGACTCATGCCAATTGTGTATGAAATATGAGTCCTCATTATTGCTAGATTTGAGATTTTATTAGCATGAAATCAATAATAAATGTTAAATGACTCTGGGACAAATTATTTCTATTATTTATCTCTAGATTACCAACTCCATGAAAAGAATGACTATGTCTTTCTTTGTGAACATTATGCTGTCAGCTCTGCGTATTTGCAAGTTCCTCCTCTGTGAACTCTACCAATCTTAGATTTAAAATAATCTGAGAAAAAGTTGCATCTGTGCTGATCATTTATTGACTTTTTCTTGTCAAAACAATGAGGTATAACAAATATTTACATAGCATTTGCATTGTATTTTATATTAAAAGTAATCTAGAGATGATTGAAAGTGTATGGGAGAGGATGTCTGTAGGTTATATGCAAATGCTGTGTCATTTTATGTTAAGACATTTGAGTATCCCCAGATTTGCGCAATGGTGGGGGAGTCCTAAAAACAATATCCTGCAGATGCCAAGGGACAACTGCATTCACATCTATGAATAAATAAATATAAAGAAGAATGACAATTGAAAAGCATGAATAATAATAAGATAAAATCTATGAGATGAAATGATATACTTGAGGACCTTTCATACCAACCCAGATTCAACTATTAGACCTTTTTGTGTTTGTGTGTATGTGTGTCCCCATGTACATGAGAATGTGCATGTATATGTGTGTATGCATATATACAGAGGCCAGCGACAGACATAGGGTGACTCCCTCAATTTCTTTCCACATTATTTTTTGAGACAGTACCTTTCAGTGAACCTGTATGGCATCAGTTAGCTAGACTGGCTGGCAATGAGTTCCAGAGATTTGTCTGACTCTACTTCTCAGCATTGAATTGCAGGTGTGCACTGCTGTACTTGGGTTTTTGCAGGGGCACTAGAGGGACAAACTTGGGTCCTAATGCTTTTGCAGAAAGTCCTTTTCCAGCTGGTAATTTTTCCCTTTTATGTGTGGCTTTTCAGTCTTAGCAGTTATCAGAACCTATCATATAGAAGTATTTGCCTCAATGTTCTGTTTCTATAAGAGGAATAGAAGAGAAGAAAAGGGAATGCATCAAATATTTCCTAGAGAGGCTAATATCTTATCTGGTCAAAGAAAAAAGGCTAGATGAAAAAAAAATTCCACTGAAAAGTGTTTACTTACTTAGATTTTAGAAATTTCATTTACATGTGCAATATGTAACCCTGGACTTACCTAAGTCTGCATTCTAGTAGCTCTAAGAGCTAACCATACAGGTCCAGAAATGCACCACAAAAATGCAGACAACATAGTGTCATGGACAGTTTATTATGTTTTTTTTCTTCCCAGTATGGGAATTCTTCAGGTGTGTGTGTCAGCTGACAGAAAGCACTGCGCTGTGTACTGGGGATTCAGCAAGGTCATCTAAGCAGGAATAACTCTAAAATGAGGTCAAGTAATTACACTAGGCCAAAGCATCTGATGACTCTATCAGATCTGCTTACCTTTCCCGTAATTCAGAGCCATACTTGAGGATGAGAGTGACATTAACCCAGAGCAGCAGATGATAAACATAATATGTGACATGGCCCCATAATACGCCTGCTGGGAATAGGACTCAAAATCCCATTTCCAAATAGTGTAATGAGGTCCTTCATTTATTTGTCCCAATTCCTCTTCCCTTCATCAGTCTGATTGCTAATAAGGAGTCACATGTGAATACAGATGTGCCAGTCACAAAGGCCCCCTTGGTAATGATGTCCAAATCAATATCTTAACTGGTTATATTCTTTCTCATTCACAAGAGAGGAAGATTATAACAAGAAGAAGTGTATCTTCAAGAAGCAGTCAAAGATGTATAGTAAGTAGGACAATGAGAGATAAAGAGGGAGAGAAAGGGAGAGAGAGAGAGCATGTATTATGTACATATGTGATAGTGTGTATGTATGTGTGTGTGAATGTGTGTATATGTGTGTGTGAACGTGTTGGGGGGGGCACATATGGTGAAGACATGTGTGAAGCTGAAAAGCACAGAGAGAAGGAGTTAGAAAGGCTGTGTCAATGACTATAAATGTCAACTAGGAGAATATCCAGAGAATATTTGTCACTGAGGTGAAAGCCCTTTGAAAATAGGTTAACCTGAAGCAAATCACTAATCAAGCAGTATTTTCCCTGTGATTTTGTAATCTCTCAGCCAACCTCTGGCTCAATCTTTGTTTTCTCCTCACAGTGCACACACATATCCACACTCCAGGCTATTTCTGTGAGGAAGTGCTCTAGAGTTCTGTGCCAGAAATGCTTGCTGAAAACTACATGAGTTGGAGTAGTTCCTTAAAACAATATTTGTAGCAGATGCCAGGAGAATTTTCCTAAAATCCCAGTGTTGTTCACTGTTAAAGTCCCAGTATATTTGCATGAACTCAAAAGGGGACATTCCCCAGCAACCCTCAGGTTCTTGTAGATAGCATTCCAAGTAGGAAGAACTTTGTAATAGGGTCAGTCTAGTTTGGTGGAATGATTTCTCAAAAATCATCCCTTTATAGAAAACTTTGAGTCTGGTACAGTGGTTCTCATCTTTAATCCCAACACTTGGTAAGCAAAGGTGGGTAGGTCTCTCTAAATTTGAAGCCATCTTGGAATACATGGCAAGTTTCAGACCAGACAAAACTACATAGTATGACCCTATGTCAAAATAAGCAAGCACAAAGCATTGCCATTTAGATATTTGTTTTCTGATGCATTTCTCTCATAGGATAATGTGATTAGTTTAACCCACATGACTTCACTATAGTAACCTCTCCAATATCTTATAAGATGACTACCTCATGGTCAACTATTTAAGGTCTTTATCAGAATTAGACATACTGTCCAGTCCAGTCTCCATCTTAAGTAAGTAAATGAATGAATAATGACACTCATGCCATGTTCTAATGGGTATTTGATTTGTTAAGAAGTGAACTTGAAATACGGTTTTAAAATGAGCAATACTCTCCAGTCAGAACACTGCTTACATGACTTACTTTGTGTTTAAAGTTGTTCTAGCTTGATCTATCCTACTTGTTTTTCTATTCCAGCCAGGCTATTCACTCATCCTCTTCCCTTTCAAAAGCATACTTCTGGTCTCAGGAATTGGACATCCTCCTTATGTGCCTTGATTTAAGTTTAAGTAAAAATGTAATAAATCCATACAATGGGTATTATTTAGCCTTAATTCTGATACATACTAGAAATTGGCACTCCACCAGTGTGTTCTATCTACAGCCCAAAGTAGATGAATGTTTAAAATATGAGGGTAAAATAAACACACATAGAATCATAAATATTAAAAATCCAGTATGAGGAACATAGAGTAGGCAAGCTTACAGCAACAGAAAGCAGTGTAAAGGGATGTATTAGGGATGGGGGTAGAAGAAGTAGTCAAGGGAAATCATTATTAGATGGGTTCAAGATTTATGTAGAAAATGATAAAAGGGAATGGGTTCTCAGAATTAATGCTGTTGATGCTTGTAAAACAAAAAAAATGATGTCATTGTTTTTCTCTGCTGAGTAGTACTCCATTGTGTATATGTACCACATTTTCTTTATCCATTCTTCAGTTGAAGGGCATCTAGGTTGTTTCCAGGTTCTGGCTATTACAAACAATGCTGATACGAACATAGCTGAGCAAATATATATGCCTTGTATATGCCCAAGAGTGCTATAGCTGGGTCTTGGGGGAGATGGATTCCCTATTTTCTAAGGAAGTGCCATATTGATTTCCAAAGTGGCTGTACAAGCTTGCATTCCCACCAGCAGTGGAGGAGAGTTCCCCTTGCTCCACATCCTCTCCAGCATAAGCTGTCTTCTGTGTTTTTGATCTTAGCCATTCTGACAGGTGGTACCTCAGAGTCATTTTGATTTGCATTTCCCTGATGATTAGGGATGTTGAGCAATTCCTTAAATGTCTTTCAGCTATTTGAACTTCCTCTGTTGAGAATTCTCTGTTTAGTTCTATAGCCCATTTCTTAATTGGTCTGTTGGGCATTTTGATGTCTAATTTCTTGAGTTCTTTATATATTCTGGATATCAGCCCTCTGTCAGATGTTGGGTTGGTGAAGACCTTTTCCTATTCTGTAGGCTGTCGCTTTGTCTTGTTGACCATGTCCTTTGCTCTACAAAAGCTTCTCAGTTTCAACAGGTCCCATTGATTGATTGTTTCTCTCAGTGTCTGTGCTACTGGTGTTATATTTAGAAAGTTATCTCCGGTGCCAGTGCATTCAAGAGTACTTCCTACTTTCTCTACTATCAGGTTCAGAGTAGCTGGATTTATGTTGAGGTCTTTGATCCACTTGGACTTAAGTTTTGTGCATGGTGACAGATATGGATCCATTTGCAGCCTTCTACACATTGACATCCAGTTATGCCAGCACCATTTGTTGAAGATGCTTTCTTTTTTCCATTGTACATTTTTGGTCGTGCTGGAACTCTCATCCAATAACTGATGGAAGTGGATGCAGAGATCCTCGGCCAGGCCCCAGGTGGAGCTCCAAGAGTCCAATTGTCGAGAAAGAGGAGGGACTGTAGGAGCGTGAATTGTTGAGACCAAGATTGGAAAAGCACAGGGACAAATAGCCAAACGAATGGAAGCACATGAATTATGAACCAAAGGCTGTGGAGCCCCCAACTGGATCAGGCCCTCTGGATAAGTGAGCCAATTGAATAGCTTGAACTGTTTGGGAGGCACCCAGTCTGTGGGACCAGGACCTGTCCTTAGTGCATGAGCTGGCTGTTTGGAACCTTGGGCTTACACAGGGACACTTTGCTCAGCCTGGAAGGAGGGGACTGGATCTGCCTGTACTGAATCTAGGTTTAAATGAATCCCCAGGGGAGTCTTGGCCCTGGAGGAGATGGGGATGGAAGGGAGGGGTTGGGGGGAAGGTGGAGGCAGGGGTGGGAGAGAGGAGGACAGGGGAACCCATGACTGATGTATAAAATTAAAACACAAATATAATAAATAACAAAAAATAATAATGCTGATGGTTGCAAATGGTTAAATGGTAGCCAAGTGTGGTGGTGCACACCACTAAGGCCAGCATTTGGAAGACAGAGGCAGACCTACCTCTGTGGTGATATTGTGCACCCTAATAAACTTATCTTGGGTCAGAGAACAGAAGAGCCATTTAGATAGACATAGAGGCCAGAAAATTGTGGCACACACGCCTTTAATCCTAGCATTCCAGAGGCAGAGATCCATCTGGATCTCTTGAGTTCAAAGCCACATTGGAAACAACTAGACATGGTGACTTGCATCTTTAATGCCAGAAAGCAGAAAGGTGTATAAGGCGTGAAAACCAGGAACTAGGGTCAGTTAAGCTTTTAGGCTTTTCGCAACAGTTCAGCTGAGATTCATTCTGGATGAGGACTCAGAAGCTTCCAGTCTGAGGAAACAGGATCACCTGAGGAATTGGCAAGGTGAGGTGGCTCTGGCTTATTCTCTTTAACTGATCTTCCAGCTTTAACCCAAAACCTGGCCCCAGATTTGTTTTTATTAATAAGACCTTCTAACAATTCATGTTACATACCTCTGTGAGGTTGAGGCCAGTGTGGTCTACCTAGTGAGTTCCAGGACAGCCAGGTCTAGGTAGAGAGATCTTGCCAGAGATGGAGAGAGAGAGAGAGAGAGAGAGAGAGAGAGAGAGAGAGAGACAGACAGACAGAGAGACAGACAGAGAGAATGTTAAATGGTGACCCATGTTACATCTATTTACCATATAATAAGGTCATTAAGAATATATAGAGTAGGTGCTGGAGAGATGGCTCAGAGGTTAAGAGCACTGACTGCTGTTCCAGAGGTCCTCAGTTTAATTCCCAGTAACCACATGGTGGCTCACAACCATCTGTAATGAGATTTGGTGCCCTCTTCTGGCCTGCAGTCATACATGTTGTATATATAATAAATAAATCTTTTAGAAAAAAGAATATATAAAGTAAAAAATGTTATATTTTACTATTAAGTGAAGAAATAGAAATTATTAAATGAGTAGAAAAATTACTTTTTAAATATAATATTTGTAGCTGGAAGTTTTCCTGTGTCCTTCCTGGTCCTGCCTCAAATAAACTCATAGAGGTTTATATTACTATTAAACTATATGGCCTAGTGGCTCAAGCTTCTCACTAGCTAGCTCTTACATCTTAAATTAACCATTTCTATAAATCTATACTTTGCCATGTGGCTTGTGGCTTACTGGTACTTTATATCTTGCTTCTTCTGGCGGCAGCTAGCAGCATCTCCCAGCTCTGCCTTTCTCCTTCCTCTCTCTCTCTAGTTGGAATTTCCAACCTAACCTTATTCTGCCTCACCATTGGCCAAAGAGCTTTATTTATCAACCAATCAGAGCAACATATATTCACAGCATACAGAATGACATCCCACAGCAGATGTTCAATACTGATAGCATTCAGGTTTGGTAGACACTAACACACTGTGGATAAAAAACAAATAAGAATATGTTGCTGGAAAGGATTTTGAAATATGCTATAAGAATTAAGAATATCAACCTTTTTTTTAGTTAGAATCTTTCCACATATCATAGGCTAGCCTCCAACATGGAATTTCCCTGCCTCTTCCTCCCGGGTAGTAAGATTTCATGTATGAGCCATCACACTCATTTCTAACAATATTAATTTTTTAAAAAATTAAGGAATTAAATTTCCCTAGTGATAGTAACTTGAGTGAACACAAAGATCTATGAATTAATGGTTCCTCCAAGTTTTTGTTGTCATTTCTTGTGCTGATGTTACTAACCTTCACAAAGTACCTGGGTGGGTGTGTATGCTGTGTCAGCATTTCAGGAGATGAATTTCCTGTGTTGCTCAAACTTTCTAATAGGAAACAAGGAAAGGTCATGGGTGCATAATCAGAAAACTGGGCTGATTTCTTCAGTTTCCAAATATAAAAATATATAACCCTTGAGATTTATGTCTCATGACTTGCACATATAATTGTTATAGTGTTTATATTTCATTATCATGACTTCTATAGCAATATTGTTCAGTAGCATTAGATAAAAATTAAAAGCTTCATAATGATGTATGAATAATACATACACAGTCAAATTCTCACTTGTTCAGTGTCCTACTTCCTTTAAAAGGTCTCCAAGCTTTTAATCATTTCCAGGGCCATTGGCTTGAAAATTGAGCCTTTACTTTAAGCTCCTGACCTATCCATTTGTTCTTTGTGAGTGGAACTAAAAATTTGAAGTGACTGAGATCAGACGCAGAAGAAATAACTGTCCCATTCTAGTTTAATAGCCTTGCTTAGCCGAGTCTTTTCAGCAAACGCTTGAAGACTTGGAGCTTAATGTTGAGAAATTTGAAATCAGAAAAGAAAATTGAACAGAATTGCCTTTATGTCACTGTTAAATAAGAGTGTGTGGTGCCAGAGAGATGGCTCAACAAATAAAGGCATTTGCTACTAAGCCTGAGTTTGATCCCAAGGACTAGCATGGTAGGAGAGAAATGACTTCTGCACTTTGTCCTCTGACCCACACATACATAAATGCATGCCCACACACAGACTAAATAAATAAATATAATTTTCAAATTGAAAATAAGATTGTTATTTCAATACTTTCCTCTGAGCCTTCCTTTACTGATATATTGTACAGATTTATACACATAAATGTCATGTATAATGCCGTGAAGCATTTGTTGTGATTAATGTTCCAGTAACATGAGCTAGAATGTCCCAGAGCTCCTGTGAGACTTTATGAGTCCAATAGTTTGTTTCTTTAATGTGTTTGTAAAGATTTCATTTATTAGATTCTTTAGAAATTTGGCATACTTACTTTAAAAAAAAACATCAAATTTCTTTATGTAAGAGACAAGAAACCTTTTCAAACTGTTTATGTAATTATCATAAAATTGAAGGGTAGAAAAAAATTAGTAAAAGTAGAGTCTTATTTCACCCATTTTTGTTATCATAGAGTTGTTTAAGAATGTTATCTTTTGATCATGTACCAAATATTTGACTTGGATTGCTTAAACAATCTGATGTTGTGGGATGTCTTTCTGTATGCTGTGAATATGTGTTGCTCTTATTGGTTGATAAATAAAGCTGCATTGGCCTATGGCAAGGCAGAATGAATCCAGGTGGGGAGATCCAGGAAAGAGAGTGAAAAGAGAAAGGAGAGGCAGGAGATACCATGCTGCCATCCAGGGAGCAGCATGTAATGACACACAGATAAAGCCATGGAACACGTGGCAACTTATAGATTAATAACAGTGGGATAATTTAAGATATAAGAGCTAGCTAGCAAGAAGCTTGAGCCATAGGCTATGGCCATATAGTTTGTAATATGTTTATTTTGGTTTGAGCAACTGTAGGACTAGGCAGGACACTGAAAAATTCCCAACTATAATCTGAAATAACGAAGTTACATGAAATTCATAAATGATTTAGTTTTTTTTCCTCTTATGATAAAAATGAATGTTGGATAAAATATCTTTGACATACACTACACTATAGTGTGGTGTGTTGGTACATTCTACATCTTTAAAAGTGAACCAGTCAAAAATCTGTATTGGTGTGAACAGAATTTACTCTATTCATTCAGGAAAGCAACAATAGCTAACTAATAAAGTACATAAATTTATAAGACAGTGGTAATTACGATGGAGCAAAATCATTTTAAAAGTAAACATATACAAAGAATGGCATCAAAGAGTCAATGTTTTATGTGAGGTAGTCAGAAAATGGTCCTGTCACTGATCAATAACATTTATTGTCACTAGAATATTTTTGGTTCTTTTCTTGTTATACAAAGTTGCAAAGTAATATTTCTAAAACTTGGTATCTTAAAATGATAACTTATTTTCATGCTTCTACAATTGTGTTAAGATCCTTTGAATATGATGCCTCTCTGTGCCAAAGCTCTGTCACTTAAACATCTTGTCCCTGAACTTAGAAAACTCAAGCAGCTGGGAACTACAATGTTTTGGTGTCATCAATCAATATTCTTTTCTCTCCATATAATGACTCCAGTACGAGGGCTTCAAGGTAACTCAGTATCCCACATGTTAGCCAGAACAAATCTGAAGTAATCAGAGAAGTCCCACACCTTTCCCATGCTCTATGAGCAGTTGCAGTCAACTACATGCTCTCAGTTCAGGAGAGAGGAAATAGACAACACTAGAGTCCTAGAATAGAAAAAAATGGAATACAAATATTGTTGTGGCCATTGTTGAACCATGCAACAGGATTTTCCATTTGTTTACCATGAACACTAGGGAGTATAGCTCCACTTCAGCACCAACTCCTAAATCACTTATCACAGATAAGAGCATGACTGTCACAAACTCCACATGCAATTCCTCTTCCAAACATTTCCTAAAATAGTAACTGTTGTTCTGACCCCTGAAGCAAATTGATGGCATTTCAGAAATTAGTTTATAGTATCTCCCTTTTATTATGTTTTTCAAGAACAATGCACAGATATATAGAATGTTCCCAAAACGATATGTGAAGAATCAGGTTTGCAAAACCTCCCATCTAATCTAAATAAAATTGAAAAACATTGTATAAAACAGATATGCTACCACTTTCACATGGTAAAACCCTTTAACAAAAGATATGAGAGGAGGTATAAAAAATGGGACCTTAACAAATAGCACCCAGCTTGTAACCCCAGAAAAACAGTGTCTGCCAAGCATCCATCCCTTGAAGTCTTGATTGATACATCAAAGATGTTTGTAACATGCACCACCCAACCTTTCCAGAGGCTTAGAACCTCGCATCTTTGTCTCCCAACATATGCTCCTCATGCTTTCTTTATTAAGGTTTGTGTAGTGAGAAGTATCTTGTGTGAAGTTCATCCATCCATGTTCTTATCTAACTTTTTAAACAGTCCTTATCATTTTTTACCAGCCCCCAAAGATAGCATTTGCAAAAACTCATTGATGAGAAACATTTTACTGAATGCCAGTTAGGCATGTAGGAAAAGGATCAACATACTGAACTATATAGCATAAACTAAATGTAGCTCCTTCTTTCCCAAAGACAACCATTTCATTCTCCTTCTCAACAACCACACAGAATTGCAAGGTTCCATTTATCGCAGAACATCTCACATTTCCTTCTATTTACAAACCCACTCATGCCTACTCCCAAAAGTGTCTAAATTCTACAACACAATGGCATAGCTAGCCTTCCTTGGGCAGTAACTTGGAGAGTTCCATCTCTTGCATCAATCTCTCCTCAGCGCTTCAGCTGTCTGCCACAATGGCTTTCATTCATTCTGCACTAGCATTATATGAGGTTTGCAGGCTTCATCCCTGCAATGGTTAGTGCTAACCGTCAACTTGAAAGAATCTAGAACCACCTCAGAATTTGGTCTCTGGACATGCCTGTGGGGAATTAATTTGATTACTTTAAGTGTGGTGGGAAAACCCACCCACTTTTCCCTGGAATCCTGAACTATATAAATTGAGAAAGGAAACTGAAAAGCATCATGAATTCATCATTTTTCTTTCTGATAGTGAATATGTGGCTATCTACTGCAAAATCCCACTGATCTGACCCCACCATGATGAACGCTTTTATTTTTAGCCCCAATAAATACTTTTTCCCCTGAGTTGCTTTGTCCCAATATTTTGTCCCAGCAACAGAAGAGAAATTAGGACAAAATACGGTGCCTGGAATTGGGCAATTTCTGTGGTAAAACTGATCATTGATTCTTAGGCTCTTGGAACTCTCTTGCTCCTGGAATGTTGAAGAGTTTTTTATGTTTCAGACAGAAAAGCCCTATCATGCAGGAAAGCATACCCATAGACCTGTCTCCTAGATAAAACCAGATTATTTCAACTTGGCATTTAACACTGACCATCTTTCGCCTACATACTAAAACTCAAGCTTGTCATTGTAGACACCAGGTCCTTGAGGCAAATGGAGAGAAGCCAATAGCATCTGCCTTAATACACAACCATTTGTTACTTCCAGTACTTTTAACCCCTTTATCTTGTTCCTTTAATGTTCTAATTGCAGCCCAACTATGCACCCTTCTTCCCTTTCTTCTGCAAGAAGATCAGTTCTTTACCACATGTCTCTGGTCTAATAATTCTCACAACAATGTACTCACTTCTATCTCTCCCCATCATTCCTTTAGCACATGTGGATTCCCTCATCTGCTCTTGCAAAATATCTAAACATTTCCTCCTACTTTCCAGAAAACTACATCTGCTTCTTTCTTTTTCCAATTAAACCTGCTGTTCATCAAACACAAGAAAATATAATTTTGCCTAATTGCTATGATTTTGGCACATTACCTTTGGACAGGTGAATATGTAAAGAACTTCATGTACAGTACTGGTCTTATCGACAAAAGCATTAAGGTGAAATTATGGCTTTTTAGTCATTGCAACTTATTTGAGTCAGTAGTATTTTCTATTTGAAATATGTTTTGTAAGCTAAAGTAGTATACATTTATATACTCTAATATCAATGTCAATAATAATATGAGACATTTAATGAAAATCTCTGATTAGTTTTATAATCTAGGCTTAATAATTAAATCAATTCAGCATAAAATGTACCTTGAGTCACATAAATGTAATAAATTCTGGAAAATATTTATAATGTAAAGGTTTTGTGAATGTTATGTAAAGGAAATGTAAAAGAGATAACATATAACATACTGCAGGTTTATAATTTATACAGTATTGTATAATTGTTATTTTCTAAAAGCTTATTATTCTATCTCCCAGGCCAGTGTTCCTAGACAGAGCTTGTACCATATTTATTATATAGCTAGTTGAAATCTAAAAGATTTAACCCATGGAGGCAGAGAATAGAGTAGCAGTTATCAGATGCTAGGGATGAGAAATTTAGGAGATATCAAAAGGTGCAGGGTTCAATGAGAAGAAATAAATATTTGAGGTGATATATTAATTAGCTCAATTCGGTCATTTTACAATGCATACCTGTAACTTTACCTCTTAGAACTTACATACAAAAAGTATTATTTGTCAATAGTTAGCAAAATTATTTAAAAGGAAATGAAGCATATGAAGGTTGATAGGCCCCAGCCGCAAAGGGAGGTTTAAGTATTTTAATTTGTAGGTAGTTCCCAAGTGGTGGTGATGCTGCCAGTTCAGTGATGCTTCTTGGCAAACTATTGTTCTAGTCTGATCTATGCCAGGGCTTGTCATTTATCTTCTGGGCAGAACTGTGACTCTGTAGTACAAGGAGACTGCAGACGAGAAAGGGAAATAAAAAACAACACAGTTTAATTACTTCTTATTATTGCGGCCTGAGATAAGTGAGTGCTAGAGTCAAAGTCACATTCTCGTGCTTGCCTAGTAGGCACTTCCTTAACTAAGTCCCCTCCCCAGCACCCAACCCTGACCTGACAATCAGATTTTAATCGGCTTTTACCTAGCATCAATGACTTCCCATATACATTATAAGAACTCACCGTGATGTCTATTATCAGCATATGAGTTCTTTTGTATATGTATGTATTGTTTTTGAATGTTTATGTATTGTATGTGTATTAATCCATGACTGTGTGTGTGTGTGTGTGTGTGTGTGTGTGTGTGTGTTAACATACACGTTGGTATGTATGAATGTGGGGGCAGGAGTTTGGTGTTGGATGTCTTTGTTTATGGCTTGCCTCCTTATTTCTGAAGCAGGGTCTCTCAGTGACTCAAGCTCAGCAATTGACTAGACTGGCTACACAGTAAACTACAACGATCTGATCTGCCTCTCCCTGTCCAGTCCCTTCTCTGCCACCACTGGAGTTACAGATTTGCATGTTTATGCCTGGCCTTTCTACACAAGTGCCAGGATCAAACTCAGGTCCTCATGCCTGCCCAACAGGCATTTCCCATACTAAGTTACCTCCCCAGCACCAAGCCCTGAGCTGGCAAACACATTTTAATCAACTTTTAATTGTACAAATAACTCTTCCCACATACATAATAAGAAATCACAAGACACAACTGACTGAGCTTTTTTTTTTTTTTTTTTTTTTTTTTCTCCTGTTGCAGATGCAAGGCTTTGATTCTGATTTCTGGTCCCAGAAACATTCTTGACTTTGACATGGGCCATTATCTCCTCACTCTGCCAGCTTGCTCTTAAGTTGGCCCAGGTTCACTCTGGGCAAAGTGCCCTGATGAAGCAGGAAGTAGAGTTGATTGCTATCAAGGAAACCTTGCCCTCTTTGTTCCTGTAATCAGGCTGGAGGCAGTGACTAGAAACTCATTCCTGCTCACAGCCAGAATATTCAAAGTTGCATCTGGAGTTTTATTTATTCAAAACTAATGAACATCCAGCCATACTCACTGGAGTTTCCCTGAATCTTGATAATATTTGTCCAGCATTGCCCTCTAGTGCTTGTGGGTATATTCCTAATGATGCCTCGGGACTTCTAATTAGAGTCTTTGGAATTAAATTAAATTACTTAGATCATGATATCTTCCTGTAACTTCATAGAAAAAGAATGAAAATGCAAGACTCAGACAGCATGAGGAAATTCAAGAATTTAGAGCAACTCTTACTTGGTTAGCAAAAGTACATTTCTTGATACTTTATTTCATTCATATTACCTATGCTGATAGGTGAGATTATCTACACTTATTACCTATAAACAAAAGAGCCCCGGGGCACATGGTGATGTGAATGACATTGAACTACATTGCCACTCCATGGCTTACACATTTCTTTGGCTCTGCAAACTTCTCTTTACATGTATTTTTTTTCTGGACATAGAATAAGACAAGTTGCTGGCCGGGCGGTGGTGGCGCACGCCTTTAATCCCAGCACTCAGGAGGCAGAGCCAGGCAGATCTCTGTGAGTTTGAGGCCAGCCTGGGCTACAGAGTGAGTTCCAGGAAAGGTGCAAAGCTACACAAAGAAACCCTGTCTCAAAAAACAGAACAAAACAAAACAAAAAAGACAAGTTGCATCTTGGGGTATGAGGAACTCTTAAGGTTCACTAAAGGAAAAGGTTAGTTAAAAGTTTCTAGATGGCTATTTATAATAATTGCAGAGAAGTCTGAACATGCAAACTATTCCCCTCTGCCTTGAAAAAAAAATGAAAGGAAAATGAAACAAGACAACCTTTGTGGCAACTTTTGAACCCTTTTCTTCTTGAACTGTAAAGGTAGTTCTCTGCACAGTATGGACATCAAAGGTCTCAGAAAAGTCTGCCATTCTTGTCTGTTACATAACAGAAAAAGTAGCTACATCCAGACAAAAACAGGAGTGGATGGTGCTAACAGTCTCCTGAGTGATTTTCTTTTTCTTTCTCTCGTTCTCTCTTTCTGTTCCCTTCCTTCTTCCTTCCTTCCTTCCTTCCTTCCTTCCTTCCTTCCTTCTTCTTTCTTTCTTCCTTCCTTCCTTCCTTCCTTCCTTCCTTCCTTCCTTCCTTTCTTTCTTTCTTTCTTTCTTTCTTTCTTTCTTTCTTTCTTTTCCTCCTTCCTCCCTTTTCTTCTTTTTTTGACAACCTTGCTGTCCCCAAGGGGTGAAAAATAGAGGTGTGTTTTAGGCTCTGTTCAAGACTAAGGGTAGAATGGGGTCCTCTGATTTGATTGATCAGAAAGCTACACTCTATATCACTCATATACTCAGGGTACCAGGGACTAGTATAAAATGCTACATAGGAGTGTAGTTCTGGAAATAAAATTTCCAAGGACAATTCCAAACTAGTCATCTCTCTGCAGTGTCATATGTAGGAACAGAAAAAATAAATTTATTTGTGATTCACACATTTTAATAATTAAAACCAACAGGGAATTACAACACTGCAAAGGAAACAAATCAAACTGTATTTTTAAATGATAGAATTATCTGTAGTAAGTATACTCACTTTATGCTTTTCTTCATTGTCTGCATTTTCTACTGAAGCATATTTAATAGCTCTATTAAAATATCAATCATACTCCATAAGATTTGACTATTTAAAGAAGATGAATGGAGGGTTTTAGTAAATTGCAGAAGTTGTGTGGGCATCCCGCAGTTCAATTGGAGCATTTACGTCCTCACAGAAAGAAATCTGGCATGGATTTATAGCCACTCTATGTCACCCCTCCCAAACTGTGGTAATCAATGATTTATTTTCGGTCTCTCCTTTTCTTGGCAGTTCACATAAATAGAACCACAAATTTGCATCTTTTGTGCCTGGCTTCTTTCACTGAGCATTAAGTTTTCAAGGCATACCCACATTGAAGTATGTAATAACTTTTTGTGACTAGATAATTCTATCATTTGCATATGCCATATTTCATGTGTAAGTTCATTGCTTGATGGACAGCGAGTTGTTCCTGCTGTGCCTGTTCTGGATGGTGCTGCCTTGAGCAGACAATGTAACTTTCCTTGAATAGATAATTGGAAGTAGATGTGCTAGGTCATCTTACCAAGCCAAGCTCAAGGTTTTAAGAAATGTTGACCCTGTCTTCTGCACCAGCTTCCTCCTCTTGTCTCTCACTGGAAGAGCCCGAGTGAGATCCTTTCTCCACAGCCTCAGCTGCACTTGCTATCATCACTGTCTGGCTTTGTTTTCAGTCTTCCAATATGTGTGTAGTGACATCCGATTGCACTTTTAATCTGTGTGCCCTTAATCACTATAATGACAAATGGTGTTGGATAGTCTCTCTCTCTCTCTCTCTCTCTCTCTCTCTCTCTCTCTCTCTCTCTCTCTTTTACCCTTGTTTTGGGTCATTAATGTATTGATTTCAGAGAAATATTTGCCTGTGCTTTTGTTAAATGGGCTTTTGATTTTAGAATAGCTTCAGATTAAACTCTTTGATTCCATAAAGAGTTCTTATCTGTCTCTTACCCAAGTTACTCTGTTGTTGGCAGAACCCATGTTCATGGGACACTTGTCACATCTAAGAAAGGGAGTCTGATACACTATCATGAACAAAACTGAGTGTTTTCTGGTATTGTGATTCTCTCTCTCTCTCTCTCTCTCTCTCTCTCTCTCTCTGTCTGTACATATATGTGCATGAGGAGACCAGAACACAGGATAACTTATCTTATGCTTCTTCAGGAGTTCTTCATTCTGTCTTGGAGACCAAATCTCTCACTGACCTGGTACTTATCAGTTAGGCTAGACTTTCTAGCTAGCAAGCCCCAGGGATTTTTCCTGTCTAGGCCTCTCTACCACCAACAAACAAACACCATGATATTCATGGTTAAAACATGGGTTCTGGGGACAAAACTCAGGGTCTCATGCTTACAAGGCCAATGATCAATAGAGCTATCTTCTCAGACCCCCATTTTCCCTTCTCTGTGTTCAGGACGGCATATTACATTTCGTCTCTGTGCCTTCAAAGTGTACCTTCTGTGATAGCTTATGTATCTCTTATTGTTTTTCATATGCAAATCCCCTATGGAGTTCTGGTCAAGTGCCTGTATGATAATTCCTAGTGTGAATGTATATATAATGCTTTTTATTGTGATTAGATTGAGGTTATGAATTTGTAGAAAGATTTTAACAGAGTTTTACCCACTAGCAAATTGGTTGTTTTGTTACCACTGAATTGTGTGCTTTATAGCATTAGATGCAAGTCTTTTCCAAATAAATGCAAATACTTTAGAATGATTTAGATATATAAGTATTTTATGTGCTATAAGTCCAAAAAGTATTATTAACCATCATAAAATTTGAATACACTTATTTACTCTTTACTCATTTTAGACTAAAATTATCACCTCAGAAGTAATGTTGAGAAAGTGTTTAGGAAGTCATTTACATCATGCCCTGTTATATTTAATCAAGTTGATTTTCCTGTCTCAAAAAACAAGCAAAACAAAAATTTTATTATTTAAATTTGTTTTTAGACAATTTCACACATACACAAATACTGACCACTCTCACACCCCACCCTCCTGAATTTCCCTCTGTGTGTGTGTGTGTGTGTGTGTGTGTGAAGGTCAGAGGAAAACTTGAAGGACTCAGTTCCCTACTTCTACCTTTAGGTCATTGGAAATTGAATTCAGGTCATCTGGCTTGGCAACTGGGCATGGTAGTGCACACTTTAATCCCAGCATTTGGGAGGCAGAGGTAGGTGGATCTTACTGGTATTAATTTTTATGCCCTTAGTTGAGTACCAGAGAAATTTGAATTGCCTTTATATGTCATCTTATATCTATCATTTACCTGTCTGTCTGTCTATCTGCCTGTGTATCACCTACCTATTTCAATTTAATGTTATGCAGTATTTATACAAAAATGCATGTGAATTGAAAGCTGCTAAGATGAGACAATCAGGATGACTGGTATCCTTCAATGAAGAGGACATATCGAAACAGAGATGCACACAAGAAAGATGGTGAGATGATATGGGAATGAGATGCCTGTCTACAGGCAGGCCAATGATAGAGGCTAGAATAGACCCTGCTGTGGTGGCTCCAACTTTGGTTACATCTTGATCTTTGACTTTTAGCTTCTAGACTGAGGAACTTTAAATCTCCATGATTAAAGCTGCCTGGTGGCACTTTGATTTGACAGTACTAGCTCCTTAATTAATTCACCAGACAATAACTTCTCCAGTGATATTCTTGATGTCCTCATATACTTGAATGGGGCATGGAGGTGAAGTGGGACCATGAATAGAACAGACTCTCTGGTTTCACTAACTTTACTAGTGTTCGGTCAGATCCAATATCCAGTGATATTAAAGAATGGTCATTTCTGGACAATACTGGACAGTACAACTCAAAAAACGTCCTTATGGGCTCAGTGAAAAGGTCTTTCATTCCTTTATAGTCAGAATAGTCTCTTCCTGTCCTTTGGCCCTAGAGGCTGTCTTCATGCTATTGTTTATATGTAGACAGTCATCAATTCTTCTGTGTCAGAGTAATGATTCTCATCTATTCTTTGGGGAAGCTCAGGGAGAAGCGAGAGTGGTGGGGAGGAAAGGGAAGTAGGGAAGGAAGAAGACTCCTCTGGTACATTGATAGAATTGAATAACTTTGTATAATGGGGAAATTTCATATTAATACTTATAAATACTATTTTATAACATTCTAACATATAATTTTTGTAGCACAAAACCCCATGAAAATACATAAAGAATTCAAACACAAACACACACACACACAGAAAAATAGAGAGTGAGATCTGCACATAGTTGTTTAATTCCTTTTTGATAGTCTAGTCATTCATTTTTATTACAAGTTATTACCACAAGCTAGTCAGAATGTAGAAATGAAGCCCACTTAGTGTGTTATGACATTTAATGTCAAAAATACTTTCAGCATGTCCAAGATTTTATACACAGTCTCCAGGACTATATTAATGCATAAAATCAAGTTGTAGTAGGAAATATAATTTTAAAAGGATTTTTTTTTAGGGTAGGGATATAGTTCAGGTCCTAAAGAATATAAAGAGTCTCCATAAAAACCCAGATGTGGCTACTCTTGTAATCTCAGTCTAGAAGAGGTGGAGGCCAATGAACCCTTGGGATTTGCTAGCCAGCCATCCTAGCTAAATAAGTGAATTCTAATGAAAAAAAAAAAATGAGAGACCCTGTCTTAAAACACAAGAGAACACTGAGGAAGACAGATGTTGACTTCTGTACTTCCCAGACAAGTTCATGCTTGTGTACATATGCCTGCTACCCACAGACATGTATACATATACATGAACCTAAATGTGCATTCATGTGAGGAGATCTAGTGTATATGCAAAATTAAAAGAAGAAGAAAAAGATTTCCAAAAATAAGAGTGAGGCAGATGGTCATACAGTGGAGCAGAGCAGGCTGAGAGAACCTTCTAAGTATTGAGTTCACTAGAATATTTAAACATTTAGTTTAAAATGAAAGCCTCAGTGTTTAAGTAATAAGTCTATTCTGTATGGCCAGAATCCTTCTCAACTAGAAATACTTTATTTTACATATTCATGGGTTACATGCTGAGCTGGCACTGATCAACAAATACCAACAGACTAAGCCTTTACAACATGATGAAACAAAGGTAGTTTTCACAGACTTCTCTTTTGTGGTTGTCTGCAGAGGGATATGAAAAGATGAACCAATTTGGAAAGCTTGCAAAAAAATCAGGTTATTCTAAAGAATTGGCAGTTAGAAAATGCAATGGTAAAAAGCATATAACTGAAATCTAAAACTTGGGGGTTAATAATATAGCCAACATTTATTTTTAAAGTACTGATATATAGTTCACAGGCTGTAACATTTTCCCATTGGAAGTACATCCTTCAGTGATATTCTGTACGCATGACCATGCAATTATAACTGAAACTAATCTGAGATCATTTTCATCAACCTTTCTAAAGAAATTTCATGATCTCTAGCACCTCCTCCCATTTTTCCGAACTCCCCTCCCCTTATCTACCCTTGGCATCTACTGACTCATAATACTATCTGTTTTTATATTTTGCTGACTGTGGAATGTTCATGAAAACAAATTATATAATATGTAATCTTTCTAACTGGTTTTTGCCCTCTGAAATGTATTGTATATCAGCATTTCATTCCTTTTATAGTCCAGTAAATTATTTGTTTTGTGAATGTACAACATTTTGTTTATCTATTCACAACTGAGGGATAGCTGGCTATTTTTCTATGATCTGGTATGTGAGTCTGGAGATTTAATTCTAACAATGAAGAGTCAGGTATCAAAACCTAATGCTTCTGACTCTCAAGGGGGTGTTCTTGGGAGAGTTTCTTGAGGTCCTTGTGCCTGAGGTTTCTCTTCTCTAAAATGAAAGTAATAGTCTCAGCTCATGACAAGCCTGTCACCAAGACGCTGGTCCTATGAAGCTTTAGGAAACAGTAGTGATGGTCATTGTGCTTCACTTAGCATTGTGATCACCTCTCATTTTTAAAAATCTTTTCTCGATAAATTGGCAATCACTGTGTGAGTGCTTCTAAGGCCAAGTGAACTAGAATGTACGGAGCATTTGGTTCGATATCTGACACTGAGCTGGTGTTGAAAAAGTAGAATTTGGATAAGGAATAACTCCTTTTAAGTTTAAAAGGAAGAAGCAAATTTACACTGGAGGAATGCTGTTGAGTTTCATATACCAAGGGAAGATTAGGAGATAACTCGGGGAGAAGATGTTCTTTCTATTGAAGTTGAGAGATGAAAACACTTGCCATGATGATAAATTTATTTAGATATCTTTCTCAAATCCCAGTAATGAGATGGTATAGAGCACAGAGACCAACATTAAGGAGCATGGTAGGCCGTTGTCAGTCACTAGTGAAAAGGAAGAAAACTCAGTCTGAGATGCAAAGCTCCAAGTACCAATGCATCCAAAATTGGTGACATGGTCACACTCTGCTTGGAATATATTTAATTTTTAAGCAAGCAGATTTTCTGGGCTTATTTTCCCTTCCCCTCCTTCCCCAAAACAACAAAACCAGAACTGTGGAAGAAATCTGAGTACTAGGACCTAGCTTGGATGTTCTTTTGAATTAAATATACACTGTGCCCTTTCTAAATCTTAAACAGTTTTCTGATTTGTAAAAATACAGGCATGGAGGAAATGGTTTAATAACTCATCTATCAGTTACTGTTTCTCCTTTGCTATGACAAAATACCCAATGAAAGCAACCTCAGTAAGGAAGGGTTATTTTGGCTCACAGTTTGGAAGTGTAGGACACTGTGGAAAGATATGAGGCAGCTCACAACATTAAATCTACAGTCAGGAAGCAGAGAGCAATGGGTTCAGGTAACCAACTGGCTTTTTCTTTTCTTTTCTTTTTTCTTTTTAAACACAGTCTGAGTCTCTATGCCATGGAGTGGGAGAACTATATTATGGTGAATCTCCCTACCTCACTGACCCCATTCTAGAAACTCTCCCACTGATATGCCCAAAAGTGTATCCTTGTGTTATTGTAGACCCCATCAATTGACATCATTACTAATCACCATAGCTTCTTTGAAGTCTAGGAAGTGAAGATACTTATCCATTCTTCTAATTTCATTGAATACTCAGAGGGCTCTTGGATGCAGAGGACCTGAAGTCCCACTTGTGGGTGTTGACGTGGCTGCTCTGACTATGGAAGGGGTGTAAGGAAGTAAAGATGTTGCCTGGAAGTTCATGGGCAGGTAATCTAGCACATAAAGCCATGTTTTCTTCCTTAAACTAGCACAGCAGTACTACTTTCCTTCTCTAGTCGTAGGGAAACAGGCCTAATGCCAGTGTTTGATATTATTCAATGATATCAGCCATTGCATGGGAAAGGCCCAAAGATGCTGTATTTCAAGTTCATAGCTTTTTCTTCCCCAGGGAGCTTTCTTCTCTTCTTTAATATTGTCATGGGATTGAAGAGGCATTTTAGTTCAAGCATTAAAATGCCAAATTGACTTATTTTTAATTAGTAAAATATATTATGTACTCATATATGTTGAACCTTTAAGTTACACTTAAAATTTTCAGATAATCCTAAATTGGTCTTTTGAAAAATTAGACTTGTCACCAAGGAACATGAAAAACTGCAAATGGAGAAGTCCACAAGGCTTCAACCCTACACATACCATAAAAACTATAGGCAACCAAGAAAAGCCTGAAGCAAGAGAGATGGCCTTCTTCAAGGACAAACACACCAACTGGTTGTTCAATGCCAAAGGGTCAACCCTGAAACACATCTAGAAGTAACAGTATATGAACTCCCTCAACAGCTTATATTTATGAATATGTATGTGTATACAAATACATATATGCCTGTAATATCATTGATGTTAAAAAGAAGTCATAAATTTGAAGAAGAGTGGTTAGGGGTATATGGGAGGGATTGGAGTGGGGAAAGGGAAGATAGAAATGTAGTTAAAATACATTTTCAAAAATGAATCATGTAATTCTTTAATATAATCTTTATCTGTTATTATTCCCATCCTTTTATTCCTAATTAGTATAATTAGACATTATTTTGACTATCTTGTCGGCATATGAAAAGAACAACCCTAGGTATTTTTGTATTTATAGAATAGCTTGTCATATTCTGAAAGATGTATGTATACATTCATTCATGTTCAAATTGGGCAAACATATGCCTGTTCTCAAACATTTGTCATTTATTCATGGTAAACACCCTTTCTCATAGCTGTAATATACAATAAACTACCGGCAATCAAATTTCAAAGCTTATTTTTCCATCTAATTTTCATGTAGTACTTTTCAGTGAATCTTTCTTGACCTATTCTCTATTTCATCTCTCCAAGCTGGAAACTAATGTTTTGCTCTAAACTTCAATGTAACTGGTTCTGTTGGACTCTGAATGCTAGTGAAATTGTATGTACCAGTGATTTAAGACCTGGCTTATTTCACCTAACTGAATGATCTCTAGTTATATGCATGTGGTTATAATGACAGGGTTTCACATGTTGATTGTACTCCATCTTCTTTATCATCCAGCAGTTGATCTTGACTGCATTTTCTCCGTTTGTTGGTTATTGTAACCAGAATTACAACAAACAAAGGTGTCTATGATTTCACTATTTGCAATGGGAGTTCTGCAACCAAATGGTATTTCTCCTGACATTTCATCAAATTTTAAAAACATTTTTTTATGTTTTCATATCTGTCTTCATCTTTTAAATATAAGATTGTTTCCCTTTGTCGCTCTTTAATTAAATGCCTAATGGAATTTACTTGTATAGATTCATATTTCTTTGCATATTTATTTAGAAGTGGTGCTATGTATTTTCTCCTGATATGACTTTCATTATTATTTTAAATTGGTAGGCAGTATATTTACTATTATTTCCCTCTAAAGATTTAAGATTCTTCACTTCAAATTTCTTTTGAAATCTAAAATTTGGATTTCTTGCTTGCTGTTATTTAGAACGATTCTACTTTCCTTCTAGTGTTGGTATACTTCTAATAATTAACTAATTTTAGAAATAAATGGATATATATGTTCTGTTGGAAAATTTTATCAATTTATATCACCAAGTTCCCCTGGAACTTTTTTTCTAAGTTTTATCTGCTGTGGGCTCTCAGGGTTTAGCTAATAATGTTTTCTACTCTAATGTATTTTTCCCTTTCCATTTCCTTCCATCTACACGTCTATCTCTTTCACTGACCCTTTGCTTGGAGCAGAAGTAGAGGAACCATACAGACTGATAGCATGGGAACTAACTCGAAGCATCATTCCCCAGGGAAACAGTGGCGGTCCCTGAAAAAGCAGTAGGATTCATTTTTAGAATATCATTTAAATTTTCAAGAAATTATCACCAAAACACACAAAAAAGATGAAAGTAATCTGGAGAATCTAAAAAACCTAAATGAGTAAGATGAAAAGCTAACAACAGGAGTCCATGTGGTATAGAACATCAGGACAGAACTGACGTTTCAGAAATACGACTAAATACTTATGTCCACATGATTTCAAGCTACAAATGCAGTTCAATGGGACAAGAGAGGAGAAAAAGTGAGAACAGTCGTTACGGGGCACTGGGATAACCACATGTCCATGTGCAAAAAAAGTGAATTCAGCCCATCCTCAAACCTCACAAATTAACTGAAAATGAATCATAGGCCTCAAAGCAAAAGCCTGAATCATAAATAAAGCTCTTAGAGGAAAATCTAGAATCAAATCCTAATCATGAGTTAAGTAGAAGCTTCTCAAAGATGCTACTCAGATATGACTAACCAATAAAATGGCAAATTATCAGATTTTATCAAAATTATAACCTTTTCTGGTTCACAGTGCACCATCAAGAAAATAAAGTAGGAAAAACATCTCACAGAACTGAAGATAATTGCTCAGGTTTGTTGTTGTGCTGTTGTTCTCTTCAAAGTAAAATACCGAAGTATCTGAAGTTTCCATTGCTAGTCTTCAAGAACTTCCAGCCTAATGCCTAAGTTTTTCTAGTCTTATCCCCTTCCTTTGTTATGTGTTGATATTACCAGAAGAAGGACACACTCCCCTGTCTGCCTACCAGGTTAGACCTCTCCCGTACTCTGTGGCTTCATCAGTGAGAGTAGGTAGCACTGCCACTGTCATGTGGCCAGTACCTCTGCTGAACTCTGAAGGGTTTCTCAGTGGGTCCCCTGCACACTGACACTTTCACTTCTTCATTGAGAAATCAAAGAAACCTCATAAAAGGAAGGGAGTCTTCCACGTCTAGAAATGACTGAGACATAGAGAAAGAAAGATAAATCTGTCAAGAAAGGATGGTAAAGAATAAATACAGGGGGTGGAGAGATAGCTCAGAGGTTAAGAGCATTGATTGCTCTTCCAGAGGTCCTGAGTTCAATTCCCAGCAGCCGCAAGGTGACTCACACCATCTGTAATGAGATCTTATGCCCTCTTCTGGCTGAAAATAAAACATGTAGACAGCACTGTATATATAATAAATAAAATAATTCTTTAAAAAAAAAAAAAAAAAAGAATAGCCGGGTGGTGGTGGTGGCGCACACCTCTAATCCCAGCACTCAGGAGGCAGAGCCAGGCAGATCTCTGTGAGTTCAAGGCCAGCCTGGGCTACCAAGTGAGTTCCAGGAAAGGCACAAAGCTACACAGAGAAACCCTGTCTCAAAAAACAAACAAACAAACAAACAAACAAAAACAAAAAACAAAAACAAAAAAAGAATAAATACAGTCAGATTCTGGTTACATATATCTGAGAACGGTGTTGCCTGGAAAAGGGTATTTGTAAGTTATGCTGGAGAAAAAACATGTCATTAAAAAATAAAGGGCTTAAGGGAGTCACATACTCATGTGGCCTTGGAATGGGATCAAAGCAGTTTATTCATTTCCTCCAATTAATTGGTGGAGACTCTATACAACATTGCATTCATCTTGGCTTGGAAAATGACCTTTTGGAACAAAACAGATACATTTGGGAGGGGAAAAGTGAGATTAAAACTGCAATTCTCAGTCCAGCCCCCACTCAACCTGTCTACCCTCCCCCTACCTTAGCTCGGCACAGATCTACCAGAGTTTTTGGTTATAAGACATTTTCAAGTAGTCTTATATGCTCAGTGGAAAATTCTGCATTGCTTACTGCTGTTTTCTGAAACAGTAAGTGCTGTGAAAAAATTAGCTAGAAAGTCATGTCTTACAGAAAATTTCAATACAAGAATGCTCACTGGAGCTCATCTCCCATTCACATGAAGAGATCTTTCTGGGAGAATCACCTTTCAAAATAATACAAGAGGCCAGGCTAATGAATTTAATGCTTGAGTTAAAATGAAAGAAGATGCTGATAACAAACAAAAACAAAACTCTCTGTCACCTATGAATCCTGCTGCTACTGCTGCTTCTAAATGCTGTTGCCCTTGACCACACTGCCCCAGGGGCCAGAATATCTGCAATTTATCCCAGCTCAGAAACATTGACTCATGGGTTTTGGCACCTCTAGAATCTTACAACAAAAGAAAATAACATGCAAAACGATTTCTTTTTTCCAGTAATGGACCATTCAACCAAATATTAACCTATATGCATTTCTTAAGCTAGGTAGATTTAACTTTTACAATGAAGTTTAATTAAAGAGAAGAATAAGAGTTCATATGCAAATCCTCCATCTTTTTGTTCTCTCTTTCCCACTTTGCCTTGTCTCTCTCTTCCCTTTCTTCCTTTGGTCTTTCTCCCTTGGCTATGCAAATCCAGTTGGTCATTAATATTTGTTGAGCTAAATGATACATCCAGGCACTTTAAAAAACATTGTCTTCCCAATTAGCCCTAACACAATGATAGGATTGTTTTCTCTTCTTGAGTTTTTTGGCAGAGAACAGGCTGAAACTAGAGGTAACTTGACTATATCTCTTTGGCAAGCTGAGGGTTGCAGTGCGCCTAACTCCTTTTGTTCTACATTGGCTCCATTTCTAAATCAGCAAGCACAGTTCTTCTTCATTTCATTTATCCAGACCAAAATGACCAAAAGCTAGCTTACAGTATGGTTGCACTGTAAGCCTTGTTATATGTTCTCTTGCTATATGACCAAATGTCAAAAATTGGGTAGTGTATTTCTAAAAGCAAGATTCAGTTTTGGAAACTGGATGTCCAAAGTCAAGAAGCCACATCTGATAGACTTATGCTATTGGCAAATCTTCAGAGTCCTAACACAGAACAAAGCATCACATGTTGAGACTAGAGCATATGAGAAATGATACAAAAGTGATTTTCATCACTTGAGAAAACCCAGTGACCCTTTACATGGGTGGTAAGTCAACATGTGTCTATTCCCAGTGGCATACACCTGCCTCTGTTTTATTATTCTTCAGACCTTACAAAGGCTCTGTGCATTCTATGTACAGAGCATTTTATAGTAAACAAAGTTTAAAAAAATGGAGAAAAGGGGCACTAGAGGAAGGAAAGCAAAGATTTTCAAAATGCTACCTTGTGCTTTGGGATAATTACACCATTTTGAATATCTGTTCTCTAAAGTAGAGTCAGTAGCGACCTCCCAGGTATCTGTTGTAGCTGTGTATAAGAGCCAATATTAGCTCACACTCTGTTGCTCACTATCTTCTTAATATGAGTCACCTGAACTAGCTTTCAAAAGTTACAGATTACTTCTCTGGGAGTAGTAGGATGGAATTGTCTTTCCAGTTATTTCCATTCTCCCACCCTAATGATATTATTCATTTTGCTTTAATTTGTTTGTTTCAAGTTAAAAAAAAAATGATAGGCATAGATGTGCAGTGATTCACACAAGTCCTTTTTCTTCTGCACCCTCCCACTTGTCATGGATTTCAAACACCTAGCAAACTGCCTGATTTAATTTATGCTTGAAAAGCAATTCCCAAATAAACAGATTAATTAAGGTTCAATTTTTAAAGCTTTAGCATAGAACATGTTTACTTCTCAAGTGAGGCTAAATACACTGAGTTTAGAAATGGAAGCACTTTGATTTCTAATAATACTCAGCAGTACTTAAAAAATAATAATGTGTGAAGAGACACTCTCTTTATAAAATGATGGGAAATTAAAGTCATCATTATGAAAGAATTATACAGTTTCTGAAATATACCTCCATTTGGATATTTAGCTAATGGATACTATTTAAGCATGGATTTTATGGTCATGTACTTGACAATCAGTAGTTTCTGTCTAATCTTCAAATTATGATGCTGTTTATAATGCAATTTACATACATCACTATAGCATCTAGATCAACTTATTTTACAGTACTAGAGCAGTTCACTCATTATGAAACTGATAAATGTGAAGGATCTATATTTTATAAAGCTAAAAATAAATGAACAAATACAAACATGATCAGTCTTTCTAATTGCTACAGAATTTAGATGTTTGTAAGTGGTTTTCATGAGCTGGTTTCCATAGTATTGTGATTGATGATATCAAAGGCATTGTGTTTTAGTGTTTAAAGGATCTTCCTTTCTAGCTTTATGATGCTCACAGAAAACATGGACATTACTATTAGAGTGGAGGTAATACTCTGAGAGTGATTAGGAACCTCAAACCAAGATGTTTTGATGTTGCCCTATGAGGAGCTGATTTTCTGAAGACCAACATCAAAACAAGAAATGTAATGCCCAAGCCTTTCAGTTTTCTGAAGCTAATCACCAAGGAACCATAGACTTCGAAAGCCTTCTGATTTCAAATCAGATACTTGAGGAAAATTGGAAAAATGAGACAAGCAGTCCTGAGAATTGCCTTGCCAATTTGTATCTGTTACTGTTAAGATGTCGAGAGGATATTATCATTTGCAAACTAAGAGATGTCTGTGCAGCCTGGCTATGATGGTTTTTCTTTTGCATTAGAATTTTTAATATCTAGTATTCCAGAAAAATTGCAGAGATCTTGGTAAAGCTGTATCAGCTGATAATACACACCAAAGCAGGGAAAATCCATATAAATTGTATAAATGTGTTTATAATGGCAGTTGAATATACTTTGGCTTTCCAGTGATGATTAAAAGATGCTGCTAAATGTAGCAGGATTGGTAGGATGTAGCAAAGTACCTGCTAAATGAGGTACTGTTCATTCATATTTCAAAACTGTTCATTGTCTATAGAAGGAAGAAAACAGGCTGGTGGGGTTCCAGGAACCAGTGCCATTTTGTATGACTATAAAGCAATCTTTGAGGCTCTCCAAGACATTTCAACATTTATTTGACATTTGGGAGCTGTAACTAAAAAACTGTCACCACTCTTAAACTTTGAATTCCAATTCTCATGAAGGTCCTTGCAAACCCTACAGTTAAGGTGCACACTCTTAAGCAGCACACTGCACAAAGTTTGTACACCAGCAGAACTTAAGTATTAGTATGATTTATCTATTGGAATGGCTCCAGGAGTACAAAAAAAAAAAAAAAAAAAAACTCAATCCAACTGCTTGGTTTCTATCAAAAGAGTCAATGTTGTAAAAGTTAGTCTTGGGCTATAAATACTCTTAATTTGTGGGGGGAAGACAGAGCACAACATGGCTATTTAGACAACTTTCTGCATTTTAAAAGTTCGTTTTTCCTTCCACAAAGCTTTTTAAGCTTGTTTGCCTGTGATTGACTTGCAGAAGCTGAATATCAACAAAGGACCTTAGAATTTCTAGAACTTATATATGTAGGGATCTTATTTTAGGGCAGTGTTTGCTTTCTATTGGGTGATTTTCTTACTTTTTTTAAAAAATGATTTTGTTTATTACATGACTATTTAATTAAACTAAACACCCCCAAGTACCACAAGCTTAATCAAATTATCTAAGTTTGTGTTAAGGACATTCATGATTGCATTACTTGTAATGATATTTCATTATATTCCGAAGGGAACATTACAACTTCCAGGTGGTTCCATACTTGAATAACTTCAGCAACCACTGAACTATAAAAATACCATCTCTTCCCATTAAGGCTTTCAGCCCAATTAAAAAGCAAACATCTTTGGGAGTGATTATTATTCTCATCGCTAGTGTTTCACAGCTGACTGAATTCATAACCCACCTTTCTATATTCTCAGGCCCCTGTTTATTTTCTAAGAATTTATTTATTTTTCCTCCACAACTGCAATTAGTTATTATTCGAAAAAAATATCCCCTCCCCTCCTTGGTCTTCTCCTCTTCCTTCAGTCTCCCACCCCACCTCTTCACAGAAGCAAATTCTCAACTATGTCTCAAGGCTCAGTAAGGTACAATGTGAGAGCTCCATACATAATGTATACAGATATGGCTCTGTATGCTACTGTATTGAATTTATTGTAAATTATATAGTCATTTCTAGTCTTTTTTTTTTTTCAGTGACTTGAGCCATCCTTGACAAAGGGATACAGTAGCTATGGTATGAAATTAGCTTGGCATGGAGATGTCCTGGGAATGAATGGATGTTGCAGCCACTGAACATCTAATTATGAAGAGTGCTACTGCTAAGCTCAGGAGATACTCCACATCTGAGGCAGCTGTACAAAGAACTAGTGCACACTTTAAAACTTGCAGCCAAGAAGATGTGAGAGGATGCAGAACACCACAGTAGAGGAAAATGAGGAAGCCTGGCTTGTGCTAAGTGCTTATTTGGCCATATAACAAATTCTATCATATAAAAGCAGCCTTTAAAAGATGATATTTGATTGCTTTTTCATTGCTTTTTAGTAATATTAATATTTTACAGCTTGTATGGATAATGTAAGTCTCCGTCACCACCTACTAAAATTATTTCTTTCAATTCACTGCACTAGACTATTTTGTGATTCACTGTTTAAGAGTACCAGCCCATACCTTTCTTCAAATGAGCATAAATTTTACAGGAAACCCCAAGCTGCAGCTCTGCTCTTTGGGTGGGTCACTAAGACCCATGTGTTGTTATTATCAGTGGATTCTCCATGGTGGCCCACTCTGCCAGCTAATTTTTAGTTTGTTTGTTGATTTTGCTTTCCTGTGTTACAGTATGTCCAAGAAAATATGAAAATCCACATGAATTTTCTTTCTACTTTGAAACTAGATGATTGCCATTGGCAGACATTTCTGAGCACCTTGGAAGTCTACAACCTGGCCTGGCTTTGAGACCTCATTACCAGTAATGCCAGGTTAACCGGGTCTTCAAAGCAATGCTTTTAAGAAGAGCTTGATAGATTATCTGTACTCCCTGAGTTGAGGGAGATACTAGTCTCTTTTCCTTTCTTACATTTGGAAAGACGGAAACCCAATTAGATTTTTGATGAGCCAAGATAGAAAGCTATCCCTCCAAAGCAGTCTTAGAAGTCTTGTCAAAGAAAACCTGCTTTATAGAGCAGCCTGGGTCACCTACTCTCAGTGTGACCTTGGTAAGGTCACACTGGGGCATCTTCATTCCACATGTACTCCTTTCCCCTGCTTTAGTTGCAGCCTTGACATAAGCTCTTTCACGTCCTTTATATGCTCACTCTCTAAACGTTTCAGGTGATGGAATCTGAAACTATTTGCAGCACACAGCACATCCCATAGCTTGTCTTGTCTTCCCTTTCTTTCTTCTCAATCTCAGATGGTTTCAGGTCTTGTCAGCTCATGTTGTGACTCATTATTGGAGCTTGCCTTTCCTGACCTTTTACAATTTCCATCTCTTGCTTTCATCCTCCAGCCTGACAAACCCTTTGCTCCCTGCATGGCCATTTGGTGAAAGTCACTTAACTGGAAAAGCTAGCGAAACCTAGGTAGATTGTCTAGATCTACCCTTCATCATCCAGCACTGTTTCTACTCTAGGAGGTCACTGATTTCCCACTTACAACCATAGATTTTTATGAGGCTAATTTACATAAGTTGATGTAGAGATAAATGGTTCAAAAATACTTACAAGGGTAAGGAAAGAATAAGAGCCTGGTTTGTAAAGTCTGCCTATGTCACGGTACAAACATCCCAATCAGCAAGTTTTAAGTCAGGAACTTGACTTCACAGAACATAAAAATGTGTAATACTTTTATTTTTCATTGATGAGACAAAATATCTGACAAAATTAAATTTAGGTAGCAAGAGTTTATTTCTGCTGCCAGTACAAGGGTACAGTCCATCATGATGGATGAAGCATAGCAGCAGGAGTTGGAGGCAGCCATTCACATTACTTGCATAGTCAGGATACACAGTGATACTTAGCCAGCTTTCTTTTTTTATTCCACCTGCTGTGGTGCTGCCCTTTTTTAGGGCATGTCTCAATTTACCTCATCTAGAAAATTCATCATAAATAGGCCCAGAAGCTTGTCTCTCATGGTTTCGGGCCTTGACCTGAATATTACTATATTCTGCTTTCTTTTATACAAACTCACACACGTGTGTGTGTGTGTGTGTGTGTGTGTGTGTGTGTGTGTGTGTCTGTGTGTGTGATTTTAAAATATTATACAAACACTTGGGCTTTCTATGCCATGAGTTTTTTTTTTTTTTTAAATAGAATCTGCTGTTATTCAATACATCCTGACAACAGTTTCCCCTCCCTTCACTCCTCCCAGCCTCCCCTAGATTCACTCCTCCACCATTTCCCTCCAGAAAAGAGCAGGCCTCCAAGAGACAGCAGCCAAAAGAAGATACAGTAAGACAAAGCAAAAGCCTTCACACCCAGACTGGACAAGGCAACCCAATAAGAGGAAAACTTAAATTTTTAAAGATGTTGTACTCATCTTTTCATTACAAGATACCTTGCTTCCAGGGTTTGGATAGGTGACTTTTATCAGTCATCTTTTGATACTAGTGGCTGTAAAATACATTTTTTGAAGTAGAATTGTTAACTCAAATTAGATAAATATTTTGATTCTGAAAGCTGTCACTCAGTTGTCAGCAACAACTCTCCCCCTCCTTCCCCCCCCCCCCCAAGACAGGGTTTCTCTGTGTAGCTTTGTGTCTTTCCTGGAACTCGATTTGTAGACCAGGCTGGCCTCGAACTCACAGAGATCCTCCTGCCTCTGTCTCCCAAGTGCTGGGATTAAAGGCGTGCACCACCACCAGCCGGCAACTCTCCCCCTTTTTATCCCTATGGGAACTTTAGGAGACTCTTTGTTCACACACTCATGATGGAGAGTGTCACTAGCCTGCTGTGTCCTTACCAAGTAACAAGAAATAGTGAGGAGTCTATAGATTACATTTGCATTTTTTAAACGAGTGAATGTGACTTATAAAACTATGTTTAAATGTCTCATTTTAATATCTATGAAATCTCTTTTCATGTGTATTGACAGTGTCTTCCACTGCCTTGTTAGTCTATGTTATCTATTGACTCCACTCATTATTAATATTCCTACATAGAGTATTACTATACTTCTGTCAAATGAGGTTGGTAAATATATCCCTCAACATTTTTAAAGACTCTATTTTTATGTTGAATTATGTACATCCATGTGTGGGGATGGGCCATATGAATTCAGTGCCTGTGGTGGCTACAGGGAGTTGTGGAATCCCCTGAAGCTGGAGTGACAAGTGGTTGTGAGCTATCTGACACTCAGGTCCTCTGGAAGAACAGTGTACACTCTTAACTACTGAGCCATTTCTTCCGTCCATCTTTAAGGTTTTAGTCTAGAACATGTTAGTGTCATTTATACGTTCCTTTTAACCTTATAGGAATTAACTGAATGACACAACTATTATTCCTGGATATCCAGCTGTCCTCACTGGCATGCTGTGGCCCATTTTATCAGATACTAATCCTAGCTTATATGTATTTTTAAATCTATTTCTGAACCCTGTTTTCTGATCTGTTGAGTTAAGAGAGTTAAGTTTTGGCAGGGAGGGGAGGAGATTGGAAAAATCTAGCCAGATGGATTATCAGATGAAAGGGAGAATATTATTCACTAAAATGCTGAGAAATAAAATATGGTTAAATGAGGGTAAAAGAAGAGAAAAAGGCATCAAGATGGAGATTAAGATGGGTGGGGGATGCCTACTTCAACAGCCCCCTGACTATAGAGAGTTCAGTGAGATCATCTAAGCCCAAGATCTCCTCTCCTTTTCCCTCTGCTCTTCTCTCTTCTTCCCCTATTATCTTCTCCTCCTTGTATCTTGAAGGTGTCACCAACTTCTTAAGTACAGCTACAGTCACTGTCTTAGCATTTTTCATTACTGTGATGAAATGCCATGACCAAAACAACTTGGGGAGAAAAGGTTTATTTGGCTTACACTTTTCTATTGCTATCCATCACCAAAGGAAGTCGGGACAGGAACTCAAAGCCTGGAGGAAGAAGCTGATGCCGAGGCCATAGAAGGGTGCTGCTTGTTGGCTTCCTCCCCCATGTCTTGCTCAGCCTGCTTTCTTAGAGAACCCAGCATCACCAGCTCAGGGATGTCACCACCCACAATGGGCTGGGACTCTGCCTTCAGTTATTAATATTTTAGAAGCTTGCCTATATCCTGATCTTGTGGAGGCGTTTTCTTGATTGAGCTTCCCTCCTCTCAGAGGACTTCAGCCTGTGTCAAGCTAACAGTAAACTAGCCAGAAGAGCCACCAAAGTTGAATCTCTTGCTCTTTTGACTAGAGTTTCTGATTTCCCATGTACTTATTCTCCAGTCCCTTGTTTTCACCCACTTTGTGCTGCTATAAGAGAACACCTGATGATGAGTAAAGCATGAGGAAAGAAGATTCATTTGGCTCATAATTGTGATAGCTAGAATGTCCAAATAGAATATTAGTGGAGCCTGGAGGAAGTTATCTGTCTCTAAGTAAGTTGAATGGTACCACATGACTAGGGTACCTTCTAGGCCAACAGTGAGCAACACATGTAATAGTCCTACATACGACAGGCATAAATGGTGGGACAGGAGGTTTGTGGGCCTTAATTGGTTCCTGTAAAAACAAAAACTCATTTTATGAGAAAAGCATTAACCCGATCTCAATATCAAATTTCTAGCATATGAATATGTAGAAGAAAAACTATTTCCAAAACACAGCAGTCCTGTCTCCAAAGACTCATGAAGGAGGGTCTTTAGGGCTGTCTACCAAACTCAGGGAGTACATACATGTTGGCATGCCAGGAGTGCTGGCTGAATGCACACAGTGGCAGGGTCTGTGGGACAGGTGAATGGAATGCTCTTGCCAGCAGCCACTTCCTTCATGAGCTGTACCTGCTCAGGTAGTAAGTACAACATGACACCTCCTGGGTACTCACATGGCAGGTGTGATACCTTTTTCTCATACTTGCTTGCCCTTGAGCACTTTACCCCTGAAGAATCCCACTAACACTTCCTGAACTCAAATACTGAATTTTCTGGATCAAACTATGACAATTAGGAACATAAGAAACTACCAACTCACAATGCTGTTCTTACTTGTTTTCACCACTTCTAATGTCACTAGGAGGTGTGTGTGTGTGTGTGTGTGTGTGTGTGTGTGTGTGTGTGTGTGTGTGTTTTAAAGCAAAATCAAGAAAAATAAGACAAAAATTAAAAATACTTTACTTTGTTTATTCTAAAAGACCTGAAAAATAAGGTTTTCAGTCTAATCCAGAAAAATGCAATGCGTGCTTATGGTCCAGGTGGCCTTAAAATTCCAGGCATGTGCAGATTCAGGGCTCAGCCAATCGGGCCAGAGCACATGAGAAATGCGACTGTGGCATTGGCTGTGAAGTCTTGTCTTTTCCATTTGTCACAGCGGGAATAATCATTTTAAGCTTCTGTAATGTGACTCTGCCCTCAAGCACACAAAATCAATGATCTAGCTGTAGAGTGTCCAAACACTCATTTACATTTCCTCTTGACTGGGAATGCAATTTTAAATTGCCTGGATTTCCTTCCTCAGAAATTGAATATATCAAGAATTTATTTTATTTTTAAATCACAAGTAATAGAGGCTCAGTAAGAGATAGGATCACTACACTGTCTATGAAGTAGCAGTGCCTTCCTACTTCCAGTATTTTATACTTCAAAGGCAATGTAAGTGCTAGAGCTGAAGTAGTAGGAAACGGCCATTTAGAACCTCATTTAAAAGAAGAAGACATTTTATTTCCTTTCTTTTTGCCATGAGACAAATAATCATAGAATAATTCACAAGCAATTCAGCAAGGAAAGACAACAAATAAGGACAAGATAAGAGCCTCAGAGATTCTTCTTCTATTTTTCTCATCTCTATATTCCATCCTCAACCCACACACTGCATTCACAGGCTTGTTTATTGAGGAGACTGGGGAAATGATAGAAAAATACCTTATCTGCCCAAACAAAGGAGCTATAGAGAATAAATACAGTGTTGGATTTCCAGAACAGTCAAGCGAGCTCTCTGGGTGTTATTTATTTCAGCATCCCTGTAGCATTCCTGCTTCTGACTATAAATCTTTATATTACGTTATAGTTTCTGTGTCTGGGGTATGTGTCCTGTCTCCTTAAGACATGAAAGAAATAAACAGCCCACCAGTCAAGAGCATGAATACCATTGTCCCACAGACAGGAAAGGAAAAGAATGATAAGGCACATGGGGACACAAAGTGAGCTCTTATCCACAGAACGTCCAAAGAAAAGCAAGTGTTTTGAAAAACACTGAACAAAGCAAAGATAGGTTTGTGATTAAAAAAAAAATTCTTGGTGTGTGTGTGTGTGTGTGTGTGTGTGTGTGTGTGTGTGTGTGTGTGCGTGCGCGCACGCATGTCTCTCTAAATATATTTACATGTACATGCAAGTACCTACAGAGGCCAGAAGAGGTCAGGAGATCCCCTAGAGCTAGAGTTGCAGGTGTTTGCGAGGCACCTGATACGCATGCTGGGAATCAAATTCTGGTCTTCTGTAAAGCATCAAGTGCTCAGATTTGTTGGATTGCTTGGAAAGAACCTCCTATTATTCCATGGATAATGGAGTTCTTTCAAAAGTAGACTCAGGTAGTCTGAGCTCCTGATATCACTCAGATCCAAGTAAGAGTCAGTACCAGAGCCTCAGAAAGTTAACATTTATGGACTAAGGTCTCTTCAGCAGTCAGTGTTTTTTGCTTGTTTGTTTGTTTGTTTGTTTGTTTGTTTGTTTGTTTTTTATTAGTCTGCTGTGTCTTCATCTCAGAGTTTTTGCTTTCCGAAGTCATCTGCTTCTAAATATTTTAAGAGCAGACTTTTCACACCTATTTTATTATCATTTCTGGTCCTAGATCCCTTGGCCTTCGTTTAGCTGGGTTTTTTTTTGTTCCATATTTCTTTTCCATTTTCTAGATTCAGTTCTCTGAAGAGGGAAATACATTGTTTCCTGTGTCTCTCATGTCTTATCATAAAATGGACTAAGAGGAAGCTTGCTTTAGCTTTGGTCCAGTCTACTAGGGGAAAACATAGAATAATTCAAAACATGGTCTGTCTAGCAACTGGAGCTATGGTACATTCAAGGAGCTATTCAAGGATATTACTGTCCCATCCACCTTACCCATACCTCCTGCTCCTAAGAATTCCCTGCCTCCTGAATGCTGGAAATACAGTTACGCATTTTACCCTATTCTATTGTTGCTGCAAGAAACAAATGAAAAGCGCATCAACTTGGTGATTCAGTGAAAACCATTTGATTCAAATTCCAAATTATACTATGATTGTAATAAGGTATTAATACATGGATTCTCACCATCTTGATATACCCTGGCTTCCAAAAAAAAAAAACAAGGGATCATTATGTTTTCATTTATATGCAAATTAGTAAAATACATTAGTCTTTGATTGAATCAAAATAAGTCCCCCTTAAGGCCTCAGCCTAGTGTTTCTACATGTTTTTTCCTTTTTACATGTTTGACATTTATTCTCACTTTCAATGATTAATATGGTTTTGATCTAGATAAATAAGTGTGTTTAAATATGCTTATGAGTACATTCTTAAATGCAAGCTCAAATTCTATCCAATTAATCTGTTTCTATAAAACATTTTTATCATCTTCCCTTTACTAAAACTGACAGAAAATCCTTTTGTTCTTTCAATAGGTGTTTATGGAAATCTCATATTATTATTAACTACTTACATGAAGGTTTTAGATGCCAAGAGTAAGTAGCCCACTAACAACACTGGCACAGTTTCTCATTTATAAAGTATTGAAGAAGAAGAAGAGAAACAATAAACATGTAATTTGGAATAGAACAATGTAAAAGCAAAACAATGTGGGTTTACTTCCTCAACACAAGAAACTGAAACCCAGTTCATTTCTAAAATATATAAAGCTCAATCTGGTTCATGGCCCTGAGGTCTTTGATCTCAGTGGTTTTGAAAAAATAAAGTTGATAGTTGCTGCATGTGAATTGTACTGAGTTCTTGGTCTGTGGTTATAATGGCAACACCATTGTCTATCTTGGTCTGTGTCTATAACAGGAATACCTTGATAGAAAGGCAGAAAGTGGTCTCAGGAACTCTGCATGTACAAAATTACATGTTCTTATTCATAGACCATATCCAAGTCATCTCTGAATACTTTAGAGTTAATGGTCTTGTACATGTAATTATAGTTTCTGGGTAAGGAATGCTGGGGCTAGAAGAATATTAGCCCCAAATATGGCCACTAGGCATGCCAAGGACTTTGAAATAAAAAGCAGCCTCAGAAACAATGCTATCTTCTCTCTCAAGTCCAGGGAAGAGCTTTCCTTAAAGTTCCCCTTCACTTTCTAAGGGGTGCTCCTCTGGAAGAAATATGACCATCATGACTTTCTCTTCCCCAATCCTGGACTCTGCGTTAACTAGTAAAGATCAGTCATGAGGACACCACTAAAGGGCACTATGCTCAGGACACTGGAACCAGATCAGTTCTCACCTGTTTTCTCAAGGACTACTACCTAAGGAGTTTTACTGCATAAAAAGGCCATCTTTGATTGCAGCATAGATTCCCCTCTGTTCAAACTACTGCCCTAGAAGGTCTTTGCTATTGCTCTTCAAGAACTCCACCAGAAGCCAATATCTTCTTCTGTTATACTGAGGGACACTCAGATTCATTATTTTCAAGGACACGAGATCCACATAAACTGTGAGACCCAAATAAGAACCAGTGTATTCAATCTTAAATAGTATTTTGAAAGGAAACAAAGGAAAGAAGACAGATGGACTGAAATAAAGATAAATGAAAGTGAAAAGACGTGATTAAATTTATAAAAACAGAGACAAAGGAAGGTGCTTTGATTCGCTCCATGTTTGGTATAAGGAGGGTTTCCAGATGAGGGCTGTGAAAAGTTGTAACATACCAAAATACCGTTCATGAATGAAGCAAACACAATACCATTCATGGATGAAAGTACCAAGTGTGACTGATGAGCATAGAATATAGCTGGAAGATACTAATGTAGTGTTAAACTATAATATAAGATCTTATTTTGTTTCTGCTGGCATGCTGAAAGAATTGGTCATCAGATTTTCACAAGATGCTGCTTGTGTTAAATTGAGGAACACCAGGCTAGGCTTATTTGGCAAGGGAAATTTATTTTGAAATTGTTCTGAATATTAGAATTCCAAGATTAGAGTATGAGAGAAATGGGTTCTTCTGAGGTAAGAGGACTCCCACCCGAGTATGTCCACCTGAGTATGAGGACTGAGGTAAGAAAGCTCCCACCTGAAAGTCTTTCTTTGGTTTGCATATGAACATCTCTGGGTCTTGTCATTTACTTACCTTCTGTACTGCAGATGTGACTATGCCTAATTCCCTTTTCCTGTATGGATGCCAATCATCTTATTGTAAGACTCACCCATATAAACCTTAGGGGGTAGAATTTAAATATTTAGACAACACTTTCCTCTTTCATGCATTCATCTTCACTGTCATGCATGCATACGTCTTGTCTTTTCTGAAACCATATAAGAATATGTCCCTCTGTGCTACCGGACCATGCATTATTGCATGCCCATCAGAATCAGACCCTAGTCTGTCTTGTCACATCAACACCATAGCCTTCTTTGAATCTGAATAAATCACCTATCTTGAAACAAATATTCTTTCTCCAAGTTGAATCCACCTTTCAAAATCTTAAATAATATTCATGTTTACCTTGAGCCCTTCTAGGCAGCTTCTCATAGAGGGAAAGATGATGGATGATGGCCTTAAGATCTCAGACTCTTACCCTGGATTTGTCAGTCATTAACACACTGGTTTTTGAAAGGATTGTCCACTCTGAGCCTTAATATGGCATTAACACAGAGCAAAGTAACACCCATCTCATGCTACTAATACTAAAGATAAAAATTAAATCATTTAAGCTACCCACCAAACACAGTGTCAAATGGTATTTCTTGATTCCCCACATTGCTTCCTATACCTAAAGTTCTTATTATGTGGGTATACTCACATGTGAGTGCTAATCCTTAACATGTAATTTATAATGTTCTGTGTGTAGTATACAGTGGTAGTCAATAACCATGACTGATGTTAGTAGTCATATTCACTTCTAAAGTCATGCCCAACCAAGATTCTAGCACAAATTCTATAGCAAATAGAGAAATTGGGGAAAAATAAAGGATATAGTATTTCATTTCTTTCCTGACATCTATCCCATCATATTCTCATTTTAATTGAGTGGAGAAAATATAAAATTCAATTAAGTATGTTTTAAAAGGAGACAGAAGACCTAGTTCATACTCTGCATCTATTATTTATCTCTAGAAAAGTATACAACCAACCTATTTTATTACTTTCCTTGGCTGTATAGCAGTTTCTTCTGAGATTAAAATATTTCATGTTGGAGGGAAACTTATTAAAACATGATATTTACAGGAAGTTGAAACATAGAATGTTCTAAGAGGAGATGAAATAAAGCAGGGAAGCTTCTTAAGACAGAATGCAAACAACTCAAAATACCTTCAGAAGAATCCCTGAAACTGACTAGGTTCACAAGGCTCCTCCTACTCAAGAATAAATAAACAATGAAGACCAATGTAAAAGAGCTCTCAGACTACCCTGCATGCCTGAAATAAGCAGAGACTAGCCTAGAAGAAACAGAGACCAGCTGACCTGTCTGGAAGAGGCTGAAACCAACTGAAGCCCCTGGAAAGGACACTCTCCAACCTGGTGAGCTACCTGTAGGCTGTACCGAGTGATCCAGGTTTCCAACTTACCTATGTTGTCACCCATGTTTGGCCTGGCTTTGGTGATTCACCTCTCTTTGACACATTTCTGCTCCTATAAGAAACCCCTCACCCATATTCCTATAGATAGCCCCAACGAAACTCACTGGTAAGCCAATTGACTTTGGTGGCATCCATATTTTGATCTGTTGTAGGCTCCCTTTCTGGGGTGAGTCAATGTGCTTTTGGTATCTCCCAGAAAAGTCTTTTCATGCAATATCTTGATTGTTCTAAGTATAGAAAAACTGACAGATAACCAGATAATATTTCACCTTAATCACCAAGATTTTATTGTTCTGTGCCTATTTCCTATGCCATCTATCACTCAACCAAAAAATAAGTCCATTCCATATACCCAGCTACCAGTTATCAACAAACCAATCATATAAACATACTATAATATATATTAATTGTTGGGGATATTTATAAACATTGGCTAATTAGCTCATCAATAATACTTAAGGGCTTTTCTTTCCCCCAGGACACCCCATTCTATGACTTTATGTTGTGTTTTTTTTTTAATAGGCAGGATTTGGGCTGCCCGTGCCATGACCACATTAAGTCTACTAATGGTAGTCATAAGTCAGAGCAGGCAAAGGATGAACTCAGTGCCCAGAAGCAATTAATAGAGCTCTTAAGTTCTTAGATGGATGACTACACCAGGAACAACATCTTAGTAAAATGGACTTGCAGGCATGTGATAGGCTTTAGATTCAGCCAGAGGCTTAATTTCTTTTCAGTAGGGGCTGGAAGATGATCTTCAATTCAGCAATACCATATGCTAGAAGAAGAAGAAGAACATATGGAAAGATTTTTAAGGGGAAAACATAACCATTGCTGCATTAAACTCGATATAGTTTGATTAAACTCAATAGAGTTAATTATTTCATTTAAGAGGTAACTTCCAGGCAAACTGACTATTTTGTTTTATTTCTCCTTGGCTAGGATTGAAATTAGACTCTTGGAAGAGCAGTCAAGTGCATCTTTTAAAAAACAAACAAAATAGAGACAGCTTTGCAAAGTAATTTAAATATTTTGGTCTGTAGTCAGCACGAGGGTCCAACTGTACCTCAATTACTAGGATCTCCCCAACCTTAGACAGGTTACAAATGCCTCTAGTGCCCAGTTCTGCTATCTATACACTAGGGACATGATTTCCTATCCTATTCAATTGTCTTGTGTTCTATTTGGTTTGGGATACCTGGATGATGTATGTATCTATTTAATAGCATATTTCCCAATACAGGAACCATTAAATGTTGGTCATACTGTTTCCAGATGATGTTTTTCATAGGTTATCCAAGTTAGTCTTGAGCATTCAGTATTAATGGGAGGCCAGGGACCAAAAACATTAAAAGCTCCAGTTGGAGGAGAAATGATTATTACAGACCCTTATAGAACCCTAAATCTTCTTTAGGACACTTCAGGCTTGCCAGTTCAATTAGTAGTTCACAATTGCCCTTCACAATCTCATGTCCTTTTCTTTTATTATTAAGTTGAAATTTATAATAAGCAATCATTGAGCTTAACGGGTAAAGGACTTTTTCTCTTATTCTGTAGGCAAGCTGATAGGGCTTAGTTTTTATCTTCCCAGAAATAAGAGTAGGTCAAGCTATGAATCGGGCATCTACAGTAGCTGTCTTCAGTGTTTCTTCAAAAAATGACAAAAATGATGACAGTGTAGAGAGTTGGTCATCATGGTCAGAATTAGAAGGAGTATGGGAAGAGGGGGAGGAGGCCATATTAAAAATAAAACTGTATTTTCAACAAGAGAGAAAAAAGGTGGCATGTTTGAAGCTCCATAGGAAAACAGAAGGGTATTTACTGAGAATTAGAGAGGTGGTTCTGTGGTTAAGAGTGCTTGGTGGTTTTTACAGAGGACCTGCAATGTGAGGTTCACAACTGCCTGTAATTGGAGCTCCAGAGACTTGGATTCATTCTTCTGGCCTCTGTGGAAACTTGTACAACTATGGCACACAAACACAGAGACATGAACATACACACAAATAAAAATAAAAGATATCTTTTAAAAATTAGAGTTCTGGAATTAGTATAACTCACAGGTGAGTGTTGTCTGCCAAACAGTAGGAATGGGCATTTATTCAATGGTTATTTATTGAGTGAATAGAAAATAGTGAACATTATTGAGGTCTCTGACCTGGAACTTAACTTTTATTTTAAGTTATTGTCATAACAAATTGAACTCAAGTGAAACAATCAATGAAAAAGCCAAGAAGCACATCTACACCCAGAGAGTTCAAAGTGGATAAGGAGAGAATGTGAGGTAGGAAACGCTGAGAGGTTATGTACATAAGATAAGCAAGGACTAGGCCATGCACACCCTCACAGCCACTGAACTTGACATTTTATTGCATAGCCAACTGAGGCAGATGGGAGGGAGTTATGTATCTGGATTTTTTCAGCTAAAACATGGGACTGTTGGAGGGCTGGCAGAAAATTAAGAGAAGTAAATGAGTGCAAGTAGCACAGACGGAGCTGGGGAGCATTCAGAGACGCTGAGGATAAGTAGATGATGAAGTTTGGGCTAGTCTTGCTCATCTAGGAAACATTCTCACCTTTCCTGTTTAAGGAGGAAGAGAACAAAAGGTTAATGGAAATAGACTTTGCTAGAGTGCAGCCAAGTGTTCTGGACTCCCACACACAGAGATAGACTTAACTTGCAGAGCTACTGACCATAACTCAGGATGGAAATAATCTTGCTTCATGGAGCTGCAGCATGTGGGGACTAAGTCGTTTATGAACTTGAAGTATCAGATGAAAGTCTTCCACAGTGTTGTCTGATGCTAATCATGCTTTGGTGTAATCTCCTTGATTGGTATTTAAAAAAAAAAAAATTCCTAAGTCTGTTTTCTGAAAACCAGCCAGCACCATACAGTCAGCTCCAACTAATACTTCTGATGTGTGTGCATCATAGAGGATTTCATGTTTACCTTTCTTGAAGCATGGGGATTTCAAGATTCATGTTTGCTTTTCTGTCTTTTTAATAAATGTTTTCTTTGGAAATGCACTGTGGATAAAGAGGAAGAAAAATCAAACTATTCACTCCTTTTCTGAGACCAAACCTGTTGACAATATCTGCTTCTAATGTATTAGCACCGATCATTCAACAGACTATGTTTTAAAAAGGACCATCTTGAAGCTTAGATTTACATCATCTCTTATTGCTTCAAGAGGTAAGATGTTCCACAGCCTTTCTGCAGCCTCTTGAAATGCCTCTCTATGTGACAAAGCATTCACTTTCCCCCTGGGGTAATAAAAGAACAGAATTCAACACAACTGAGAGTGTCTCCTAACACTGTTAGTTGCCTTCTTGTCATTTTGGCATGTATTCAAACTGTCAAAAGCCCTCTGCCTCAAGACCTGATCCAGCCATTGTCTGACCAGAGGACAAAGCAGTTTCATATATCTACGAAGTACAAAAACATCTGTGCACAGACCCTGTAGGCTAGCAGCTAAGAAGGATCTGGTTTAGAGGGCCTGAACTGCTGTAATGTCAAGAGACAGAAATTGGATGTCCTGGTAGCTGCCAGAGTAGCCATTGACGTGGCGCTCTTCTGGTTGCCATGGCCACAGCTCCAGGAAGTAATTTTGTGTTAACCTTTCCAACTCAGTCCCTGAAGTGTCATTGAGACCTCGAAAAAGAAGTATAGAGTGATGAGAGCTTGTGTCTGGTATTGGTCTTCAGTGAGTGATGAAGTCTAAAAGTCAGTACCTGGGTCCAGCTTTCCACTTGGAGGTCTCAGAGGCAAGCTTTTGTCATTGCTCATGAGTAGGCATGCTAGCTGCAGTATGGGAGACCAAACTAGAAAGTTGCATGTTACTTTGTTAGCAATGGGAAGTACAATTGTGCTCCACTGAAATCTGTATATTTATATAATCATTGCATCCTCTTCCTATGATAGAAGAGAGAAAATCATAATCAGAAAAACTGTCATAATCTGTTCATTCACTACAAAGATGCTGTTCCAAATCAGCAGCATATCCTCTACCACTGGCTGTGAGCAACAGAAATCAGTTATAACTGGCATACAGATTTATTTATTTTTGTTTGTATACTTTTAGATGTATTGAATGTATGCTAGGAAACTCAGATGAAGGACACATGAAAGAGATGGACTTTGGGTTGACCAAATTACAAAGCAGAATTAGAAATCAGATTTTTAAGCTCACAGTTGGTATTTGTAGCTACCAGTATGGATCAGTAGCAACATTTCCATCCCTTATGACTCTATCCATGATTCAGCTTCTTGGGAGAGAAAATGTACCTTGATTTGGACCATACATCTTGGCCTTAATTACAGAAGAGCCATGTCCAATGTTGGTAGCAGGAGCAATGGAATTCTGTGTTTACCAAAGCATGAATGCACTGAAATGGAAATATGAAGGTTGTTTGACAGACATGGAATAAGAATTACACACACACACATACACATATACACATACATGTCTGATTATATTTTAAAATACCACCCCTGGCATTAATTACTTTCTACACATCACAAAATGACTTTCTACTAATTATGTCTCCAATATGCACAATGTGGACCCATCTTTACTGAGTTCTGCACTTGGCCACTGTCCATCTGCCCTGATCATCCCAGGTCCAGGCACCAGACAACTAGAGAAAGTTTCTATCAAAACCACCAAAATTCTCCAGACTAGCCATCCTCCACCTCCAGCTGTTTCTTTTTTTATAGAAACCACAGTAAAATTTCTTATTACTAGTTCACATTTGCCTCCCTCAGTCCTCAATCTGCTGCTGACCACTGGTGTGACTTTTTGTGGTATTTCTTGCTTCCTGTTCCTAGGAAACTAAGCAAACTTCTTTCATGACAATGATCATGTCCACATCTGCATGTCTTATCATACTTAAACAAAACAAACTGTGTATTCTTAAAAGTGCACATTCCCACATAGGAATACATGTACCAAGTACTTAAACATAAGCCCATTTATTCCTCTGTTTCTGGGCTATTAGATCAGCTGTTTATTTCAAAGCTAACTTGAAGTATCTGTGCGATGATCAAGAGAGTCTCATTCCTATGAATTCTTCAAGAGCAAAGTTGACAGGGTACTCTCTGGACTTCCCCCAGAGACTTGACAACTTTACCCTGCCTTATCATAATCCCTAACCCAACAATATCTAGATGTGTGACAGTATCCACCAAGAACTGATTCTGTGACCTCAATTTATGGGAAAATCTGCAGATGCTCATGTCTATGATGTCTAATGCTATAGGATTTGCATAGAAATTACACCTATCCTTCATATCCTTACATGATTTAAATAATTTCTGACTTCCTTGTGATACTTAATGCAAAGCAAATGCTCTGTAAATAATTGTGCTATATGGTGTAAGGAATAATGATAAGGGGAAATGTCAGTACATGTTCAGTACAAAAGCAATTAAAATTATTTTGCAACTGGGATTGCTTAAATCTGTGGGCACAGAACCCACAAAGGACTGAGTGTCACTTTAAGATTTCAAGACTTTCTCCTTGATTTCTCATTATTTGTAACTTCTAATCCAAAGTTGAAAACTTCCTTCAGTTCCATGAGAAAAGGCCACTCTTGTGGAGAAATAATTTGAGAAAAAAGGAAATGAGCAAGCTGCTCAACTCCGACGCCATTGAGAACAGCACAAAGAGAGACCTCATGCATCCTCCTGACCTTCTCGAGTCTTGGTGCAACCCTTCAGGTACTGACATCCGATGAACCCAACATAGCAGCGCAGAGGTCAGTGTCCAGCTGAAGGAATTAATACAATGTCAAAGACTCTCTTCTGGTTCCCAGGAAATACTTCTGAAACTAGTAATGCATATGCTTTAAAGAGACAAAAACTGAATGTGTGTATGTAGGGGCCACCTCTTATGAATTATTCCACTTAAAACAATCCCCATTAAATATTTTAGGGGTCTGATCATGTCTGGTGCAGAATGAAACACAGCATAAGGGGATTCGTGAAAATCTGGGTGTTGTGAAGTTTGAGGAGTTCACACTCCCCCTGAGCACTATTCTAAAACAGGGAGGAAAGTTAATTAAGACCAAAAGGACCTTGAATTCTGTGAAGGTGCTTTATGCTGGGGGAGTGGATAGGTTTGTGCTTTCTCTTTTTCTCCAAGTGTCCAATTTGAGTTCTGTGCCACACACACCCAGATTGTATACATAACAAAAGGGTGAGAGGAGCAATAAGAGACACTGAACTGACCAGAGTCCGGATTTTAGGATACATAACAGGACATGTCCATTCAGCAATAGCAATGCTGTTCCTCTGGGTCCTATCACTGAGACACTTAAAAAAAGAGTGAAAGAGGTTGGTACCTCTCAAAGGGTTATTTATTGCTCTAGGCATTTTCCATTTTCTCTTCAATAGTTGTGGCTTTCTGCAGAATTCTTTACCAGCTGAAATTGTAATGCAAATGCTTTCTGAACACAACAGGTACTCAAGAAGGAAGTTGTCTACTCCTCCTCCCCATGCTGAAACTGTCATGATGGCCAACAACCCTCAAACCCAATGCTGTCATTTCCCAGAGGTCAGAGCACATGGGCTGTTGGCAAATTGTTACATGTTAGCCACTTCCATTGGCCATTGAGGCTTTGTCAAAATCTGTAATCATCTCATCAAGGTACAAAATTAATTACATTATATGTGAAATTAATATCTGTGATCAGGGCAGAATTCCACCTTTAAAAAAAGAAATTTTCTAGCTGGGGGTACATGAACTGGGAAGGGGGAGTGCTATGCTTTGTAAAGAAAGTCACTTGTTCATTCATTCACTGAACAAGCATTTACTGAGTAGATACAAAGGGTAGGAGCTATGACAGATTTCAGTCCTTGAATGAAAGTTTTAAATAATTTATTTTGGCTGTTTATTTCACAGTTAGCTTTAGAGCTGCCAGAGCTAGAACCAGAACTGCAAGATAAATGTATGGAGGTATTTGGTAGACTCATGACCAAATGCCAACATAAATTGCAGAAGGACCAGGGAGCATCCTTCTGTGCTTTATTTCTGTATATATTATCTTACAGTTTATTCCTCATAAGAACACTGTATATGGATTTTCTACCCCACCTGCTTTAACTAAGCATTTTACATCCATAAGTGTTAAGGTTTTCCAACATTCCATTTAATTATATGTATTGAATACCCATGTTAACACACACACAAAAAAAAACCCTTCACCTTAGAGAAGATTTTAAAATAGTTTACTCTGGACCCAAATATGAACGACCATGGCCCAGGAATAAAAGCTGAAGTGATCCTAATTTCCATGTTACCACATGGTAACAGTTTCATAGAGTTTTATAGAAACAGAACAAGGAAAATCATAAATCAGGACACTTTTTAAATACCTTGGGAGAAGTATGAGGTAGGTGAGTTAGAGCAAAGCAGGGACATCTCTGCTGTAAACTTCAGATGCTATCTGGTGATACTCCTGGCTTTGACTTTGGTGGAAGCTAGTGGCCTATTAGGTTAATATATTCCAAAAGGTTTCACCTAGTAGATACAAGGATGTTATTTCAGACGAAGAGGTGGACAAGGGATAGCTATTAAGGGGCCTAAAGATAGTTAAACCTGTGATGTTTCACTCGCTACTCAATCATGAAATTCTAATCAGCCAGCCTTGCAGAAAGTTCAGTGTCAACAAAGTATCTTTCCAGGAAACTTTCCTTCCACACACTCAATGCTCCAAACATTTCCTTTCTTCTGGGAAGAAAGCTCTGAATATGAGAGACCAGATCCATATGTCCTGAAACATACATTCTAAGAATAGATGGGGAATCAGACAATGAAATAATAGGCAATTTCAGAAACAAGAGCCGTCAGTGGATCAATGTTCAAAAGTGGATAAAAGTGATAATTTCATCCTTGATTTTCCAGATCTGTTTGCCACATCACTTAGAAACTTCTGAGCCGTCAAGGTCAGACGTCGCCCACCATAGCGGAGAATGTAGCAGCAGGCATTAGACAAGATTGTTGGTGCCTTGTGTTTTGGGTTATCATTTCGAGGTGCTCCTGTGCTGTCAATTTCATTCCACATACACTGCAGCAGGGAGAATCCTAGACCGTGGACGTCATATGGGGCTTGCCCCGGGAAAAGCTGAATATTGGATTTCTGGAACTGTAACTTTTCATTATTTCCATAATTCTCTTTGAAGTCCTCAACTTACCTTATCTCTAATTTAACCCAGCACAATTTTCTCCATTCTGCATACTCTTAAAAATGCACGGATATGCCATTGTTCAGAGATGAGAAGCTGTAAAGATAGTTTCACATTCTTTTCATGGTAGCTGATTGAATGTGAAAGTAGAACTGCAGTAGTATACTACTAATAAAAAGAAAATGTGTCACCCTCAAGATGTTGGAAATGACAGGAAACATGTATTCTAGGCTATAAGCTAGATGAGAGCCCATCATCTTAAGTCTTAATGTTGTCATGCCAGTTTTAGGATACTTTAAACATATTTTCTGTAAGTCTGTTTTGGGAAGCTAACACTTCAAAGTATTAAGCAGTCCTTTATAGAAGTGTGTTATGTTGTGAACTGCATCCTCAACCCAAATTCATATGCTGAAGCCCTAACCCCAGTCTCAGAATGTGACTGTTCATTGATAGGGCATTTGGAGACACCATCAATATAAAAGAAGCTCATTGGATGAATATGCCATCAGTATGACTGGCATACTTACAAGAAGGGGAAATGAGGAAGCACATATCCATGTGTTGGAGGGAAAAAATGGAATTACCTCTAGGAGGAAACAGGCCATTGTCCCTTCCCTTAAAAGTTAATCTAGTAGGGCAAGTTAATCAAATGGCCAAGGAATGACCCCTCAGGTAGCTGTGTCCACTTGAAGCTATGCTAAAGAGGTGGGAGGAATAATCATCCCTTCAGTGAGAGAATACACTTTTTCTTCTCAGAGCCTCATCCCCTAGTGTAGTCATTCCTGAACTACCACAGGAATCTGTTGGGCCAGCGTGCCTTTCTAAGTCAGGAAAGCATAACTTTGCTTTTCTTCTTCTCTTTTTTCTCTCCTCTCTTCTGTCTTTTTCTTTTGGATGCTGGTCAGAGCCCAGGTATGCTTCTTCTGGCCCTGTGGCCTTTTTTTCATCCTTTCTCGAAAGTTCCCTTCCTGCCATATATAGCAGTGTGTCCCTTGTGTATCTGACTTCAAAGCATGGCTTTCTATTTTTCTTCTCCATGTTCCTTCTCTGGGTGACTAGCAAAATGTACAGTGTTTCAGCCCTGAGTTTTTTCTTTTAAACTCCAATAATGTTGTCCTCCAGCTTACCTTTGAATGTATCCTTAAATTATTTTATCAGTGAGACTAAGACAGAAGGGGACCATGACTTGCCCAATAATAGATGAGGATGGGGAATACAATGTAACCACAAAGAGGACAAGCCAAATAAAGGGATCTCTGAGGAAACCCTACTATCTACACCCTGCTCTCAGAATTTGAGTTTCCAGAATTGAGACTCAGCTGCCTGAATGATATTTTATGAGGCAGCTCTGACAAACTAATGCAGAGGTTTGATGACTCTCACTAAAAGTGAAAATGAGTACATGTTTCAGCCCTTTCTATGGAAATTTCAGAAGGACAGGCACAGTTACAGACCATCAGGAGGGCTAAAGTGAATTTACAAATATATATCAAGTTGGCAATACCCACAGAGCAATAGTCAGCTCATCTGACTGGGTACAATTTGCATTTCTATGGGTAAGAATTATTGGCTTTACTCCCAGTATAATGCAATTTATAGAGCCATAAAGTAGTTGAAAGACAATGAAAGGCAGAGCTAACCCAGGATTTGTGGGTAGGATAACTGGCAAAATCTCACTGTCGATTTAGTCTTATCCAGTTTTCATAGATAGAAACAGTCTAGGGACACACACAAAACTGAAGCTTGTTGCTTTTCCTCTCAAATGGGAAGGGCTATATAATTTTCTCTGCTCTGGGCTGCCTCGTGTTCATTTAGATTTCTATAGTCAGTCCAACTTTGGGATGAGTCTTGCCTATATTATGTAGATGCTAGTCACAAAAGAGGGGGGCCCTTTGTTGGGGTTCTATACCAGAATCTGACTTCTAATATCTCTTGCTGCTCTTGTGTCTGTGATATAAGGTAGGAAAAAGTAAGGAAACTCCTACTTTCTCTCAGAACATGGGAAGCTGGCCTCAGGGCAGAACTTTTTGAAGCACAGATTCCCTGTGCTTTTGAAACTCCAAAGTCAAGAATTGTTGCTTTCAATTTTCTATGCCCTTTTTACTTTGCCATCCCTCCTGGAGGTACTGAAGACAAAATGCAGCAAGGGAGAGCAGACACACTGGGTGGTAGCGTGTTAATCTACTTCTATTGTGAATGGAACATATGCTAAGTCTTTCCTAAGCAACTTCACATACCCCCTCACTCAGCCCTGACAATGGTTGCTTATATGGGGCCATTGTTAGTTTTATGATTCAAGGGGGGAATCTTGCAGGAAGTAGCAATATCAACAACAGCAGAGATGAGGTGCAACTCCATGCTGCTACCCAGAAGCCCAAAGAATTCCCTTATCTCCCAGGGACCTGGACCTAGGTCAAACCAGATTCTTGGCTTCTACACAGACAAAAATTCAGGATGAGGCCAATATGAAGCAGAGTTGGAGCTTATTTGAAAAATTTTTAATACAGATTTAAGCAGGAGAGTTATCAGAAAGAAAGATTTGCTCCAAGAGAAAGGCAATACACATTAGAGTGTGTGCTTCTCTGAGGGTTGCTCACCAGTGACAGGAAGAATTTAGGTTCAGTTTGAAGGCAAACTGTACAAAGAGTTGCTAAAAGATCTAAATGAGATCACAGGAAGCTTCCTGGGGGCTCCTGACAGGACTACAGTTGATCAAACTCCAGATTACTGTGGAGAGTTTTGTTTCAGAGTTCCAGAAAAATCTCGAAAAGGAGTCAGGCTCTTACCCAAGGACATGTCCAGTCAGGCCACAAGCTTGATTCTCTGTTACAACAAAAAGTACTTAGACGCCAAAGGAACATTGTCTGTATGTTCCTCTAGCATCCTTCACAGCCAAGGTTATTGGTTATACTTGAGTTCTTGCTTTGCAGCAAGCAAGAAGCTTCACCAGAATCCAGGATAAAGGTTCCTTTACCTTCTGTGACCCAACGATTTTCTTTGTCTTACCATACTGCCTTAATGGCACCAGGTTCTGTGCCCAGTTTTGTATAACTTCTAAATTCAGTATTTTAACCCTGTGTTATACAGGGTGTCTCCTTCCTGCTGAGTGAAGAAAACCTGGGCATAAGTCAGGCACTGCCTTTTTCTCTTACTTTATTTTAACACAGAATAACATTCCCAAAACTGGGGTTTTGTGTAGTCTCCATGGCCCCATTCAGTGCATGACTCCTGAGTTAGATGATGAGACAAGCATTTTGTGAACTACTGCTCTGGTTTTCTATTGGTATATTAACCTTCCTCTAGGTGTCGTTTCCCAAGATTCCGTGGGTGGGATGAAGGATTTGTCAGAGAATCTTTACAGTCACTTGTGCAGCTGTGTTCACCTGGGATAAAAGACCCAAGGAAACCTTGCCAATGTGCTTTGGACTTCTCACAGTTGCTTTGTAGAGTTCCCTACTAAAGGTGCTCTCTGCTAGTGCCTATTTCTCCAGAGTCTTTCCATACGGGGAAGAGATAGTATGCACTGCTTTGTGCATGGAGGCAGAACTCTAAGAAAACTACTACAGAGACTTCCCAGTCACTCATGTAACAGCACCTCTGCAGTCTCTTCAAAGACAGTTTCAAAGCCATCACAGAGCCAAGGAAGAACAAATAGACACAAGCTCTTAAAAGAAAGGATTTCTAGGTCATATTTGTACTCCACAAGCAAGAACACTTTCTTTGTCAGCCTCTCTGACTATCGTTGGATAAATCATTGTAAGAAGTCAGTGACATTAAACTATTCCTGTGATTAAAAATCTGAGTGGTTCTCACTGCACACAGATAAGCTCCTAACTGTATCTTCTGATGTTTAAAGTGTTTTGTGATAGGTCCCCACAACACAATTTATTTGTCTTCTGTCTTCTTTCTTCTGCCTAATTTCACTTGTCAAACTTCCTACACATCCCAGCCTCATTCTTGATTCTGTAAACTAGGGAGAATGTTTAGGATGTTTTCCTAAAATACAGCACAAAACAATATGCCTTTTATTCTATCCCATAAAGACAATGATTGGACAGTGATGACCACTAATTCAAGGATGACATCAAGTCCAATTATTAGAATTATGTCTGCAAATAGGTTGTTTAAACTTAACCTTTCTTACCGGTTGTAAGTTGACTCATGTAGCAGTATAGACTATGATGGCTCTTTGCTAGATCCTGCCTATTTTAAATGTGCTTTATTTTAAAGACAAGTAGGTAATCAATAGAAAAACCCTTACAAGTCACTGCAGCAGAATATTTCCAAACAGGCTTTTCTTTTATAATATAAAAGTTGATATAAATATTTACTGATGTCCTAGGTCCCAGGACATTTCAGTCAAAGTTATGAAGTGTGACATGTGGAGACATCAAATTTAAAATGGTATTGTCCAGCATTCGAATTTACATAATGAACTCCCTCAGAATTCACCATTCATGGATACAGCACCTGCAAAGCTGTTCAATGATCATAGGTTTCATTTAATAAATAAGTCAGTTTTGTCAACATGATCTATGTTGAACAGTATCCTCAAGAACATAAAAGAAAGGACAGAGGCTACTATATTTCACTCTTGATATTCTCATGTCTACAGCCTTTGTGGTTTTAACGAGTTTTCCCAAAACACTCATAGAACTTCCAGAAAGGACCCTTGAAATTAGGCCATTCTTCTTGTAAGCTGTCAGTGTTATCATTCATCATCTGTTTGGAATATGGAATACCACATCATCTATCTGCCTCATTGCTCTCACGTAGCAGCTGCCAAACATTGGCAGTGCCAATCAGGAAAGGGATTACACTTTGTATTTCTTACCAAGGACTCAAAATAATCTATTTTGCTCATTTTTGGCTATGTTCCCCTAATACAGAGTTCAAGAGTAAAACAACTCCTAATCCAGTTTGATCCACCTCAAAAATAGTTCAACTTAGTGAACTCTGGCATGATTTAATGAAATATTTCCATTTTTCCTCTAAAAAGATCAAAACCTCAAATATGTCAAAGGTTTTACTAAGAAACCATTTAGGATTAGAATAAGTAATAAGTGATATTGTGAGTATGTGTGTGTTTGGGATTGTATGTAGAGTGTGTGTGTGTATGTGTGTGGTGGTGGTAAGACAATGCAAGCTGTCTTTCCTTGTCATTCTCCAGCATGTGCCCTTGAGACAGGGTCCCTCACTGAACCAGGAGCAGGGCTGTTGGTCAGATAGACCTGACAATCTTCTGATCTTTGACCCCCCCACCGACTTCTGCATTTGAACTTGGGTCTCCATTCTGTGCAGCATACGCTTTCACCTACTGCAGCATCTCTACCACAGGCATCTTAAAAACACTGGCATATGCTAAGGCATCAAAAGAAGCTAGTCATGAATTTATGTGTGTACACATTTTTATTCATTCAGCTTAACTCTTAGAGGTGATTAAAACAACAATAAAACAGGTTTGGATTCCTAGACTACTTTGGATCACAGACTCCTTGGATATGCCCAGATAATGAGTGGAACGATTAGAATTATTTTAGTCCAAATACCTAAGCTATGTGGATCCTTAAAAGCCCTGCGTCCTTGGGGCATTTATTTCAGAAATAAAATCTGTCTGACCTCTTCCCTGCCCTTGTTTTCTCCTTCACTTTGAGCCATATTTTGTAACCACAACACTCTTCCACCATTTATTTTGACTCCTTGGTCACACTAAACTCATTGTCTCCTCCCAGCCTTTTTCTACATGAAAATATTCTTTCCTCGGATCTTTAAATAACTGGCTTCTTACCCCTCAGATCTTACCGCTAATGTATGCCACACTAAGAGTTCTGTATAATGCTTTGCTTTGAATGAGAACATCCCCCATCCCTGCCTCCCCCCACCACCCCTACCCCACACACACAGCCTCATGTATGTGAATACTTGGTCCCCAGTTGGTAGAAATGTTTGGGAAGCATTAGAAGGTGTGACCCTGTTGGTAAAGGTGTGTCACTAAGTTCAGACTCTAGGATCTTTTTTTTTCATTTTTTTTTTTATTAAGGAATTTTCTGCCAGGCGGTGGTGGCTCACACCTTTAATCCCAGCACTTGGGAGGCAGAGGCAGGCAGATCTCTGAGTTCGAGGACAGCCTGGTCTACCGAGCGAGATCCAGGAAAGGTGCAAATGTACACAGAGAAACCCTGTCTTGAAAAACCAAAAAAAAAAAAAAATGTTTTTTACTCACCCTACATACCACCCACAGATCCCACCTTCTCCCTCCTCCAACTCCACAGTCTTCCCTCCCAAGCCACCCCCTCCCCACATCCTCCAAATCAAGGTCTCCCATGGGGAGTCAGCAGAGCCTGGCACGCTGAGCTGAGCCAGGTCCAAGCCCCTCCCACCAAGGTGCCACACCACATGCATCAGGCTCCTAGATCCTGCCCTTGCACCAGGGATGGATCCTGATCCTTCTGCCTGGGTGTCCCCCAAACATTTTAAATGCTATCCAGAGGTCCTAGTTCAGTCCCCTGGGGGCTCCACAGCTACTAGTCCACAGTTCATGGATCTCCACCAGTGTGGCCGGTCATCTCTGTACATCTTCCCATCATGATCTAGACGTCCCCCACCCACAGAATCCCTCCTCTCTCACATCAACTGGATTACAGGAGCTTAGCCTGGCGCCTGCATCTGCCTCCATCAGCCACTGGATAAAGGCTCTATGATAACAGTTAAAGTATTCATTAGACCTGTCACCAGATTAGACCAGTCCAGGTACCCCCTCAATCACTGCCAGCAGTCCAAGGTGGGGGTCATCCCTGTGAATTTCTGAGAGCTTTCCTAGCACCCTGCCTCTTCCCACTCTCGTGGTATCTCCTTCCCTGCTGTCCCACTCCATTCCTGCTCCAACTTGACCCTCCCATTTCCCTATGTTCTCACCCCCCATTCCTTGCCCTCCACCACTACCACCCCACTCACAGCACAATCATGCAGATCCCATCCACTTCTACTTCTCTGGGCAATCCCTGTGTCCCTCCCAGGATCCCTCCCTGTCAGATAGCCTCTGGAGCTGTGGGCTGCAGTCTGGCCATCCCTTGTCCTACATCTAGTGTCCACTTACGAGTGAGTACATACCATGTTTGTCCTTCTGAGTCATGCTCATTTATGTTCATATCAGCATTATTCATAATAGCCAGAACCTAGAAACAACCTAGATGCCCCTCAACTGAAGAATGGATAAAGAAAATGTGGCACATATACACAATGGAGTACTACTTAGCAGTAAAAAACAATACCATGAAGTTAGCAGGCAAATGAATGGAACTAGAAAATATCATCCTGAGTGAGGTAACCCAGACTCAGAAGGATAGACTCTAGGATTTTAAAACACTCATGCCATTCCCAGTGTGTTCTCTGCCTGTGGTCTGCCATGTGAGACCGGAGCTCTCAGCTGTTTCTGCTGTTAGGTCTCAAACCCAGGACAAATGTCTGAGGTGCCTACTTAACATACCAAAGTGGAAGACTTGGTTGCCAGGTTCTCTCAGCACCCTTCAGTCCTTACCTGTTACAGGGGCCTCCTGGCTGGCAGACACCACCACCTACACTAAACTTCTCCAGCCCAGCTAATGGACTGGGCTTTCCTCCCAGCAGCTGCCCTTCCCTATTTAATCCAGCAATTTTGGTTACCTGGTCCTTTGACCTAACCCTTTACCTTTCTGCCCTCTTGGCCTGGCTCTCCCCTCTCCCCTCCCCTTCTCCTCACAATGCTTGGCTCAGTCTGATCAGGTTCACTCTGGACATTGAGAGACGTCCTGCCTCTGGCTGTGCTCTCCCTTTTATCTATAATAGACTTTCTCCTCCATGCCTACAAGCAGTCATGTCTTTTTTTTTTTTTTTCTTTTTCATTCACCTGCTGCCCTGACTTCACTGCACCATCATAAACATTTACTTTCTGGAAGTGTAACCACAATTAAATGCTTCCCTTTATAAGTTTCCTTTACCATTATATTTTATCCCAGCAGTAGAAAAGTCACTGATAGAGATGCCAAATGCTCAGGGAGATGGCATTGGAAATATATATGTAGGATTTAGTGTGATCTTCATTCACATTCATGCACATGCACTTACTTACACTTGTTTATATGTACATAAATGTGCACACACACAGAGTCTCATAGTCTACCCTATTAACTTCTGTGAATCTCTTCACAACCTTATTATTGTGAAATTGGATACCAACCCTAGTATGTTCATATATATTTATAGTGTAAATGTATTTGAACCAAAGTATGGATAATGACACCAATAAACAGATACCTTCCGGTTCAAACTGTATTTTTCATTCAATTAATGCATGCCAATTTATGTTATTAAACATAATGTAGTATATATAAACCCTCTGTCTAGTAAATTTTTACATGCAATTTTCATACCTTGCCTTGATGCCAGCTGAAGTTAAAGTATAACATAAACATTAAAGAACCCACACAGGTGTAATCCACAAAGAGATAAGATGTTGGAAAATTATTAAACTTAATTCTCTACCTACACACTCTAATTCTAGAAATCATTCACAGGTTTTTGGTATTATCAAAGGGACAGTGATTAAAAGAGATTCGTGTTTGACAAAAAACTATATCAAAAGACAAAATAAACAGTGAGTTGCTTGGATTGAGGGATGGGAAAAACCTGCTTTGTTGGAGAAATTGCTCCATGGTGATGAAATGCGTCTTTAGAGACTTTGGCAAGTAAGGCATACAAATAAATAACAAAAGCTTATCACTCCACACCCAGTGTTTTCCACATTTCTTCCCCCTGACCTTGACCTGCACTCAAGTTGGCAACTGGAAATTGTATGTGCTAGATACGAAATCAGTGATTAACATCCCATTATTAAAATTCCATGCTCTAAATTCAAGTGTTTTTTTACCAAATTGTCTGATCATGTTAAATTCTTACACCCTTCCACACACTCTTCATTCTGTTACTAACTGTCCCAAAATCTTACAATGTAGCTCTGATCTCTGTGTGCTGAATGTTTTTTTCTCCAAAGATTAATACTCCATAAAGGTAACATACCCCAGGCAAAGCACATAGACATTTTCAGAGTCTAAGGTGCTCACTATTACATTATAATGTATAATTATACTACATAGATACTTTCAAAGCCTATGTTTATATTTCCTCCAGGTCAACTGGCAATTCTTGCAAGGCCTGTTTATACAGTGCCTAGCAAAATGCTGTGCAACTGACAGTGGATTGAGTTCATTTGGATCCCTATGTTGATAAGGACACATTTATTTACATGCTCATTCAATAGAGAACTAATTCACATTGCTTTCTTTTTTTAAAAAAAAAGAAAATATTTGTTTGTTTGTTTACTTTTTATGTGTATGAGGATTTTGCCTGCATGTACATATACATACCACATGTGTTCCTGGTGCCTATGGGGGTCAGAAGAGGGTGTTGGGTTCCCAGGAACTGGAGTTACAGATGGCTGTGAGTGACAGCATAAGCTCTGTGAATGCAACCCTACATCTCTGGAATAACAAGTAATCTTAAATGCTAAGCTACCTCTCCAGCCCATATGTTGCTGTCTTCTGTGCAACCTTTTCTGACCAAGCCAATCATTTTTTAAATAATTTACTAAATGAGAATAAGGACCTTTTAAGAAAATTCCAAGATCATAATTCCTGATCACAATAACTAATTCTTCATTTATCCACATCTTGTTTAACATTGGATTCCGTAAGGGTTTGGATTATGACTGTTTAGTATGCTAAAGACAGAGACAGAGTAGCTAGCACAAAGAAAATCATTGTCTCCTAAGAAGAGGGAACCTTAATTTAGAAAATGTCTCTATAAGATCCCCCCATGGAGAGTCAATGAAGTCTGGCATATCAAGTTGAGACAGGACCAAGCCCCTCCCCCTGTGTGGATGAGGGAGGGGGTGAGAGGAAAGGTGGTAGGTGAGAGGGAGTAGGTGAGGGAGGAGGAACTGTCTTTGGTATGTAAAATGAGAAAAAAAGGCACTTTTGTTATTTGTTTTCTGTTTTTAAAATTTTATTTTTTAAGATTTTTTTTCATTTTTCATACCAATTCCAGTTCCACTGGGGGAAAAAAAAAACTTTCAAACTAAAAAAAAGTCCTGATGTACCCAAGCCTTTCTTAATTAGTGATTGATGTGGAAGGGCCCAGCTCATTGTGGGTGGGTATAATCCAGGGCTGGATTCCAGGGTTCTATAAGAAAGTCTACTCAAGCCGTACTGAGCATGCTAGACAGCAGCACCCACGCCCTCATGGCCGCTTGTCAGCTCTTGTCTCCAGGTTCCTACCAGGTTTAAGTTTCTGCCTTGGCTTCCCTTGGATTGTGATTCAGGATCAGTAAGCCAAATAACCTCTTTTACTACTCCAAGTTGCTTTTTGTCATACTGTTTCTATCATCGCAACAGTAGTCCTAAATAAGACAAAAATTGGTGCCAGGATAGTAGGGTATTGCTGTTATAGACTTGACCATGTAGTGTGGGGGAAGACAGTACAAGGACTTTGGACCTTTGGGCTGGAAGAGCCGTTGAGAGTTCAAAGGTTGGTGAGCTCTTCTGTGGAAGCTTGAAAGAGAAGAGTGTTGAGAGAAATCCAGAGGATGGAGTCCTGGCTTGTGGAGTTGAGAGGGAAGTTTAGGAAAGACTTTATCTGAAGCCATAACAAATTTTGAGTTAAGAATCTGTGGTCCTGATCATCTGGGGCAAGAAAAAAATTGTATGCAATTTACAAGATACTAGAAACACTGAAGTTAATCCTTTGCTGGGACAACTGATGCTGGTGAGTGGGAACTGAGAAATTAGTGATTAAGAGACCAGCATCATTAAGAAATCTTCTGCGAAGTGTTACTTCATGGTCAATGAGTGGAAGCTATGTTCCAGAGGTGGTCTAGGTTGTACCTCATGCAGGCAGCCACTTTTGTCATTTGTAAGAGTTTCCCAGGTGGCACAAATTTTGAAGGCATTAACAGGTCATGGGAAGCAGCTAAGGTTTGTTGCTGTGGGAGACTAGAATAGGCCATTAGTGAAGACACAGCCTCAATAACAGTTGAAATCTCAAGACTGAAGGGGTAATGCAGAAACCTTGAGGCTTGGCACCATGAAGAGAGCCCAGGGGATCTATTAGTGAAAGGGCAGCACAATTGCAGCAGAAGATCCCAGCAATTTGGAGATGCTAGTGCCATGGGACAACCACTGGGGGAAGTAGTAGCCATGGAGTGGACCCAGCCTCAGTCTTGGAGACAAGCTGTGTGTGATGCCAGAAATGGAACCCTAGTGATCTCTGGAGAATCCCTGTAGATGGTGAGTGGACCCCAGACATTGAACACTGAATTACTTCCTCGGTTGGAGTTTGATTTTACTTTGTTCAGATTTTGACGATGCCCTGGTTCTTCCCTCTTGAAGTAAGAAAGCATTTAATTTATTTTGATTTAATAGGAGCCCACACTTGAGAGATTTGGAACTTTTAAGAGACTAAAAATTTTTAGAAATACTGAGTTTTTAAAGAGCTGGAACTTTTAAAGCAGCTAAATTTATAAAGACTGTAGGACTTTTACAGTCTGTAATATGTTTTATATTGTAACATTAAGATGAGATCTTGGGGACAACATGAAAGGAAACGTTATGCTTAATAAGGGGTTTGTGTGTCAAGCTGACAAGGAATCAATTGTCCTGGCTAGCTTTTATGTAAACTTGACACAGCTAGAGTCACCTGAGAGGAGAAAGCCTCGATTAAGAAAATGCCTCCATAACATAAGATCAGGCTACAGGCAAGCCTGTAAGGCATTTTCTTAATTAGTGATTGATGGGAAAAAGTCTATCCCATTATAGATGGTGCCATCCCTGGGCTGGTGGTCCTGGATTCTGTAAGAAAACAAGCTGAGCAAGACATGGTGAGTGTAATCAAAGACATTTCTCTGTCCTGCCCCAGCCCACAGCCATTCACAAATAGTCAATCAGAGGCTTATACTAATTATAAACATTCAGCTCATGGCTCAGGCTTACTACTAACTAGCTCTTACATTTAACTTAACCCATTTCTATTCAACTTTGTATCACCACATAGCCCATGGCTTAATGTTGTTCAGGCAATCCTGCTCCTTTGGTGGTTGCTGGCATCTATCCCAACTCACCCTTCTTAATCTCCATCTTCAGTTTGATAGTACTGCCTAACTTTATTCTGCCTCATTATTGGCCAACAGCTATATTTATCAACCAATGAGAGCAACACATATTTATAGCATACAGAAAGGCCACCCTACAGCATTCCTACTTTCTGTCTAATCAAAAAGGAAGGTTTTAACTTTAACATAGCAAAATTACATACAATAAAAATTGTTATCAAGTAAGAATTGCAGTTACAATATCTAGTCTATTTGTATTTGGCAAAACTAAAGAAAATAGTCTATCATCTATCCTATCTTTGTGAGTCTAAAGTTTTATATCTAATCTACCTTTTATCATAACTAAGGAAAACTATAACTATCTAGTCTTTAAATCCATCAAAGACAGGATATACAATTGCAAGCAACTTCTGAAACTCTAGAAATGGGTGAGACAACTTGCTGCCTGGAAAATCATCCAAAGTTCTGTAACATTAGGGCATCCATTTTCAGCCTGTAGGTCTAGAGTGTCTAGCAGACTTCTCAGTGAAGTGGGAAATTTGAAGGACTGTCCTGCCTATATTGGCAAAGTTCATCAGTCACTTTTCCTCTGTGTCCTGTAGAATGTCTGGAAGTTTTTTGTTTTTTGTTTTTTTTCTGTGAAGCAGGAACCTGAAGAACCAGCCTGCCTTGTCTTGGCAAGTCATCTCTCTAGTCCCTAGAATGTATCTCTTACTTATGAATTATTCTTGGTGTATGTAGTTTTATTTTTGTTAAGGTTATTGCCTTTTCTTTCTTCTGGATAATACTCAATAATAATTCTTATTGTATATAGTTTTATTATGTTAGGGTTAGAACCTTTCCTTCTTAATTAGACAAAAAGGGGAAAATATTATGGGAATCCTGTCACCAGTCAGCTAACCAACAGAAAGGAGCATTTTTGGTTCAGGAAGCAGAGCTTTCATGGGAAATGGACATGACTCAAAGATAAGGCAAGGTGGAGGGATGCTTGGGCCTCTTGGAAGGAGAAATAAGTGGCAAGCAGGGCAGCAGTAGAAGCTGGCACCTTAGTTCAGTCTCCCCATCCTGTACTGTGATGTTTGTGCACAGATTTTACTGATAATAAATGGTAACCATTTGACTTCCTTTACCAGATGAGCAAGCCAGTAATCAGCACCCTTCTATGGGTTCTGCATTAGCTCCTATTTTCATGTTCCTGCCAGGTTTGAGTTCTTGCCTTGGCTTCCCTCAGTTAGTGTTTAATCATAGCAATAGTACTCCTAAGACAATTATCAATATAAATTAGTATGAGATATGAATGGAAAAGAGAATTTGCAATGTTTATTCTTTCAGTCATATTCAGTCTTTTACTGAACCAAGCCCACTTCCTGCTCCGACACAAACAACTTATTTTCTGGTGGAAGAAACAAACATACCAACTGACCATTATAATATGATTTGATAGGAGCTGCATTAAAAATATGAGCCAAATGATGAAGGACAGATACAAAGTCTATAAAATATGTAGCTGGATAAGCAGTTTGTGACTGACCAGGGTAGACAGCCTAGGGAATCTAGATTTGATCATCTTGTTAGAGAAGGTAAGAGATATTTCAAGAGAGTTCTTAGTAAAACTTGGTCTGGTATGCTGTCTGTGTAACTTGTTCAGCTTTCCAGGCAGTAGCCTAGTCCTAGGGGTGACAGCTTTGAAGGTAAAAAATACAGCTTTTGGTATAGTTTTGGACTCTGAAAGTCCATGGCAGCAGACTCACATTTATTGTTGCCAATCCAAAAGCACTTCCAAGTGAGAGCCTGTTGTTGACTGTGTCATTAAAGTAAAATATATACAGAGGAGCTGGCCAATACTGAAAATATAAGGTGTCTATTATTCACCGTTTGGCTTTGCACTATGTTAATTTAGCATATTTGTAAAAGACTTTTCCCAGAATTCACTCCTCTGTATTGTAAGCCTCAGAATTAACTACAGAGTAATTTCTGCAATGTTTGGACTGAAAAGGTAAAACAGCTGCCACATGTGCATAACTGAATGACAAAATAGGCCTGCCAGAGAAGCCTACCAGTTGCCATGAGCTTTGTCCACATTGCTCCTGACACATAACTGGGGAAACACCTGTGGCGCCACTCCCCTCGCACCTTTCAAGTTCTGAAACCAAAAGTCTATGTAGCTATTGCCAGAGGAAGCCAGCTTGTTCACCTACTGGGAGTCAGGTCACCTATCATGTAAGGATGGAGACATATCCTCCTGAGTTCCATGGCATTCTCCCCATCTTTCACCTCTATTTCTCCTTCCTGACCTAATGATGCATGTTCAATACTAGATAGAGACAACAGTCTAAAATAGATTTCTTCTCCAGCTCCCAAAATGTGCCATGGCCAACCCTGGAATAAATTGCTCAAATATAGTAATCCCAGCAGCTGTGCCTCTCTGACCAAATCATGGCTCATCCATGACTCTTTGTTTTTTATATTTATACTAGTCCCAGGCATTTACTAAGTATGCTCTAAATAAGAATCTCTGTATCATACAACGCCTCAAATTCAAGAGTTTATTCAATCTTCATAATTATATTATGAGGCATTGGTACTGCTATAATTCTCAGTATACAGATAAAAGCATTGAATATAATCAATAAGTCAACAAAGACATAATTTATCAGAAGTTGCTATAGTTTCAGTATAGTTTCAATGTCCCTATGGGCCAGCCATTGTAATTGGAGGCTCAGTCATCATGGTAACAGTGTTGAAAGATGTCCAGAAAACCTTTAAAATGTGGTGTCAATGCAAAGACATTAGGTCACTGGAGCATACTTGTGAAAAGTAATTCTCTTGAAATGTCTATGAGATGATGATTATTAAAGTAGCAAGCTGACATCCCTCAACTCTTTCCTTCCTAGGTTCACATACCACCTTCTTGCTTAAACAGACACTCCTGCCATGGCTGTTTCCCTACAGACAACCCAGCCAAAGACAACTTATCAAAGACCCTTCACTGTCACTGTTTCATTTGGAATTTGAACCTCCAGACCTCTAAGGTAAATAATCTTCTCTTCTTCATAAATATCTGAGCCATGTGCATCACATTTTCAGAAGCATGATGTTGGAAATGTGATAGATTTATTGTGACTAACACAAATAAATGACTGAGTAGCAAATCTAAGATATGACAACTAAGCCTGGTAATTTTCAGTCACTACCTATGCCTTGCAGCTCCAAAAGGGAAAATGTGGTATGGATTCTTGGGGTCCAATCCAATGGGACCACTTCTTGGAGATGACTTTGGGCTACTTAGCCATCTCCTTCAATGTCCTCATAGGAAACATGAACATTAATATTTCTACAGTATAGGTTTGTTTAGGAGCTAAATGAGTTGACTTACAAAAGCCTGATAAAAACAAATATCACTTTTGTTTGCCCTTCTAGATTCCTCATTCAGCTGCTAACATCTCCAGACCTTCTGGTTGCTTGGCTGTGGGTCTTCTATTTCATTACTTGGTATCATGCAGTAACTTACTCAGTTTGATATATTAGCTTCCCATAACCTAACAATCCTATTTTATGTCACATTTTCTGGGCTTCCTGTTATATTCATATGATCCAACAACACTAAAAAGTTAAATTAGTTGGCCTTTGTTGATATACTATCTGATTGTCAAGAAGCCTAATACCTTAATTTTTAACCAAGTAGATATCAAGAAGTCCATTTGAAGAGTACTGAGAATTTTAAATAGGGATGTATATTGACATGGTTTTGTTTCTTCTTTTCCTGTTTTTTTTTCTTTTTCTTTACCCTTTTTAATTGTAGTTTTGGGCACCAAGCCCAGGACCGTCTGCATGTAAACTATTACTCTTCCACTTAACCACATCCCATCCTACTTATTTCACCTGTGCTTGTCAGTTGAGACATCTGTCTGTAGTAGTCATCTCCTTAGTCCATGGTACTGTCTAACTGAAATGACTTATCAAGAGTGGCTAAGAACTGTACAGGCACTGCGAGCCTAGTTAAGTGCAATGGAACTTCTTCTATAAAGCTTTCCTTGCAGCTTTTGTTACAAGTATTTACTTCCCCTTTCTTGTTCTTTGTGTTTCAGTAGATGAGTGTCTTAGTTACTTTTCTCATACTAAGACAGCATGAGCAAGGCAATTTATAGAAGACAGAGTTTAATTTGGGGCTTATAGCTTCATAGGTTTAGACTACATGGCAGGGAACATGGCAGCAGGCAGGCAGGTAGGGCACTGAAACAGTAACTGAGAGCTTATGTTCTGAGACACAACCATAAGACAGAGAAAGGGACACTGGACAGACAGAGAGCCACTTGAAATCTCAAAGTGATATTCCTCTTCCAATAAGGCCACACATCCTAGTCCTTCCCAAACAGTCCACCAACTAGGAACCAAACGTTCAAACATGTGGGGGCCAGTCTCATTAAACCACTACAGTATGCTTTCATTCATTTCTCTGGTTGCAATTATATTTTATGTGTATTTTTTTTATTCTTGGCCTTTTAATATCAATTTTCAGCTTGAGTTGTATGGCTTATTAATATGTAAAACCTATTAACCTTGAGCCAGAGGACAGACTACATTCTTTCTCATGCTGCAGACCAAAGATCAATAGTCATTAGTCTCATATTTTAGACATAAGGAACTTGGAAAGATATCATCTGTCAAAATTCCAGCTTATTTTTCATGTTCCAAATCAGCATTGACATAAATAAGCCAGCACAAGTGAGGAGACATAAATGCATGGACAGGTATATACATATATATGTATGTATGTATACCTCTCTTTACACTAAATGACTTTTGTCTAATAATTACTTTTTGTACATTGAACTTGCACTCTAATTCTGAAAAAACATCTCATAAAACTGAAGGGAGATATGCTTTTCACAGGAAAGAGAAGTCGAAAATTGTATTGAAAGTAGAGAAAATTAGAGAGCGAATGCAGTTGTTTCATTGTCTTCCAAAGTACAAAGATATCAAATGAGAATGTAAGCTGTGCCTCTCTGCAGATGGAAAGGTACTGAGCCTTCTTCTACACCTTCTCCCGTGTCATTGTAAGGGAGTGCAATGCTGAGTTTCTACCTACGGTCTTCTTTGTTACCTCACTACTCTCATAATTAGGGACATAACAGTAGAAGCCCCTTCGTACAGTACAATTCTATGAGGGTAACTGGCAAAAACGTTGAGAATAAGTGCCTAAAGAGCACTCAGTTCTAAATGTGACATCCTTATCAACCCTACCCACAGCAAGCCTCAGGGAACATCATCAAAAAGAGGAAGGAAAAATGCAGGATCCAGGGAATAGAGAAGAATGCTGTGAAATTGTGAAATACTGTCTTCATGAAAGGCTACTGTACTTTGAACTCAACAGCAGTTATGGTTACCTGCAGGTGAATTTTGCAAGGTCAAGATGGACAATATTCCAGCATAAATGGGAAGAAACTCACCAGGACCCACCCTTAACAGAAGAGCTATTGGCAATTGATAGCCTCTGTAGGAGGGCAAATAACTCATTTTGGGAGGTATGACTCCTGATGCTCCAGTGCATGGCCCCATATTCATGTACACAGAGATGGTACTAATTAGACTAAGTGAGTTATTAGAGAAGAATACCTGAGTTTGGGAAGGGAGATGTGTTTGGGGGAATCAAGGCAGAGTTGGAAGGTAAAAAGAGGTATATGTGATCATATTTCACTGTATACATGTATGAAATTTTCAAAGGCTAAATTAAATATATTTGAGGAGATTGTACTTGGTGAAGGAGACTCCCAAATCTCAGACATTGTTATATGTTTTGGCCAGGGTGCTATGTAGATACAGATTAGCTTCTTATTTTATTTTGAGGGTGTTAGTGCTTAGTATATAGAACTTGATTAGTATAAATATTTGAAAGTATTTAGAAATATGCATATATGTATTATAGTACATTAATACTGAAAATATACATAAAATTTCATGATGTTCAGTTTCCTATGCCTTCCTATACACCCTGTTAAGCGTTCAAGAAAACAGAAACCCTTTTCTTGACAGTGGACACTTAGGCACTAACTGAGGTTACTAATGTACAAGAGCCATTTTTAGCCTTGAAACTTCTCCATCTTGGTGATACTTAAGTTAGATTTGGGTGAGATATTTCAAGTTAGAGCAATTGTTCTACCAATTAGAAAACCACCTTTGCTGAGTTTTGACACCTTGGTATCAAAATTTTAGTCAGGATCCCTCCATGAGTCAGGCGGTGGTGACGCACGCCTGTAATCTCAGCACTCAGGAGGCAGAGGCAGGTGGATCTCTGTGAGTTCAAGGCCAGCCTGGTCTACAGAGGTAGTTCAGGACAGGCTCCAAAGCTACAGAGAAACCCTGTCTCAAAAAACAAAAACAAACCAACAAAAAAAAAAAAAAAAAAAGATTCCTCCTAGTCCTCCACTCACACCAACATAAGGCAGGTGCTGTGAAATCAGCTGCTTCTTTTCATGAGTAATTTGCCAGCTCCAAGAGTGGTCCTGTTCACAGATATAGCTAGATGTTAATCTGCAATATGTAGTTTGTGTCCAAGAACAGGAAAAGCAGTGACTGCCCTTGGGATGTGTAATGGTCTTAAATACCACAGTCTCCTGTCAGCTCTTAGCTCTGACACAAACCCTTCAGCCTCAATAATCACATGGCTCCAAAGCACATGAGACTGGGATTTTCACTCCTGTGAATTAGCATACCCCTTGATTGTTGGTTTTATCATCTATGTCCCCTTTTCTCTTTCTGTTCAATACATAATGTGGAGAGCTTGGTGAGTTAAATCTACAAAGAGAAGGCAATTGTATTTCAAGAATAATAACAAGGACCTTGACCTTGTATGATGAAAATAAGGCAAATAGCTAGACTAGAGGAACTCACAAATCAGTGTTAAGTCTGTTTGTTCTCTGTCTTTGTAATCTTATAGCTATATCCAGCAAGGGTTAAGGAATGTGAAGGTCTTTGGGCAGGTTACTACTGAAGATGCTGATGCTGGAATTACAGACATGAATTAAACAAAGAGCTGACTTTAAAGAACATATATTTGAGCAAAGAAAATGTATTTTTTAAAAGGCTGCATTTTGACATCTCAAATCATAAAGTGCTTTGGCGAAGAGGTACAGAATGATATAAAGTATATAATAAGAATTCTGACATGGTTTGAGGGAACTAAGCAATGTTGCTCAGTTTGGCAGTGCTCAAAATGAACCAGAGAGGGGAGAATAGCACTTGAGGTGGAGGAAATTTGCATCTTTGGGACAAAATGTGTGCAGTTCGCAAGTCTAGAAAGGCTAGAAAAAAATCACTGTGACTAAAGAAAAAAGAAGGTAGAAGTGACCACCAGAGAATCCCAGAGACAGACAGACAGACAGGTGGAAAGAGACAGAGAGACAGAGATGGGGAGAGAGAAAAAAAAGATTACATCACAGAGATCTTACTGGTGGATGATGGGAGTCTGTCTTTTCTTTTCAGAAAAAGAATGAGTCTAAGAAGTCTAGATGATGCTGCAGTAGCAAATAGGCCCCTAATCTGCTCCACACAGTTATTCAGACACTCAGGAAGCAGAGGATGTGCTGTTCTTTAGCTGTAACATCTGAACTAGTGATCATCCTCAGGAAAGAGAGAACTCAGAATTGTGCAGAAGAATTACACACCATGGGCCAGGGAGGCACATGTCACTTCAATTCATGCCTCTGTCTGAACTAGATACATGGCCACAACTAACCAGGGCAGATCTTCAAACTGTAGAGGAAGGAGTGGCATATTTGATGGGCTTTATTATTTCTGACAGATAAACTACCAAATTGTAGATAAGATAAAAGATGTTGCCCAATTTTCTAAATGGTTGGTAGGTAAAATCCAGGGTTGACCAGTATAATCACATTTTTCATTAGGAGTCAGGTAATAACTTCCTAATTCATCACACAATGATATGGATGGTATCCATCTAGAGGAGAGTAAAGATGCTTTAATAATTCCTCAAAATTATACTCAGAGTCTGCAAGGCAATATAGCCTTCAGTGTATAATCGATGTTGAAACAGGTTTGAGTCATTTTAATCAATTAGATTTTGTTTAAGCATGGGGATCAAGGTGAACATATATCATGAGGCTATTTTTAGTTTTGAGACTTACACACACATACATATAATGTATGTATGTGCATATGTGTGTATGTATGTATATATTTGCTTTTAATTATTCTCCATATATATTTGATATACATATGTGTGTGTGTGTGTGTGTGTGTGTGTGTGTGTGTGTGTGTGTGTGTACATATATGCCAGAGTGTGTGAGAGAGTGGATCACAGGCAACTTTCAGGAGTCCATTCATTCTCTCCTTCCTCCATGTAGGTCCCAGGGATTAAATTTAGATCCTAAGATTGGCAGTAAGTGACTTTGCAGACTGAGCCATCTCATGGGCCCATGAAATGCTCAGTGTTTTCAGTCAAGAGCTTGAATGGAATCTGAGAAACTATGTCCTTGAATTTTTCAAATCAATCTAGGAAAGTAGCAATACCAAAAGGTCATGATGCAATGAGGAAAGACGTGGAGAGCAGAGGTATTTCAGCAGGGAAACACTGTAATAAGGTCTTGTTTCAGGGTCAGGGGCTGGCTTATCATACAAAGGTAAAATCAGATGTGACATATTTGCAGAGTAACAGTGTGTGCAAACTATTGGAAGTAAGTTACCTTCAGTGCACCATGCACAAGAACTGGTTTATTAATATGTGAAGATGAAAACAGTGGGGGTCAGATTCCCATGCCCACTCTTCACGCTGGTCAAACCAGAACCAAGCTTTTAGAGTAAATGAAAAAAAAAATTAAATTAAATAACAAAATAAAACAAACAAACAGAAAAAAATGTTTACAACTAAGCTGTATAGGAATCAGGGTGGCAAGACAGAATGCACATGTTGTAAACCTGAACATGTAGAAATAACAGTATAATTATTTAGAGTGGAAAATGGGCAAAAAGGTGGAAAGGAGTGTAACGGTGATTTAAGATAGATGTAAGGTAAATCGGAGCAAGGTCAAAGGAGAAAACTGGAGAGGTGAGAGAAAGGAAAACAGAGTGAAATGAGGCATGGCTGGGGGAGCAGACAGACTGGAGAGGGATACAGTAGTGATTACCTCTAATCACTGAAAAGCTTTCAGGTGGGAGATGGATGGAATCTACTTGACCTTGAAGGTATGGAACCAGGGGCAGTAAATGCAAATTAAAAGGGGGTGGACAGGTTCAGTATTGTAACAGTCAGACCTGTCCAAAGGAGCAATGAGCGGCCACAAAAGAAAATAAATTCCCCTGTTGCTGGGGGAGATCAAACAGAGAACAGAAATGACACACAGCACACAAGACTGTGAAAATGCCTCCGAAGCTTGCACTCCAGGTTCACTTACATTATGACAAGTCATGTTCACAAATAAGCTGCCCATTTCATTGTTTAGGAAGCTGAGGCTAGGAAAGGCTCGCTCAGTGATCCCACTGCAGGAAACTGATGTTGTACTCACCCCCCTGGAAGTTTTCTTCCTCCAAAGAACTACTTTTTTTTTTCTTTTCTCGAGACAGGGTTTCTCTATGTAGTTTTGGTGCCTGTCCTGGATCTCACTCTGCAGACCAGGCTGGCCTCGAACTCACAAAGATCTGCCTGCTCTGCTTCCCAAATACTGGGATTAAAGGCATGTGCCACCACCGCCCGCCCAGCCCCAAAGAACTATCTTGAGGTCTGAGGATTAGAAGTACAGGCATGGGCAAAAGTTTCCTTGGTTTGGAGACTTCACATTAATAGGACCGGCACTGGTGTTTATAAATGCAAAGAGAGAAAAGTAATGTGAATTTATATAAAATAATCCATTAAACAATATTCCATAGCATATTATCTCCTGAAATTAAATAGCCCCAAGAAAATTTGGTCCATGGCCTGCCATATTTCCTTATGAGCTTTGAGTTCCCTCCTTGTCCATCAAGTGACCCCTTAGGTCATTCTCAGAACAGGCTCACTCCTTCCCTCTCTTCCCTACACTGGCTGTGCCTTTGCTGTTATCCTCTAGTTACCTCTCAAGACTGTCTAATGACTACGTTCCTGGTGACAGTTATCTTTGTGGTGTGTCTTCTATGTTATATAAGACTGCATGCCACTGCTTCCTCCAATTGATCTCCATACATGCCCCTACCCCTCCACATTGTCTCTTACTGTAGCACTTCGAATACATGTGGCTTATTTACTCTATATTGGCTATTGTCTTGTCTCACACTATACATTTTCATGGATAGGATTTTTTTCAGTGATGATCATAGATGCTTTGAAGGCAATAGACACTCAGTAGGATGACAAATATATTTATGTAATAGACACAAAATTTACTGAGCAAATTACATCAGGGCCTGCTAAAGAATCTGTGGGATGTTTGAGTAATAATTTATTTTAACATCCCATTCACCTCCTTGACAGACTGTAATGATGAATCTTAGTTGTCAACCTGAGTGCACAGAGACATACCTGGATCAGTTAAGCACACCTCTGAATCTGCCTGTGAAGGCATTTCTAGGGATCTTAACTAGGGAATGATAACTCATAATGTTGGGTAATGGTGCTATACAATAGGATAGGGGCCTTCCTATTTAAAAAAAAAGAGAGAGAGAGAGAAAGAGGAAAGATGTGTGCTGGCATAGGAATACTCATGGCCTACTTCCCAGCTACAATGAGGTGAATAGCTTTCCTGTGCTATGCAGCAAGTGGTATTCTTGTGCCACAAGATGAAAAACTTTCCCCTGCCATGAGATGACATGTCTCTGCTCTGACACGTGGTGAATAGCTTCACATCCCATGAGTAACTTTCCTCTGTCATAAGGTAAACAGCTCTCCTCTACCATCAAGTAAGAGCTTAACTCCTGCCATGAGGTAAGTGTCACCCTGAGGTGAATAGTTTCTCTATGCTCTGTTCTTCTCTATTTCCCCTTTTCTACCAGTCAAGAAGCAAGAAGCCAGCAAGCCATTAACTAACACCATGTCCCCAAGTAAATCTTTTCCCTTCAGCTGTTTCTCTCAGGCATTCATCATAGCAGTGAAAAGATCTGGCTAATGTGTCTGTCTTGATCAGCTCCACAAACAGTCATGAGTGCCATTGACCACTTTCAACCCTATTCATGATCTAGAGCCAAGGAAACAAATCTTTCAGTGAAGAGCCAGATGGAAAATGGTTTATAGAAGCGTTGGTCTGTTACACCTACTCAACATTACTGCTGTGACACTGAATATATAAGATGATATGAATGCTTTAATAAAACTTTATATAAACAAGCATTGGACTGTATGTGGTCCAAACAGCTTACCTTGCCAACTCCTATTCCATAGTGTCCCAAATTGAAAGCTAGGTCGATATGGACATAAATATAACTTTAAACTAATTAAATCAAGGAATTTTTATTTTAAGCCTTCTCTGTTTTTTCTTGAGAAACAAGCCATGAAACACACACACACACACACACACACACACACACACACACACACACACACATTATACTTTCCCATAGTCTATCATAAGGAGGGAAAAGATATATGTTCAGTTTATTAGATAGATGAAACACACCCATATGAAAACCATTTCTCTTATTCTTTTGCATGTTGTCATTTCAGGTTATCTAACAAAGTAATTAACATAAAGTAAAGAAAGGGTCCTCTTCCCAGGAAGACATAATTTGAACAAGAGTTACATATCAAAACAAAACAGATCTGAGCTGGGGAGACATAGCCCACAAATATGAGGGCCTGAGTTCAGATCCCTAGCACCACATAAAAGTTGGATACAGTACCACATGTCTCTCATCCTGGCTCTGGTGGGGATCAGAGACAGGTAGATTCCTGGAGCATATTTGATAGCCAGCTAGTGTTCCAAGTTCAATGACACCATGTATTCACTAGCTCATGGCAAAGAAGAGAGTTGGCTAACAAATCCTACAGATTTGTCCTCTCTGAAATGGTAATGTGTGCTGGTAAAAAGAATGCAGCTTGTGCTTAGACTCTATTGCTTTCTCTACTATGACATCCTTGGTGATACCAGCTGCATTGTTTCACTTTTCTGGAGTTAGAATGTCACCCATAATTGAAGAGTTGGGCTTCAACCATTACTGAGGTGGGAAAGACTAACCAGAGGAGGGTTTGTGCTGGGACTGTGCCTCAGAATCCTACTTAACCTCAGATTCCCTGCAAGCTGACCTCAGGAGGAAATAAATTTGAAGTTTGTTGGCAAACTAATCACTGAGACCCATTTGATTTCTAAAACTATCTCTGAGAATCCAAGTTCATCTCTGGAAACTCAAAGCAAAAAGCAACTAAGGAAGAACAGGCCACACCAAATAAGCAAAGAAAACTTTACAAGCACAGCCCAGGAAAATTCCTTTTTTGTAAACATTCTAATCAAGGCAAGTTGACCCAAAAGTTACCTAATGGTATCTTATTTGTCAGGTGAGGAAGGCAAACACCTGATGTTAAGGGTGGGAAGAGGTTCAATCATTTAGAATCTTCTCTAGCAGATACTAAAAGAAATAGCATTTACCGTCACAGGAAATAGTGGCCACCAAAGAAAGAATGAGAGAGTGAACTGGAATAAAGAAACCTGCTTACCAAATGATTGATACACAACTAAAATCCAGCTGCTGGCATTTTCCTTCTTGTCTATTCAAAAAGCCCCATGAGCTGCCTGTATTTCTTTCTAGCAGATATGAGTCACCAGCCCCAAAGGACTCTTTTGGCGAGCCATTCAGCTCTCACAGACAAAATCAGGCTGTTTACCACACCATTATGCTCCCAGAGAAACAAATAGATCAAGTTTAAGGGTTGTCTGTAAATTTGGAGGCCTTTTGAGATGATCAAGACAAAGGGGACAAACAAAATCACTTTTGTACCCCAATGTGGTCTAAATCAGCTTTATCAGGACTTCTGTGGGTACAGAGGAACTTCTCTGTGTTTGAACTTCATGTGTCTTTTAGCCAGTGAAGCTGTTCTCCTACACGTAAGATCAACTGGTCCATGGCTGGGGGTGACAGCCTTACCTGCCAGATCATCACCCACACAGAGTCCAGGAGTAGGGATAATTATTGTATTTTCTCTTTAGTTAATCATTTGCTCTCATATAACAATCAGGTTAAGGACCTTAGAAGAAGAAACTCTTATGTCTTTTAATAGCAGGTTTGGGGCTCATGTTCAATGCTCTGGCCTCTATTTTAGAATAATGACACTATTTCATTATGTCAGTATTGTGAGTCATCTTTAACCCAGTAGAAGCTGAACATTCAATAAATGGGACCTCATTTCATTATTTCCAAAATGTGAAAGAGACTTGATTCTTTTCTCCTGTATTTACAAAATAGATTCCTTTCGGTTTCTCCTAATTTTAATTAAAATGAGGAGAGAGCTTTGCTACTCTGAGGTCCCTAGGAGCCTGGCTTGCATTAATAAAGGTTTGCAGGCAATCCAGATCTCTTTCAACTCAGGGTTAGTTATTGTTATTGACTCTTGTTACAGATGATTCATAATAGAAGCTCAACCCCATTTTCACAGATAAAGGAAGAAAAACCATTCATTTCCCCCATGATTCTAGTGTTCACATTGTGGCCCTTTATTTCATAACCTTGGAGAAGTCACTGTATTTCCATAAGCATTGATTTCTCTGCTATGACATGAGTATTATAATGAGGATCCAAATTGTTTAATACAATGTATCCATGATCTAATATTGTTATTCTACACTCCAGTGGTAGTGTCCTCCTCACAACATCCTCTAGAATGGACTTCCTAAGCTCACACATGATCCCAGTCTTCCCCTATCTAATTCCATGACTGGATCCCTTCCTGAAGGGATGGCTGATACTCCTCATTGACTGTGACCCAGACTTCATTATTCGATCTAGAATAGCACCCACACCTTACCATGTCTGGCCTTAGGCTTATCTTCAACATAGCTTGTGTTTTCTTCACTTGATAAATGTTATAATGTGGAAATTCTGTTATTATTAAGACTCCCAGCAGAAGGGAAACTAGCTTAGCAAACCAAAATTCAACAATTTGTCCCTGAATAGCTTGGCAACAGAACATTGAAGTATAAAATCAACCAAACAAACAAAAAACTTTAAAATCTTTTCTAAAAACTTACTTTATTTTCAAAGTTAGCACACAAAGTTTAAGACATCATGCCATTTTCAAACAAAGTCCATGTTGGTAGATTCCATTCCTGCTCATTTCCATCTCCCTTCTCTCTCTAGGCTTGTAAAGCCTCAACCCCCACATTCTGCTTTCCATTTTCAGTTCACATGTGTTCTTTTGTCTTCTTCCTACATTCCTTAACACCTGTTCCCTCCCCCTTGGTCTTTTTTCTCCTATTTCAATCTTTATACACATTTTCACCCATTTATACATGTATATATTAAACACTCAGGTCTATATGTGAGGGAGAACACTATCATTTTGGGTAACCTTGGTGAATATAAACACTTTCTTGGTCAATCCATTTGTCTGAAAATTACATTTTCTTTATAGGCAAAAAAAAAATCTATTGCATATATGTACCACATTTTCATTATCCGGTTATATAAAAGGATTTTTGTGCAAACAGAAAATTGGCTTCTTATGTGTTTAAGGAATACTTTCCCTATATAATATTACATTTAGGAATGTAAGGCCTTAAATGCACATTCATTTTTGAAGGCAGGACACATTTCATTAAAGTGATAAATCCACAGGAGTCTGTTTAAGAAGTATTAGAAAAAAATTATTAAGGTAAATTGAGGAAATACACTCACAAATACAGAACAGAGTAGACAGCTGAAGTCATCCTCTAATCTGACCTGGAGAGAATCCTCACCGGCAGGAGCAGGGAGAAGGAGCATATGACCTTCTCCCTCTCCTTTTTTCTTTCTTTTTTTTAATTAAGAAATATTTTTATTCATTTTACATACCAATCACAGATTTCCCCTCTTCCCTCCTCCCGCCCCAGCTTTCCCCCCACAGCCCCCTCTCCTTTTAAGAGGTCATGTACAACCACAGGAAGTACTGCCTCCTTCTGGCCCTGTAGCCCAAGGTCATGGGCAGAGCAACTACCCAGTTTACCCAGGAGATCTCATTTATTTCCCCTTCCCAGGGAAATCCATGTGTCCCTTTTAGGGTTATCCTTTTTACCTAGCTTCTTTGGAGCTATGAGTTGTAGTCTGGTAATCCTTTGTTTTATATCTAGTATCTAGTTATGAATGAGTACATACCATGTTTGCCTTTCTGAGTCTGGTTACCTCACTCAGGATGATATTTTCTAGTTCCACCCATTTGTCTGCAAATTTCATAATGTTGTTGTTTTGACAGCTAAGTTATACTACATTGTGTTTATGTACCACATTTCATTTATCCATTCTTCATTTGAGGAGCATCTAGTTTGTTTCCAGGTTCTGGCTATTATGAATAATGCTGCTATGAACATAGTTGAGCAAGTGTCCTTGTGGTATGATTGAGCATTCCTTGGGTATATGCCCAAGAGTGGTATAGCCTGGTCTTGAGGTAGATTGATTCCCATTTTACTGAGAAGTTGCCATACTGATTTCCAAAGTGGCTGTTCAAGTTTGCACTCCTACCAGCACTGGAGGAATGCTCCACTTATTCCACATCCTCTCCAACATAAGCTGTCCTCAGTGTTTTTGATCTTAGCCATTCTGACAGGTGTAAGATGGTATCTCAGAGATGTTTTGACTTGTATTTCCCTGATGACTAAGGAGGTTGAGCAATTCCTTAAATGTCTTTCAGCCAATTGAGATTATTCTGTTGAGAATTCTCTATTTTTAAATTTGTGACCCATTTTTAATTGGATTATTTGGTCTTTTGATGTCTAGTTTCTTGAGTTCTTTATGTTTTGGAGATCAGCCCTCTGTCAGATGTGGGGTTAGTGAAGATCTTTTCCCATTCTATAGGCTGCAATTTTGTCTTATTGACCATGTCCTTTGCCTTAGAGAAGCTTTTCAATTTTAGGAAGTCCCATTTATTGATTGTTGCTCTCAGTGTCTGTGCTGCTGTTATATTTAGGAAGTGGTCTCCTATGCCAATGAGTTCAAGGCTACTTCCCACTTTCTCTTCTATCCAGTTCAGTGTAACTAGATTTATGTTGAGGTCTTTGATCCAGTTGGACTTGAGTTTTGTGCATGGTGATAGATTTGGATCTATTTGCAATCTTTTACGTATTGACATCTAGTTATGCCAGCATCATTTGTTGAAGGTGCTTTCTTTTTTACACTGTACAGTTTTCTCAAAGAATCAGCCCTTTGTTTCATTGATTCTTTGTATTGTTCTCTTTGTTTCTATTTTATTGATTTCAGCCCTCAACTTGATTATTTCCTGGCATCTATTTCTCCTGGGTGAGTTTGCTTCTTTTTCTTCTAGAGCTTTCAAGTGTGCTGTTAAATTACTAATGTGAGATTTTTCCAACTTCTTTTTGTAGACATTTAGTGCTATGAATTTTCCTCTTAGTTTTGCTTTCATAGTGTGCCAGAAGTTTGAGTATGTTTTGCATTCACTTTTATTGAATTCTAGAACATCTTTAATTTCTTTCTTTATTTCTTCCTTGACACAGTGGTGATTCAGTTGAGCATTATTCAGTTTCTGTGAGTTTGTAGGCTCTCTGTAATTTGTGTTGATGTCTAATTCTAACTTTAAGCCATTGTGAACTGATAAGATACAGGGCATTATTCCAATTTTTTGTATCTATTGAGATTTGCTTTGTGACCAAGTATGTAGTAAATTTTATAGAAGGTTCCTGTGAGGTGGTGAGAAGAAGGTATATTCTCTTGTGTTTGTGTGGAATGTTCTATATATGTTTATTAAGCCCATTTGAGTCATAACATCTGTTAGTTCCCTTATTTCTCTGTTAAGTTTCTGTCTGACAGACTTGTCCATTGGTGAGAGTGGGGTGTTGAAGTGTCCCACTATTAGTGTGTGTGGTTTGATATGTGATTTAAGCTTTAGTAATGTTTCTTTTACATATGTGGATGCCTTTGTATTTGGGTCAAAAATGTTCAGAATTTACACTTCATCTTGATGGATTTTTCTGGTGATGAATATGAAATGTCCTTCTCCATCTCTTTTGATTAATTTTACTTTGAAGCCTATTTTCTTAGATATTAGGATAGCTACACCAGTTTTCATAAGTCCATTTAATTGGAAAGTCTTTTCTCAACCCTTTAGTCTGAGGTTCTGTCTGTCTTTGAAGTTGAGGCGTGTTTCTTGTATGTAACAGAATAATAAATTCTGTTAGCCTGTGTCTTCTTAAAGGCAAATTGAATCCATTGAGTTATATTAATGATCAGTGTTGTTAATTCCTGTTATTTTTTGATGGTAGTATGTGTATGTTTCCCTTCTTTAGAGTTTTCTGGTATGGTATTATCTGTCGCATGTGTTTTTGTGGGTGTATCTAACTTCCTTAGATTGGAGTTTTCCTTCTAGAGTTTTCTATAGGGCTGGTTTGTGGATGGGTATTGTTTAAACCTGGTTTTCTCATGGAATATCTTGTTTACTCTGTCTATGGTGATTGAAAGTTTTGCTGGGTATAGCAGTCTGGACTGGCATCCATGGTCTCTTAGTGTCTATATAATATCTGTCCAGGACCTTCTGGCTTTCAGAGTCTTCAATGAGAAGTCAGTTATTATTCTGATGGCTCTGGCTTTATATGTTACTTGGCCTTTTTTTTTTGCAGCCCTTAATATTCTTCCTTTATTCTCTATGTTTAGTGGTTTATTATATGGTGAAGGAACCTTTTTGTGGGATCCAGTCTATTTGGTGTTCTGTAAATTTCTTGTGTCTTCATAGACATTTACTTCTTTAGGTTGGGGAAGTTTTCTTCTATGATTTTCTTGAATATTTTATCTGTGCCTTTGAGCTGGTGTTCTCCTTCTTCCATCCCTATTATTCTTAGGTTTGGTCTTTTCATGGTGTCCCAGATTTCCTGGATGTTTTGTGTTATGGCTTTGTTGGCTTTTATATTTTCTTTGACCAATGAATCTATTTCCTCTATTATATCTTCAATGCCAGAGATCCTCTCTTCCATCTCTTGCCTTCTGTTGCTTATGCTTGCATCTGTAGTTCTCGTTCATTTACCTAGATTTTCCATTTCCAGAATTCCATCGGTTTGTGTTTTTTTTTTATTGTGTCTACTTCAGTTTTCAAGTCTTGAACTATTTCCTTCACCTGTTTGATTGCTTTTTCTTGGCTTTCTTTAAAGGATTTATTGATTTCTTCCAATTTTTGTTTTGTTTTTTTCTTCTATTTCTTTAATGGGATTTTCATTTATTCTTTAAAGGCCTCTATCATCTTCATAAAGTTATTTTAAAGGTCATTTTCTTCTGCTTGTACATTGAGACATTTGGGTCTTGCTGTTGTAGAATGTCCTTGTACTGGCATCTGCCCATCTCTTCCTCCAATCAGTGCAGGTGGTATCAGTGTCTCCTGGAGTCACTATTCATGTGATCAGTGCAGATGTTGTCTCTGTCTCAGGGAGCTTCTCTTGATATAATTGGTGCTTATGGTGATATTTTATATGTGCTGAAATGTGATTTTTTTGTATGTTAATAAATAAAGTTGCCTGGAGATCAGAGGTAAAAGCAAGCCATTAAGCAGAAGTATGGTGGTGGTGGCACATGCCCTTAATCTGATCACATGGTAAGCAGAGTCTCTGTGTAGTCAAGGACACAGCTGAATGTGGTGACCTGAATCTTTAATCCCAGTACCAACTATAGAGATCTGGAGGTCTGTATAAACAGGCAGTGATGAGGAAGTCATGTGGTTTGGTTTAGAGCCAATGAGAAGGCATAACAGAAAGGCAATAAAAAGACAAGTCACACAGGAAGGTCTCTCTCTCAGAGGAAGCAATGGCGGCAAGGTGGTCAGGTAAGGTAGTCGTGGCTTTTGCTCTGATCTCTTTGCCTTTAACTCTGTATTTGGCTCCATGTTTCTTATTTACTAAGACTGTTTAGAATTTCATCTACAGGTGATAGCAGTGTCTGTGTCCCAGGGAGCTGCTGAAGTTGCAGGGGATGGGTGGATTTGGAGGCGGAATGGGACTTGTGGATTACAGAGTCCATTGAGGGATAGTCAAAGAAACGCCTGCCTGCAAGACCATTGCCTACTGGCTGGCTATTGGGGCTGTGATAGATGGGAGTGGGGGGTGGTGGCAAGGAGTATGACCTGGAGCCTATAGCTCAGAGATTGAACTGTCCAGCTGGGAGAACAGTCACTTACATCTTGGTCCAATCAGTGCGAACAGTGTCTGTGTCCAAATTTACATTCATTTTAAACTTCTAAGACAAAATAAATAAATAGATAGATAGACAGATAGATAATAGATAAATAAAAAAATAACTGATACAAATAATTTAAAAGTTATTATAAGGCAAAAAATCTAGAACTTTAAAAACAAGGATATATTATTGGGATATATGACTTTACATTGATGAGGACCTTAGTATCTAGCTGTCGCAGAGTGAAATGGATGAATTAATCTCAAATACTTCCATGTATTTGGGGAGGGGGGTTGCTGATGCTCATGTACAAACCTTTAGAGGACAGAGGAAAGTGTCCAGTGTCATTCCTCAACTAACTGCCTTAAGACAATGTCTCTCACTGAACCAGAAGCTTGTCATTTTGGCTATGCTGTTGGGCCAGGAAGCTCCCAGGATCTGTCTACCTCTGCCTCCCAATCCTGAGATTATAGGCACATGCAGTCCTGCCTGGGATTCAAATTTAAGTTCGTATATTTTCAAAGCAAGCATTCTTATATCCTCAGCTATCTCCCTATCCAGAATTTGTTTCGCAAAGTACCTTTTATGTCTTTAAAATAGTAAACATAGTAAAATTCTCTCTCTCTCTCTCTCTCTCTCTCTCTCTCGCTCTCGCTCTCGCTCTCGCTCTCGCTCTTGCTCTCGCTCTGTGTGTGTGTGTGTATCTATCTGTCTGTCTGTCTCTGCATGTCTCTCCCTATCTCTCTATCTGAATTTCTCCCTCTCTCTCATACACACACATACACACACACACACACACACACACACACACACACACACACACATTCCAACTCCAAGTTCCATGCAGAGCATATATTGTAAATAAAATGCCAAAACAGACAATCCAAGATAGATCATCATATAATTTATATCACATTTTAAATCAATATCTATGTAATGGTTAATATACAAAGACACCAGCAGATATCCTGTCTATTAACATCTGAAATTAGAGTTTTTTCCTTACTTGACTGAACCTTTTTTTTTACCCAAATATTATACTATTCCCCAAATAAAATACTATTTTTGCAATCCTTTTATTAAGGCATAAACTCACAAAAAGAGTGCTTTGTAGAAGTTGGGTAATATTGTATTTATGGGTGATCTTTAATGGTATAACCATGTGAGACTAAAAGAAAAAAATCATGGTTCTAAAATTTCTGTGATTGGGGGCTGGAGAGATGGCTCAGCTGTTAAAGGCTAGGCTCACAACCATAAAATTTCTGTGACTGGATTAAAATAATCCAAAAAGTCTTGTTGGACAACAAACTGATTTTCAGGTTCACTATATAGTGCATTTATGTCATTAATTACTACATTTTGTAAATGTTTGGAGCTTAATTCTTAAATAAAGAATTAAGGTTGAATGATAGAGAAAAAGTGGAGAGGAGAGAAATTACTTGAATTGTGGAGCAATTCAAACTCTCATCCATCTATGGATTTCATGAAAAGGAGTCTGGGCCTGGGAATGTAGCTTGGCAGCTTGTAGGGTACTTGCCTCATTGTGTAAATTTCTAGGAAATTCCAAGCACACACACATACAAATAAGTGACAATAAAAGAATAGAGTCTTCCATTTTAGAAATTCCCTCCTCTTCTCTACTATGATTTTAGTAGAAGCAATAAGTTGTGTATGATGTTGTACATGCAATCAAAGTTCTTGAGAAAATATGAAGAGATAACTGTTGTCCAACAGGGAGCTAAGTTAATACACACTGGTAAGGGGAGAAAAGGATCCACTCAGAAGTCAATAGTTAGAAATGCAAAACTCCCATCCTTTAACGTATCTCATGACTATCTGTGAACCAACAATACCTCCCAATGACTCATAATTTCTTAGTACCTTATTTAAATGCTAGTATTTCAAGAGGTATAGAAAGTATAAAAGGACTCCTGGAGCTCCACCTGGGGCCTAGCCGAGGATCTCTGCATCCACTTCCATCAGTTTTGGATGAGAGTTCCAGCATGACAGTTAGGGTGTTTGGCCATCTGGTCATCAGACTAGGTCAGATCAGGCTTTCTCTCGGCCATTGCCAGCAGTCTACAGAGGATGTATCATTGTGGATTTCTGGGGACCTCTCTAGCACTTTGCTTCTTCCTGTTCTCATGTGGTCTTCATTTATCATAGTCTATTATTCCTTGTTCTCCCTTGGAGGGACTGTAAGAGTGTGAATTGTTGAGACCAAGATTGGAAAAGCACAGGGACAAATAGCCAAATGAATGGAAGCACATGAATTATGAACCAAAGGCTGTGGAACCCCCAGCTGGAGCAGGCCCTCTGGATAAGTGAGACAATTGAATAGCTTGAACTGTTTGGGAGGCACCCAGGCTGTGGGACCAGGACCTGTCCTTAGTGCATGAGCTGGCTGTTTGGAACCTTGAGCTTACACAGGGACACTTTGCTCAGCCTGGAAGGAGGGGACTGGACCTGCCTGTACTGAATCTACCAGGTTGAGCTGAATCCCCAGGGGAGTCTTGGCCCTGAAGGAGATGGGAATGGAGGGGAAGGAATGGGGGGAAGGTGGGGGTGCGGGTGGGAGGGGGGAGGACAGGGGAACCCATGGCTGATGTGTAAAATTAAAACACAAATATAATTTTTTAAAAATTATAAAAGGATGTCTCATTCCACTTGCCAGGTTTGCCAGTTGTCTTAGTTAGGCTTTCTGTTGCTGTAATAAAACACAATTACCAAAAGCAACTTGGGGGGAAGGGTTTAATTCATCTTACAACTCCCTGGTCACACATTATCACTGAGGAAAGTAAGGGCAGGAACTGAAGCAGAGACTATGGAAGGACACTGCTCATTGGCCTCCCTGCCCCATGTCTTACTCAGGAACACCTTTCCAGGGGGACATTATCTCCAATGAACTAGACCCTCATATGCCAATCACCAATCAAGAAAATGCCTCACAAACTTGCCTAGAAGCAAATCAGATGAAAGCATTTTCTCAACTGAGGTTCCTCTTTCCAGATAATTCTATCTTGTATCAATTTGTCCAAAACCAACCTGGATATCCATTCTCTGCAGACCCCATCATTTATAAACTTAGTACTAAGTAAGTTTCCCTATTTGGTCTGGAGCTACCTCATGTGTAAGTTTTAGATGTCAAGTACTATACTGCTACTTTCTTGTTAGAAATGACAAGGCTGCTATAAGACTAGTGATAACACTGAGTAATTGTACTTTAAGATGTAAAAAATTTAAAAGGTTCATTAAAAATGAAGCTATTGCAAGCAGATCTCTATGGAACCACTAAAACTGGGGAGAGGGTATGATCAAAAGCAACAAATTAAATTCAAACAATCAGCCCTGTGGCTTACCCTCTGAGGATTTTCTAATCTAACGTTGCCTAATTGCATTCGTTGTAGGGCATATTATTTTTGTTTTCTCAATAGTATTTTCTTTTTCTTTTTAAGTTTGGGGAATACATAATATAAACACTATCTCTTTGTGTTATAAAATGTCACTATTTTGAAAAGGAAAATTTAATGGACTATGTAATGTCAATCATCTCTGTTTATGACAGTGTTTGTCATTCATTTGGTTTCTAAAGGAAAATTTGGGAGGAAATATCTTTTATTCTGAGGGTATTGGTTTTTAAGCCACGTAGCTACCTAATTTGCATGAGTGTGTAGTTAATAGATGTTGACACCTTTAAGAATAGAACTGTACTCTTTACAAATGTGGGTATTTCACTGTCCAGTCATACCTTCCAAGTAGATAAGACATGTTATATAGGAAGCATTGCTCACCTTTCAAACTCACATGAATCTTCTCATTTAAGCCTTTGAAAGCATGATTAGACTTTTACCCCATTCATGGCCTCTCTGCTTCTCCAATTCAATAATTAACATTCATTGGACATTTACTTGGAGTCTTATATTTGAAATTCATGAAATGGTCTGACAAATCTGATGACCTCATCTAAAATACAAGTGAGAAAAATAAAGCAAAGGAATGTGTTCTCCTGGAATAGAATCACAAATCTGTTTATTCGGTGCTCCTATTAAAAAGACTTTATGACAGGTTTTATATACTTACTAACTCCAAACTGACAGTAGACCAATGACAGAACTTAGGAAAACAATAATATTTGGGTCATTCTGTCTAAGCCTTAAATGGAAGATGCATTTCACACATGTATGGTATCTATAAACTCCTTTTATTTACATGTTTCATCATAATAGGAACATGTACATAGCCTTAACTTTTCCTGTTAGACCATAAGAATCTTGCTCACCTGAATTCCCATAAATCATTCCACACTGTAATATGAGCCCTGGTTTCCTTTTCTTTGTAATATGGAGCTGTCTGCATCTCATTCCAGAAAACCCTCTTATTATCTACCTGGAGACAATGCTTCCTAGCTAGCTGGACAGCCAAAATTAAGACTGGTAGTCCATAGACAGGCTTTATGTTCTTCCATAATGGCTTTTGGAATTTGAAAGAAAATGTCTTAGAGGTGTGACAGACTGGTGTATTCCACACAAAGGATGAAACATTATTGAGCAGCCACTGTAGCAGTTTAGAGAAGCTGATGCAGAAGGATTAGTACCCTACAAGAAGGACACAGATTTGCAGATGCAAAACTATCCCAGTCTCCAGTCCTCCCAAGGAGAGAAAAATTAGTCATTGAAGACAATTTCAGTCTCTTATCTGACATACTTTACCTACTTCCCTTAACCTTCCTTAAGCTTCCCACTCTAAGAACTCAAAATTAGTTTGCTTCTTCATGTCATTATGGGAAAATATTCTGTTCTCTGCTGATAGCATTCTATAAGCTGTGGCCCCAAACCACTTCTTTGAGAACTACTCATTTCCGGGGTTTCTTCTATGACCGTATAGCATATTCATGTTCATAAACTTCTACTAAATTTTTATCACTGTTTTCTACCTTTTGTTATACTTAAGAGACTACAAAAGTTGAAGGAAAACTATTTTCCCCTAGAATGAAATAAAATGATCTTCTGCAATCATTCTCTTTGCAGTAGATTAGATCATTGCTTTGATTCTATTTGCTACTTGTATAATAAACTCCATAGCTACAATGATCGATTGTTCCTTTGACTTGACTTGGCCAATTGGCCAGTGTTAATGATGGAATGTTAGCAGATATGGCAGGGTAGAAGCTTAAAATGTACTTTTATGGTTGGGCTACAGGCAGAGTTCCACAACTAAGGGCAAAATAAAATGGATGATCCAGATCAGTTAGGGAGAGAGAGAGAGAGAGAGAGAGAGAGAGAGAGAGAGAGAGAGAGGCAGAGAGAGGGAGGGAGAGAGATTAGATTATGAGAATAAATATTAATGATGGATTGGATGATCGGATGATGCCCACTGGTGAGGTACACAGATATTTACTGAATCTACTCATTAAAATACCACCATCGTCCAGAACCATCCCAACAATCATCACTAAAACTGATGTTTTACAAGTTATCTGGCATTTATTTACCCAGTCAAGTGATAAATAGAAGCAATAATTATATACATCTTTCAGCTATTTCATAAATCACACCAGCACTGTTCAGTGCTTTCACCAATGTTTGTGAAATCATGAATCTGTCAGAATAATGTAGGAAATTATGTGAGCCTTCAGATTATACACTCCACCCTATGTCTTTATGTTTTACCAGTCTTCTACTAACCATATCTATGTTCAGAAATATTGGTCTTCTTTAGAGTCAAGTTGTGGATATTAAAATGTCAACTAACTCATGTATCCACATGGGCAGAATGCTCACATATTCCAAAAGAATGTCACATCCATGCCTCCTATGTCAAAGTGTTTAATCCCTTATCTCTACTCACAAATACTATTGAAATTATCTGAAGACTTATTATGAAGCCCTTAAATATTTAATCCCATATCTCTACTCACAAATACTATTGATATTATCTGAAAACAGTGTGAACCAAATATTGAGATAAGATTTTTTTATTGGTAGTGTTTATGGATTATTATTATTTATTCACTTATTTACTTTCAAGATAAACATTTTTCCTTTCTCTTTCTTCCCTTCAAACCATCCTATATAACGCTTACCACTCTCCTTCAAATCCAGAACCTCTTCTTTCATTATTATTGTATTCATGTATGTATATACATACATATTCTTGAGTGTAACCTACTCAGTCTGTATAATGTTACTTGTATGCATGTTCTCTGGACTGGACAACCAATTGCTGTTCTCTTCCCTGGGGGAAAACCTCTCCCGAGACCAGCTTTCCTCAGGTGCCTATGGTTCTTTGCCTGAGGTTGAGGCCTTGTGGGCTTTTCCCCCTTCCACTTTGTCATGTTCCTTGGTGTGGTCCTTGTTAAGTTCATGTTTAGGCAGCCATATTGGTGAGATTTTATTGGCCATTGTTCCTGATATTATTAGGAGACACACTCTTCTGGCAAACTCCCTAGTCGTCCAGATCTTACTATCTTTCTGACTCCTCTTCTGCAGTGTTTCCTGAGCCTTAAACATGGAAGTATTTTGTAGATGTACAATGTGGACTTTACTCCAAAACTCTGCATTTTGATTGGTTGTAGTTTTCTATAGTGATCTCCATCTGTTAGTGTTATTTTGCACTGTTTCAGACAGCGTATTGTGTATCAAATAAAACTTGTCTGAAGATCAGAAGACAGAATAAGCCCCTAGATTAAACATAGAAGCCAAGCAGTGGTAGCACACACCTTTAATCCTAGCACTCAGGAGGCAGATCTGTCTGGATCTCTGCAAGTTCAAAGCTACCCTGGACTACATGAGATTGATTCAGCATAGGAGAGAAACGAAGCCAAGCAGTGGTGGCACATGCCTTTAATCCCAGTACTTGGGAATCACATACCCTTAATCCCAGCATTTGAGATCGCATACCTTTGCTTGGGAAGCACACATGCCTTTAATCCCAGAAAGTGCTGGTTGGGTGAAGAAAGGTTTATAAGGTGTGAGGAGACAGGAACTAAGAGGCTTTTCAGGCTGAGGAGTCCAAAAGGTAAGATGTGGCAGTGGCTTATTCCTTTGTCTCTCTGATCTCAGCATTTACCCAAATTTCTGGCTCCATTTTTTTGTTTTATTACAAGACCTTTTAGAATTTGTGTTACAGACAGTGTCTATATTTTTTAAGCACAGGCTGACCTTGAACTTGAGATCTTCCTGACTGAGCTCCCAGAGTACTGGGGTAGTAGACATTTCCTACCATGTCCATCAGTTGAAACATTTTCTGTATTATATCATTTCTCTCATAGCAACCTCACAATGCATTATTTCTGTTTTTACTAGGTAGAGAAAAACAAATTTCACTTCCCCCATGTCAAGGTATTAGAAAGAAATCATTCTCTATCACTCTCCAGACTTGCCTCATTCATGAGCCCAAATTATAACTTCAATTATTACACCACACTGAACTAATATGTATGTATGTGCTTTGAAAATTATAAAGTATCATGGAGATAAGAGGTTACTATTTTGTATAAATGGGATTGGATTTTTATCTTGTAGCAAATGACCAATCTTCATTCTCACACTGCAAAATTGAAAATGTAGACAAATATGTATCTATTTACCTGGCATTAGCATCTGCCTGCAGGTTCCAATTGCCAAGAAGCAAGATAAAGTCATAAAGACAAAGGATAGAGAATGCAGGTGAAAAATGGGAGAAACAGACAATCAGCATGAGAAGCTACTAACACGAACTTGAAACATAAAAGACCCGGTCATATGATGGCCGTAGTGAAAATACATCAGATCAAGTTTTATTAAACAGTCCTGGAATATTGAACTGCTTTGAACATAGTGACATCTGGGGCTCAGCATTAATTAAAGTTTGTTAAATATAGCAAGTCTTATTTAGTAGGAAAATGCAATGCAGAAGTTATATCAACAGCTATTTATGAGCCCTGAGACCTTTCCCCTTGACACCCAATCAAGCTACTGCATGTTTTTAAAGGCTTGGAAGATAGATGATTGATCCATATTTGAGATCACAAAAATGCTCAGATGAACGAATGATTATTTTGCTATTTTACAAGATGATGAGCTGATTACTGTTTCTGACTATTGGCTCTGGGTTCCTAACAAACAAGCCAAGTGCTTTTGGGGGATACATTTTCCAGATGTGTGTCAATGGGCAGAGGTTGCACAGGTGCAGCATTAAATTGAAGATGCTCTGGAAGATCTGGAGTACATATTAGCATAGTAAACTCTGAAGTCATGTGATTGGGCTTATGCTTACATAGGTACTTACAGGATGTTTTGCATAGGTGGAGAGATAAAGTCAGGAATAAGACATGTTTCATGGAAAATTTGAATTAGGCAGTAGTAATTGCATCAAAAATAATTTTCTAGTAATGAGAAAAATAAGTGCAATGGCTGAGGGGACAGACAGGTCTGATGTTTGAAGCATTGTTCACAGACTGTGTCTGTGGAAAACAAGGGCTGGAGAGTAACAAAATGGAGATTATTATAAACAGGAAGATATCACCAGAGTGAAATGCTAAAATGGTCCAAATACTCAGGAAATTTTAGGAAATGCCAGAGATGGCTCACCATGAGGAAGTAGCTAATAGAAACTCAGAAGGTTCCTTCTAATCCAATAATTGCCTGCTTATCTATTCTTAATGTTCTTTCCTTTTCAATCCTGAAAAATTCTAATCTTCCAAATAAGCACTTTATATAGCAAAGATAAAGTTAAAAAGTATTTATTGTGATTCATAAAGCCAATCTGTGTCATTATCAAATATTTTAAACACAATTTTGTGGAAGTAAGTGAAAGCTATCCAAATTAGACTAAAGGAAAATGCATTTGCTCCAAGGAGGGGATTAATTACTCCCCCTTGGCTTTGCCAGGACTGCAGAGGCAGGCAGAAGAAATGGACAGCTATATGGTAGACAAGAGGAGAGAGCATCAGTTGCACATGGTTGGAGGCTTTGGGCTGAGGGAGCTATATGCAGGTAGGAATGTTAACCCTGGCTGCTGATAAAGCAGACCATAATGAGGAATGGACTGATCTAGGGGACCCACTAGGGCTGTGCTGCAAAAGCCAGGTCAGAAGATTCTGTTTGATTGGGGTCTGAGAAACTGAGGTAGCAAGGTACAACTGTAGTCTGGGCATTGTTTTTGAAAGCACTACCTTTACAATCTCCAGATATTCTAGAATCATGGTCAAGATGAGAAATGGAAAGGAAAAGATGGCTGTATTGTTTTAGTCTGAAAACCAGAGTGCTAGATGGGAGATCTGGGAAAGGTTGTGTGGATGCAGTGATGTTAGAGAGGAAAGGCTGATAGGTTCCATGTGAGACATATTTAGGTTTGAAAGATCAAATTCCCAGTGTAGAGGTCAGGAAAGCTGCTGCATTTGGAGAGCAAAGTTCAAGAGTGGGGTCAGACACACACACACAGTAAATGACAGGGCTGGTGAAGTCTGAAGAAACAGGACCCTCTCCCCTTCTGTCAACCAGGTGTCGATGACTCACCAGCAATGCTCCAGTCTTCTGTGAGGTCAGCCATATTGGTTCTGCAGACCGACCAAGGGCAAAGAGGCCACAAACTCTTGAGAACACCCAACTTGCAAGTGCCTGAGTTCAGAGTTATCTCTCTCTGTTCAGACTGGCATAGCAAACAGCACAGGGTAGGTGGCTGAAAGCACAGATAGTCCTTGTTCATGGTTCCAGAGGCTGGAAGTCCAATACGTGCTGTGTGCAAGGTGGTGTCCTAGAGCCGATCTCCTTGTCTCAAAGTCAACTCTTCCCCACTGTCTGCTCATACATCCATGCTGCCTCTTCTCCTTATTGTCAGTTTGTGCTAGAGCTCTACATTAAGGGCTTTTTCCATGTGTCATTTTTGTAAAGGCACAATGTCAAAATAGAGTCACACTCTAAGAATCTGAAGGTCAGGATTTCAGCATATAAGTCTGAGGACAGAATTCACTCCCTAAGAACTGAATCCAGATTTTTCAATTCTGGGTTCATTACTATTTCGACTCTGCTATGAAAATATCAAGTCTTATTCATTCAATATGTTTCCTGCTCAGTAGCCTTCCTTGCTTGCCTTGTTTAAATCAGCGGTTGTGCATTTCCTTTGGGCACTTCCCATTCCTCACCCTGACATTACTTCTTCTTCACAGCTGTCATTTCCTTAATGTCAATGTATTTTCATTTGTTTTACATGTTGTCTCATTCCACCATCAATATGTAATCTATGAAAGGGGGGATTTTTCCATTTTATTTACTGCTGTATCTTTGGCATACTGAGTCTCCCACATTGCAGGTGTTCAGTAAATATTTTCTGATTGCAGGTGGGGAGGTGTAGATGTGATGATGAATAAATAAATCTAAGTAAAGCATCAAAGCCCACTTGAGTGCTGGGCTGAGATAAGCATGCACTTAGCAAGCCTAAAGTAGAGTTATGCAGATCCTAAAAATGGGGCCTCCATCTGCCTTGTCATATAAATAATCCACATGACAGAATAAGCTCAGCACTGTCTAAGAACAATGGTGCTTTTGTTCTCTGCTGCTATGTTCCTGCCTCTGGTACTCGGACTTTCCAGAGTAGAACCTTCAGGCCTAGAATTTATGCTTGTTGTATCTCTACAGAGAAGCCACCAAATGTGTGATATTGCTAAACAGAAACCCTCTAGAAATAGTAGCTAAGTTAGCAAGAGCTGATCAAATTCTGAGCCCTGCTCCAGGGCCCAGCTGCAAAATGTGCCTTGAGAATGGTAACCTTTGGTTGTGTGTGGAAATGCACATAATTATCTATGCTACTTTCTACCAGAATTGTGTGTTAAAAAGAAAACTTAAAACACATACATACACATACACACACACACACACACACACACACACACACACACACACACATACACACAATACTGAAATGACTTCACTCTTCTGGCAATCCATCTTATAGTACATTATGGGCTATAAAAAATGTAAAAACAGACTCCAGGGAAGACCTGCCCAAATGGGCCCCAGGTACTAGCCCTAGGTCAAGACCCCCATTCCCATCGGGAAGGTTCCCCCTCTCCAAGACCCTCTGGTGAACCCTACAACTTCCATTCCCTACCCCCACACCAATCTGCCAGAGACCCCAGACACTTCCTGAGACTTAGAAACCAGCCCCCAGCTTCCATCCTGCCCCAGAAATCCCATCTGGACCACAGGTGAGTGCCTGGGGTTGTAGTCAGAGAGGCAACCACCTCTGGGTCCCACCCCTGGGTACCATCCCAGGAGGACCTGTCCAACTTGGCTCCAGTTTTCAGCAATTCAGCAGGACCTGTGGGAAGGCTCCCCTTTTGCAAGAGTGCAGGCAGACCCTGCAGTCTCCAAACCCTGCCCCCACACCCATTTGACAGAGGCACCAGCCACTTCTGAGACTCAGAGACAAACCCCCAGCTCCCATCCTGCCTTGAAACTCCCATCTGGACCAGAGCTTCCATCCTGTCCCAGAACTCCCATCTGGACAAGAGGAGCTCCTATCTGGACAAAATAAGGAGACCTCAGGGACTTCCTGAGACTCAGAGTCCAGCCCCCCAGCTCCTATCCAGCTAGCACTCTCATCTGGACCAGAGCTCCCATCCAGCCCAGAGTTTCCATCTGGACCACAGGGAGGCTCCCTAAATCTGTCAGCTCTGTCTGGACCAAAACACACTGATAAGACCAAGAACAAACTCACTAGGAGATGGGCAGACATCAAGGCAGAAGGACATACAACAAAATAAAGAACAATACAGCATCATCAGAAACTAGCCCTTCTCCAACAGCTAGACCTGAACATCACAGAATGGAAGAAGAAGAAGAAAACAACCTTATAAGTAACATCATGAAGAGGCTAGAGCCTTATATAGAAGAAATTAAAAATAAAGTGGAGGAACAGACAAACAAAAAATGGGAACAATGCTATAAAAAATTAGAGGAAAGGATAATTAAAGCAGAAGAAAACAATAAGTCCCTGAAAGAAAATCAAGAAAAAGCAAGGGAAACAGTCCAAGACCTGAAGAGGGAAAGAAAAAAAATGAAGAAGACACTAGCAGAAGGAATGCTGGAAATAGAAAATCTGAGCAAACAAACAGGAACTTCAGATGCAAGTATAACCAACAGAATGCAAGAGATGGAAGACAGGATTTCAGGTGTTGATGATAAGTTAGAAGAAATAGATTCATCAGTCAAAGAAAACACTAAAACCAACAAAGTCATGATACAAAATGTCCAAGAAATTAGGGACACCATGAAAAGACCAAACCTACGAAAAGTAGGGAAGGAGAAGAACACCAACTGAAAGGCACAGAAAATATATTTAACGAGATCATAGAAGAAAACTTTCCCAACTTAAAGAAGGAAATGCCTATGAAGATACAAGAAGCCTATAGAACAACAAACAGACTAGAGCCCCCCAGAAAGTCCCCCGTCATATAATAATTAAACAACTAAACATACAAAACAAAGAAAGAATATTAAGGGCAGCAAAGGAAAAAGGCCAAATGACTTATAAAGGCAAACCCATCAGTATAACACCTGATTACTCAATGGAGACTTTGAAAGTCAGAAAGACATGAACAGATATAATGCAGAAATTAAGAGACCTTGGATGCAAGCCTAGACTACTATACCCAGCAAAACTTTCAATCAACATACATGAAGTGAACAAGACCTTCCAAGACAAAACCAGATTTAAACAATACTTATCCACAAACCCAGCCCTGCAGAAAGCACTAGAAGGAAAATTCCAACCTAAGGAAGGCAGATACACCCATGAAAACACAGGCAATAGATAACACCACAGCAGTAAACCCCAAAGAAGAGAACTACACACACACTACCAACAAAAAAAAATAAAAATAACAACAGGAACGAACAATCACTGGTCATTAATGTCCCTTAATATCAATGGACTTAATTCACCTATAAAAAGACACAGACTAACAGAATGGATATGAAAACAGGACCCATCTTTCTGCTGCATACAAGAAACACACCTCAAATTCAAAGACAGAAACCTCCTAAGAATAAAAGGCTGGGAAAAGACTTTCCAATCAAATGGTCTTAACAAGCAAGCTGGTGTAGCCATCCTAATATCCTAAAAATAGACTTCAAACTAAAATCAATCAAAGGAGATGATGAAGGACATTACATACTCATTGCAGGAAAGAACCACCAAGATGAACTCTCAATTCTGAACATTTATGCCCCAAATACAAGGGTACCCACATATGTAAAAGAAATATTACTAAAGCTTAAATCACATATAAAACCCCACACATTAATAGTGGGAGACTTCAACACCCCATTTTCACCTCTGGACAGATTGGCCAAATTGAAACTTAACAGAGACATAGTGGTCTTCACTGATGTTATGGCTCAAATGGACTTAATTGATATCTACAGAACATTCCACCTGAACAAAAAAGAATATACCTTCTTCTCAGCACCCCATGGAACCTTCTCTAAAACCGACCACATGCTTGGCAACAAAGCAAATCCCAACAGATACAAAACAATTTGAATAACCTCCTGTGATCTATTGGACCACCATGGTTTAAAGTTAGATTTCAACAACAACAACAACAAAAAAAAAAAAACCTACAGAAATCCTACAATCTCATGGAAACTGAATAATGCTCAACTAAAGCACCAATGGGTTAAGGAAGAAATAAAGAAAAAAATTAAAGACTTCCTAGAGATCAATGAAAATGAATACACCACATACCCAAACTTATGGGATACTATGGAAGCAGTGCTAAGACGGAAATTCATATCACTAAATGCCCACATAAAGAAGCTGGAGAAATCTCATGCTAGTGACTTGACAGCACACCTGTAAGCCTTTGAACAGGAAGAAGCAAAGTCTCCCAGGAGGAACAGATGCCAGGAAATTATCAAATTGAGAGCTGAAATCAGTAAAATAGAAATAAAGAGAACAATACAAACGATTAATGAAACAAGAGTTGTTTCTTTGAGAAGATCAAGAAGATAGACAAACCCTTAACCAAACTAACCAAAAGACAGAGAGAGAGCATCCAAATTAACAAAATCAGAAATGAAAAGAGGGACATAACAACAGACAATGAGGAAATCCAGAGAATCATCAGGTCATACTTCAAAACCCTCTACTCCACAAAACTGGAAAATCTAAAACAAATGGATAATTTTCAGGATAGGTACCAAACAGTTAAGTTAAATCAAGACCAGATAAACCATCTAAAAAGTCCAATAACCCCTAAGGAAATAGAATCAGTCATTAAAAGTCTCCCAACCAAAATAGCCCAGGACCAGATGGTTTCAATGCAGAATTCTACCAGATCTTCAAAGAAGACTTAATACCAATACTCTTTAAATTGTTCCACACAATAGAAGCAGGAGGTATATTACGAAACTCCTTCTATGAGGCTACAATTACCCTGATTCCTAAACCAAACAATGATGCAACAAAGAAAGAGAACTACAGACCGATCTCCCTCATGAACATTGATGCAAAAATACTCAATAATATACTGGCAAACAGACTCCAAGAACACATCAAAACAATTATCCACCATGATCAAGTAGGCTTCATCCCAGGGGTGCAAGGGTGGATCAGCATATGAAAGTCCATCAATGTAATACACCATATAAACAAACTCAAAGAAAAAACCACATGATCACCTCATTAGATGCAGAAAAGGCATTTGACAAAATCCAACACCCCTTCATGATAAAGGTCTTGTACCAATCAGGAATACAGGGAACATACCTGAACATAATAAAGGCAATCTACAGCAAACCAACAGCCAACATCAAATTAAATGGAGAGAAACTCAAAGCAATACCACTAAAATCAGGAACAAGGCAAGGCTGTCCCATCTCCCCATACTTATTCAATATAGTACTTGAAGTTCTAGCCAGAGCAATAAGACAACATAAAGAGATTAAGGGGATACAAATTGGAAAGGAAGAAGTCAAGCTTTCCCTATTTGCAGATGACATGATAGTATACATGAGTGACCCCAAAAATTCAACCAAGGAACTGATACAGTTAATAAAAACCTTCAGCAACATAGCAGGTTACAAGATCAACTCAAAAAAATCAGTAGCCCTCCTATATACAATAGACAAACAGGCTGAGAAGGAAATCAGAGATACATCACCCTTTACAATAGCCACAAATGATATAAAATACCTTGGGGTTACTCTAACTAAGCATGTGAAGGACCTATATGACAAGAACTTTAAGTCCCTGAAATAAAAATTGAAGAAGATGTGAGAAAATGGAAAGATCTCCCATGCTCATGGATAGGCAGAATTAACATTGTAAAAATGGCGATCTTACCAAAAGCAATCTACAGTTTCAATGCAATCCCCATCAAATTACCAACACAGTTCTTCACAGATCTGGAAAGAATAATACTCAATTTCATATGGAAAAACAGGATAGCCAAAAGAATCCTGTGCAATAAAACAACTTCTGGAGGAATAACAATCCTCAACCTCAAACTCTACTATAGAGCTAGTGCAACAAAAACAGCTTGGTACTGGCATAAAAACCAACATGTGGACCAATGGAATCGAACTGAAGACCCTGACATTAACCTGCACACCTATGAACATATAATTTTTGACAAAGAAGTCAAAAATATACAATGGAAAAAAAACCTGGCATATGTGCTGGCATAACTGGATGTCAATGTGTAGAAGGCTGCAAATAGATCCATATCTGTCACTGTGCACAAAACTTAAGTCCAAGTGGATCAAAGACCTCAACATAAATCCAGTTACTCTGAACCTGATAGAGGAGAAAGTAGAAAGTACTCTTGAACACATTGGCACCAGAGATCACTTTCTAAATATAACACCAGCAGCACAGACACTGAGAGAAACAGTCAATCAATGGGACCTGTTGAAACTGAGAAGCTTTTGTAGAGCAAAGGACACGGTCAACAAGACAAAGCGACAGCCTACAGAATGGGAAAAGGTCTTCACCAACCCCACATCTGACAGAGGGCTGATATCCAGAATATATAAAGAACTCAAGAAATTAGACATCAAAATGCCCAACAGTCCAATTAAGAAATGGGCTATAGAACTAAACAGAGAATTCTCCACAGAGGAAGTTCAAATGGCTGAAAGACATTTAAGGATTTGTCCAACATCCCTAATTATCCTGGAAATGCAAATCAAAATGACTCTGAGATACCACCTTAAACCTGTCAGAATGGCTAAGATCAAAAACACAGAAGACAGCTTATGGTGGAGAGGATGTGGAGCAAGGGGAACTCTCCTCCACTTCTGGTGGGAATGCAAGCTTGCACAGCCACTTTGGAAATCAATATGGCACTTCCTTAGAAAATTGGGAATCAATCTCCCCCGAAGACCCAGCTGTAGTACTCTTGGGCATAAACGCAAGGAATGCTCAATCATGCCACAAGGGCATTGGCTCAGCTATGTTCATATCAGCATTGTTTGTAATAGCCAGAACCTGGAAACAACCTAGATGCCATTCAACTGAAGAATGGATAAAGAAAATATGGTACATATACACAATAGAGTACTACTCAGCAGAGAAAAACAATGACATCATGAGGTTTGCAGGCAAATGGATGAATCTAGAAAAAAATCATCCTGAGTGAGGTAACCCAGACTCAGAAAGACAAACATGGTATGTACTCACTCATAGGAGGATACTAGATGTAAAACAAAGATGACTAGACTGCTACACAACTCCAGGGAGGCTACCTTGAAAATAGGACCCTAGGAAAGACACAGGGATCGCTCAATGACAGAGAAATGAATGAGATCTACATGAAAAACCTGGACGAGTGGGAATAATGAAGGGCAAGGTTTGAGGGAAAGAGAGCTTGGGGGAGCAGGAGATCCCAGCTGGATAAAGAACAGAAAGGGAGAACAAGGAATAACAGACCATGATAAATGAAGACCACATGAGAATAAGAATAGGCAGAGTGCTAGAAAGGTCCCCAGAAATCCACAATGATACATCCTCTGTAGACTGCTGTCAATGGTCGAGAGAAAGCTTGATCTGACCTAGTCTGGTGATCAGATGGCCAAACACCCTAACGGTCGTGCTGGAACTCTCATCCAATAACTGATGGAAGTGGATGCAGAGATCCTCAGCCAGGCCCCAGGTGGAGCTCCAGGTGTCCAAATGTTGAGAAAGAGGAGGGACTTTAAGAGTTTGAATTGTTGAGACCAAGATTGGAAAAGCACAGGGACAAATATCCAAAGGAATGGAAGCACATGAATTATGAACCAAAGGCTGTGGAGCCCCCAGCTGGATCAGGCCCTCTGGATAAGTGAGACAATTGAATAGCTTGAACTGTTTGGGAGGCATCCAGGCTGTGGGACCAGGACCTGACTTTACTGCATGAGCTGGCTCTTTGGAATCTTGGGCTTACACAGGGACACTTTGCTCAGCCTGGAAGGAGGGGACTGTACCTGCCTGTACTGAATCTACTAGGTTTAAATGAATCCCCAGGGGAGTGTTGGCCCTGGAGGAGATGGGATTGGAGGGGAGGGGATGGGCGGATGGTGGGGGGCAAGAAGGGGAGCGATAGGGGAACCCATGGCTGATGTGTAAAATTAAAACACAAATATAATAATAATTTTAAAAAAGAAACAAAAAAACCAAAAAACTAAGGTAAATAACCTAAAAGTGAACTAAAACATAATGCCATTCTGATTGCATGTTGTAATAGTCGTAGGAGAATGACAGTCTGCCTCTGTTGTTTTCCACAAAATTCTTATTTGTTTTGTAATTGAGTCAAGTATGAAGTTCCAATTGGAAAAAAAAATGTGCAAAACATAAGACAAATATTGTTTCTATTTATTAATGTAAAAGATGCCATAATATTTGGAAATATTGTGATTGTACCAAGTAACAGGAACCTAAGAGTCGATTAATACAACGGGATATCCAGAAATTGGGGCTAGGACAAAAGATTTGTACTTTGATTATGAAAATTTTAAATTGTCATTGCAGAATATTGAATGTGAAGTAAATAGGGATTATACAAAATGCATCTTTCTGAAAATATATATCGATTTAAACTCAAAATTGTAAACTGATTAATAGGAGTATATTGAGACATAAGCCAATGTGGATTGATAAAATTACCAAAAACTTTGCTTTGTTGAAGACTTGATAATTCAATTTGAACTCAATCTTTTTTGAAGAATATAAACAAAATGCTTTTAATCCTTCCTCCTTCTCTTGTCAATGATCATGCCAATATGACCTTGGACTCCACTGACGGCCTACATTTGGTTCTGTTAGAAACAAGATAGCTACCAAATTTTATGCTTCCACACATTTTTTCTTGTATGCTTAAGTTCAGTAAGGGCCTGCTAAAGCCCAGGAGAGCAGCACCTTCCATCCAAAGTCTATTCCCATTGGTGTCAGGAACCTTTTTCTAGGAGCCTCAAACTGCTGAAATTTCAATAATGACTGAAATAGAAGGTTGTGTAAAATCAAATTTGTAATTGTAGTTGACAGATGAATTCATAAGTGCTACCATGACAGATAAATAAAATGAATTAGAGTATCTTGAAAAAAATGTAAAAAGAGAAAAGAGAGATCAAATAAGTACAGGAAAAGCAAAAAAATAAATCAAATAAAAGTGAATAAGGTGCATGTTAGAACACTTGCTGTTCACCCAGGAACAGGGGACAGAATTGCTGTAGCTCCGCTTCCTATTTCCTGTTTCTCTTCTGCAATAGTTTCCTATTGTTGCCATAACAAAGTGCCACATATTTTTTGGCGCAAGCAACAAAAATGTACCATTTCACAAAATTGGAGGCTGGAAATCTGAACTCCAGCTATCATCAAAGCCATACTGCCTGCAGCCTGTGAGGGAATTTGTCTTACCATCTCCTAGCTTTGGGAAGAATAGTGACATTGCTTGATATTCCTTGCCTGACAGCTCATTATTCCAATCTCTGCTTTGGTCGTGAGAGGACTAGGCTGTGTATCTCTGTCTTTGTATGTCTAGATTTTCATAAAGGCAGCAGCTGCACTGTACTAGGAACCAACCTACTCCCCTATGGCCTCATCTGAAGCAATTATTGCTGCAGCAGACCTAACTCCATATAAGGTCACACCTTGAGTTATTGAAGACTTGGATTTTAGCAGATATTTTTGCCTTTCTGGATCTTTTTGTCTTTCTGGGATGGGCACAATCTAACCAATTCTTAGTTTACAGAAGGTAGAGAGAACCTTAGAAGACAATTAACTAATTAAATGGTTTTTAACTTCCATATATGGAAATGGAACCAGTCCTGACAGCTAAGGATATATAGAGATCTTGGGACCAAGAATTACTGATAAAGAGAAAAGTGAAGTCATAACAGGTCAGAGATGGTCCTTTTTATCACCTTTCAGTCACTACAACAGACACTTAATATAATCCTCTTATAGAGTCAGAATTTAACTTGGCTTGTGGTTTTAGAGGTTCTGATCCATGCTTGCATGAGTTCATTCCATGAGGTCTCTGGAGGTTGTTATATATCAGAGGAAGAGTATACAAAGAAAATAAATGCCCCTCACTAGTTAAAGACTCCACCATCTCCTGCAATGGGCACCAAACCTTCAATGTGTGAACCTCTAGAGTATACACAAGCTGTATGGTAAAAATATGACAGGAATTGGAAAACATATGACTGCTGCTATAGATCCGATAACTAAAGAAAACAGCAATCAAAACACACTAAAGTTGAACTTTCAAATATGAAGGTTGTGGATAAGAAAATTGAGGGAGGAGGACTCTGTTTTGCCTCCATCTGCTCTTCTATACAGGCCTCAACATGATCCCATAGAATTTTGTTCAGCCCAATTCTCTTATTCAATAAGTGAGAGAACATAAACTCAGAAAAATAACATCTAGCCCAAAGTCCCTGAGGAGTTGATAGATATTTTCTTAAAACCTTTCTTACACAGCATCCCCAACCACTGACACAGAGTTGGAAACCAGAAACAGCTTCCAGGGTAGATCTAAAGTTGCCAACTTGGGTGATGGGAAGGAAGCTCCTCTTATGTCTACATGGTTCAGCTCAGTGACCCTTTCAAAGTCTCTTATGGGAAGCAAAATCAAGTTTAATTAATTGAGGTCATTTCAATCATCTTACCATCTAAACCCCAATCCCCTGGCTTGTTCCTTTATTCGTGGGTTGGAAGCATGACATGCCAACAAATAAAGTCAGGACATGGTCACATACCTGTACTGATTTAGGCTGAAGCACCCACATGAGTGTGTTAGTTTGAATGAGATGTCCCCCATAGTTTCAAGCATTTGAATATTTTATCTCCAATTGGTGACACTGTATGGGAGGTTGAGAAAGTGTGGCCTTGCTGCTAGAAATATGTCATTGGGTGTGGACCTTAGGTTTTCAAACCTCATACCATTCCAAGCTCTCTCTCTCTCTCTCTCTCTCTCTCTCTCTCTCTCTCTCTCTCCCCCCCCCCTCTCTCTCCCTCTGCTTCTTGGTTGCTTTTCAACACATGAGCTCCTAGCTTCCTGCTCTTCTCACTATGCCTTCATTCTGTCATCATGGACTCTCACCCTCTGGAACCAAGAGTCCAAATAAACTCTTACTTTTATAAGTTGCCTACTTTTATAAGTGTTGGGGGTTTTTGTTTGTTTGTTTTGTTCTGTTTTGATTTTTGGAGACAGGATTTCTCTATGTAATAGTCCTTGTTGTCCTGGAACTAGGTCTGTAGACCAGGCTGGCCTCTAACTCACAGAGATCCACCTGCCTCTGCCTCCTAAGTGCTAGGATTAAAGGCACGTACCACCATTGCCTGGCTGGTCATAATGTTTTATCAGAGCAATGGGAAGTAACTAATACAGAGGTCTTATTTCATGACTGCCCTTCCTTTTCCCACAGACTCTGGTCAATTCACTACTGTCATGACACTCATAAATGAGGGAAACTTTCACCTTCTTGATTCAGGTAAAACCTGAAGCAGGTTCCTGATGATGCCTAGTACCTATCCCTTTCAATGACTCCTGTGGCCAACTCCACTCCCAACTCCCAAAAGAAACTGTGAGATCATTCAAAGCCCTAAGACAATGTGGTATTCTTCAGAGTAGACCAGGGATAAGGCTTATATAGTACTTCTAAAGTGTTGCATCCTTCAAAACTCACCTGAGGTTTCCGTTGCTCCATCCTTGGAGATCAAGGGCAAGGCCAGTTCTGTGGGTCAGGTGGAAAGATACTAGTTGTCTAGAGTAGAAAGGACACAACCTATCATCACTGTTCTCCCACATATGTTGACTGTGTCACCAGCTCTGCAGGGCTTTGGAACTCTAACTTCCCGTTCTCTGCTTCCCACTGCACTAGCCTTTCTATGAAGTATTAGACACTTCCAAGTCTTACTTACACAGAAAACACCAGAGGATAATAGGAAGTAATTGGGAATGAAAAACACATGGGTAAGTGCACTAAAATATTACCTGACAACATGAACACCACACTAATAACTAACATCTGAAAGCCATAATGTAACTTCTGAATTGCATGTGGCATGAGAAGCCATTTTAAAGGAATGCAATGTTTTTAGGAAGCAGACTTCTCTGCCTGTACCCTAATTAATTGAGATTGTGTGCATGAAGCCTATGGCCCAGTGCCTAGCATATTATAAGGCTTGAAAGAAGTCCACAGTCATCATAAAACTGTTATTATTTCTCATGCAATAGGCACCAGCAGTTGTGTTACTTATAATTCTCCTGAACAGCCCCACACAGAGCATCTCTGAACTTCTCCTCCTTCCCTATATGAAAGGTGACATCCATTCAATTCTAAAATCTTTTGAAGTCATCCTTTTTTATCTTTGTCAAGGGATATGCCTCCAAGATAACTGAAAAACACAGATACTACCCATACAGAATGCTTGCTTTATTGTTGGCAGAGAGAGGAGAGAGAGAGAGAGAGAGACAGAGACAGAGACAGAGAGACAGAGAGACAGAGAGAGAGACAGAGAGAGACAGACAGAGAGACAGAGAGAGAGAAAGAGAGAGACAGAGAGAGACAGAGATTGGATTTAAGTCTGGCTATAATAAAGTACTTGAAAGAAAATTAGAGTAATGAGCTAAAAATCAACTCTCAGTGTTAACACAGAGAAAGCCCTGGGACAATACAGGCAAGTGACTTTATGCCCCTTCAGACAAGTTGGGAGGTGAAGATATTTTTTATTTATTCCGTCATTTAATTTCCCTTCCATCTCCTGGCCTCAAGCCACAGAAGCTTCAAGCCTCTTGGCAGGACAATCAGAATTCTCTTTCTTTGCTCATTATGTTTTTTCCATTGGCAGCACTCCCATTCAAGCAGCCTAATAGAAGTTATGCTGCTTCTCCAGTGGCTCCTTGCTGCTTCTGAGAAGTCTCCAGAGGAGTGTGGGCAGCTTCTATCAAAGGAGAGATCTAGGTGAAAGTTCAGCTGGGTTTTGGAAATCAGACTTGGGTGGTTCCTCCTTAATTGTGTATGCATGCTCTAAGGAACTCGCTTCAAAGTTGGGTCTCTTCAAAGATTTCATCACAGTGCTGGAGGGTATTCGCCAAGGCTGAGGGCCCCTGCTGAGATCCCACTTCTGGAAGGTCACAGCATTAGAAAGCTTGTTTCCTTTCAAGATGCCACCCCAGAGAGAGCTTTTTATCACATTAGACTAGTTCCTACTGTTAAGGGGAGACTGAGGAGACCTACTTGAAAAAGATACTTCTTTTTTGCATGCCATTTGGGGAAATCCTCCCCTTCTTTGCTCCCACTCCACTCTCATCACACAAACAAGGGGCAATAATGCCATGCAGATGCCTTGTTTGATAATCATCTATTCAGATGTCTGCAATCCATTAGAATGACACACATCGTGTTGTCAGAAGGAACAAACTAACAGGAAGTTCTACTATGCTTCACTGCAGATTTGCTTTAGGCTTTTCCATCTACCAGGGTCACTTGTGGTCCAGAAATATTCAATGGCAAATTCAAGAAGTAAGCAGTTGATAAACTGAAAAATGTGCACTCTTCTGAGGAGTGTGTCAAAATCTTTCTCCATCCTGCTCTGTCCATTTGTTCAGTGTATCCCCACTGTATGTAGTACTCTCCTGTGAACTCTGTAGCCAACTTGGTTTTTAGATTTCTTGTCTAAATTTAACACACTGTTCTGGTGGTCAGGTAATCCTTACTCTTCTTTATCATGGCCCCAAAACCTAAAAGCAGTGATCACAGGAAGTCATCTAGGCTCAAGAGAAGTCATCAGGAAAGAAGCCAAAGTTAAAGTAAAGTGATATAAGTCCTTGACTTAACAAGAGCAAAAGGTCATATTCTGAAATCTCAAAGGCCTATGGTAAAGGACATATAGTATGTGTCCTGTTATACCCAGGGTTTTAGACATCCACTGAGGGGGACTCTTGGGAAGTGTCCCACACGGATAGGCTTCAGCATTATGTTTTATTTTCATTCCAAACCATGTAGGGTTAGTTCTGGTGACATTAGCATGCTCCCAGGTAGTCCCTCATATTTGCTCATTTCTTCAAACACTAAAGAAGTACCATTAAGTATCTTTTGTGTGCCAAACACTATACTAGGCCTTGAGGCTGAACAGCTGGCACTAATTCAACAAAGAGCACATCTGAATCAAACCCACACGAAGCTTTGGTTTTCTTACACTCATTTCTTGTTAGTAGTCTAATTCACTGTTCTTAACTCCTACAGAGATGATGCCTCCCTATGAATTATGTATTCCTGTGTTTTCCCAGCCAGGATCTGTTTTCCTCAATGTTTCCTGTGATGACAGTGTTATCAAAACAGCAGCTCTTACTGTGACATAGAAGTAGGCTTCCATAACCACAGAAACAGAAGAGGAGCCTTATTTATTCACTTCCTCTACTCTCTTTCTCACCAAGGGTTTATGTCTGAACAGGGACAGGGATGCTTGAGTGGTTCATGGTACTTTTATCAACTTTGATTTGCCAGCTAGGAAATGAATCACATTGAGTGGACACAGAGGGATAAAGCCAGGATGCTCTGTGTGAAGCAACCAGATACCTCAGCAGGGGAGATGTGACAGTGAGAACTACAGGCTTTGCCAGAGCTACTAAGAAAATCACCATTGTACTAGAAAGACAAGAAACAGAACTTGCAGACCAGAATACCAGCCTGCTGCAAAGTAATAAGAGGCTGTTGTAGCTATCCTGCACCTGTTGGAAGTTTATGGGAGATTTGGTTCAGAGAAAAGGGAAGGTTGTTTGTAATTTATAAAATGGTAATCATTATATAGAAATCAATAATGTAGGGGTTTGTGCCCATGTCTTCATTGAAGCCCCCATTGGTAGGTATTTAGCTAAACTTTAGGAAAACGCTCTACTCCAATGCTCAGATCTCTCTCCTATATACATTGATGATAATTCTAGTAACTAGACATACTCATGAAGGAGACAGGAAAGTTCCCAGCACACCACTGAATGGCAGTCATGGCTGCTGGAGTAATTCAGCAAGTATTCCCAGCTCTTCCCCTTTTGAGCAAAATCCAGTGGGATTTCCTGCTCTCCTGAAGTTAATAAAGACTATGTGATAATGACTTTATGTCCCCGCCATAGCAGAAGAAAGAGAACTAATTCCAGAGAGATTCTTCAGAATTCTTTTTCCCTCTGTGGGATGTTTACTTAGTTTCATTTACTTTGATTCATAAGCTTCATTTAGGCACCTAGAATGGGGGTGACAGGACAGCAAGCTAGTGGTGTGCATGTATGCACACTGTAGTCTTTGTTGTTTTAAGTGGGTGAGATTGGAGGGGTGTATGGTAGCACAAATAGCCTAAAGCACCCCAACTTATTAAGCTCCAGTCACAATCATCTATTGCAGAGACAGAGAAAGAGACAAATCAAACTTTATTGTGACTCTATCAACATACAATTTTACTTACTATTTTAAAGGTGGTTTTACTGAGTGTAATTCACATACTATAATATTCATCCATTCACTCATTTTCAAATTTTATTATATTTACTTAGTACGTGGGGGGCACACATGCATGGTGTATGTATGTAAAGGTCCGAGGACAACCTGCAGAAATAGGGTCTCCACCACCAACATGTGGGTCCTAGGGATCAAACTCAGCAGCAAATGTCTTTACTCACTAAACCATACCTTCAGGCACAATCTACC